>NC_142117.1:10403437-10714531 GCF_056152115.1 Neolamprologus brichardi | reverse complement strand
ACTGCGGGTGTGGTGCCTGTTATCGACCCGGAGTTAGCAACATCCCCCAAAAACCCGAAGAGTAGAGTCCTGGTCTCTAGCCCTGCCAGTGTAGCAGAAATGATGACGGATGATGATGGCAGCAGCAGCCGTTCTTCTCTGCGTGAGTAGCTTAATGTTGTTCGTGTGTAATTTACGTTGAGTAGGCAAACCACGTTATTACATTAATGCATGTAAGGTGAAATAGCAAACACCATCATAGCTACATGAGGGTGTCTTCTTGTTTGATGGCAGATGCTCCCTTCACCCTGGCCAAAAAGGCTAAAATGACCAAAGAAAAAGTTGGAAACAGCTAAACATGAGAGGTTTTTGGACAAAGTTTGTGTTTTTTCCATTGTTTAAGCACTGCTTCCAGCCAAGAGTGATACCATATATGCCCCATAGCTGCAGAAAAGGCTAACCAATTTTGTGTTCTCCATTCTTTAAGCACCGGTTCGAGCACCGTTTAAGCAGCGGCACCGTTTCAAAAGTACCGGTTTGGTACTGGTATCGGATAAAACCTAAACGATACCCATCCCTAGTTATGGATGGGCTTTCTAGCTTGACAATGACCCACAACATTACAGCAAGGCAAAAAAGGAGTGGCTAAAAAAGAAACACATAAAGGTCATGGAGTGCCCTCCAAGATCAATCGCATAGAAAATCTGAGGACTGAGCTGAAGCTTTAAATTGCCAAACAGAAGCCAAGAAATATGAAGGATTTAGAGAGTTTCTGTAAAGATGAGAGTGGACCAAAATCCCTCCTGAGATGTGAGCAAACGAGGTGGCCAACTACAAGAAACATCCTACTGTGTTTGCCAACAAGTTGTGTTTTTCTAGGTGATATATATTATATTTTATTCAATGACATGCAAATCAATTCATAACTTTTACGTGTTTTCCTTGGGGTTTTTTGTCTGTATCCATTAAAATTAAGATATTTAATTATTTCTCTCACTGTACAAATGCAGATTAATATTAGATTCAGAATATCTTACATTTCATATAAAATCCTACCTGATTCACTTTCTCATAGCCTGTGGAGAGGTTTTATCTAATCATGTACACTTGACAGACTTTGAACTTGAACCTTATATAACTAATATTAAATTACATCTGCTCTGCGCTGCTGGGTTTTTTGGAGTGTGCAGAGAGTTCAAGCGAAATTCTCCACCACTTCAACAACTAAGAAAAAGTACACTTTAGATGTATATAGATCTAATAGCAATCCCTGAGGGGAAACGGTTTGTAGGGTTTTTTTAAAGATGAAATCCACAATGTAAAAAAAACCCCTGTCCGAAGCCCATAGAAACTGCTTACTTCATTAATAATAGAAATTACCAACTAAAGGATGGAAGGAGCCAGTATATTTTCTCTGAAGGCAAATATTTGACATTCTAAAAAGTTGGTATTTTGAATTTTTACTCAGTCAGCTTATTTACGCTTAAGGTGTCCTTGGGTTAAGTGAACGTGATCTCAACTCATCATTTTGTGAATCAGCAGGGTTGCTTCAAACTATGACCCTAACCAAGAGTGTATTGATTTTAGAGCTTAAAGCTAACTAAGCATATTTGCAGTAGTATTAAGGGCCAAACCCTATCCAGCAAGTAATAAGTAAAAACCAAGGTCAACAAGGAATCAACCTCCATATGGGGTTTTTAACATCTGAAAAATGTGGTCATTATTTCTCAGTGGCCAAAGTACCCATGACTGGAACGTCAGAGCACCAATGTTAAAGGACACCTTGCATGTAATGGGGAATCAGGAAGCACCTGACATAATGCTTCTGACTTGCTCACTATCACTTTCCCTGATACCATTAAACAACTTAAATGACAGTGAACAGCTAGCAGTGGAACAAAATAAGATGAGAGCAAAAGGGTCAGATAGTGAGCAGACACAACACAGTTGTAAAGGATAATCAAACAGCATACGTCATGTTCAAATAAATATGTGATATGATTTAAAAAAGAGGCATTTTGTTTGTAAATACAATATATATGAACATTCTTTTAAAAAACATTTTTTCCTAACTTCCCCAGTGTTGTTGAACATTGTAGTTCATATAGCAGTGGGTACAATAGAGAGGAATCAGGAAAGTAAAATCAGAAGTGTTGTCTCTGTGATTGATGGAGCATGTGGCATATTTTTTTTCTGAATAGCCTCTTTAAAAAGTAAGCAGGTACTACCTGCAATTTATTTTTCTAGTTCTTGCCATGGATAGTGTCTGTTCCTTTGTGGCAGATTAAAGAGGCAGGATTGGTACAAATAGAGACAAATCAGTGATCAAGGGCATTTATGGCTACAGCTTTTTAGACTTTGGAAAATAAACAGCATCAGTATTGTATGCCTACAGTGCTGTAAAAAGGATTTTCTCCATTCCTGATTTCTTAATTTTGGCATATTTGTCACACTTAAATGTTTCACTTTGTCAAACAAATTTTAACCCTTTCATGGATGAATTATGACAACCTCAATCAGGATTTTTTCTTTCATCATTTTTATTCATTTTTAAGCATGAAAAGATGAATAAATATACTTGAGAAAAAAATACTGATCGAGGTTGTCCTAGTTCATGCATGAAAGGGTTAAATAACAATAATTACAATGAAACATGTCATACATATATAGTAACATTAAACGACCAGTGGGTGGCAGGGTGTGGAGTGACACATCAGTGTCCAGTGTAGTGGTTTATGTGCAAGTATACCATCAACACTGACACAAATACAAGAAAACAGCCTTTGAATAACTGTCCACTGTAGTGACCAATATGCATGAAAGGGTTAATATTAGACAAATATAACCTGAGTAAATACAAAATGTGTTTTTAGGACACTGATTTAATTTACTAAGGAAAAACGTTTCCAAACCTCATGTGAAAAAGTGATAGTAGTTCTTTAAACTGGACATTTGCTTGTCTGTTTCTTTTGGATGGGCTGTATTAAAAGTGTGGATGATTTGGGATTGTGACACCCGAAACCCTTGACTGTTTGATCGGATGTGACCAAAGTGTGGCTATGTTTTTTTTTATAGCACATGTACTGTTATTGTTAGCAAGCATTTAGTCCAAAAGAACCACCTCAAAAAGCTCTGGGCCTAAATCTTACTATTACATTAATTTCAGCAATTAAACCAGATATTCTGTGAATCAAAAAAAGGAGGAGGTGCAGTGCAAAGTCCAATTAATATTTGAGAAAGTACCACATAAAAGAGACATAAACCTAAATATAGCCTAAATCCCCATGCCAGTAATTTTCTTGTAGCCTTTTATGCAACCAGATCTACAGCAGCACTGTTTTAGCAAATTCAGCAACTCTTACTATGCTATTCTAATGTATTTCATAACATGCAGAGGCCAGGGAGTGATTCATTCATCTCATGAGGTCGTCTTGTAATACTCGTTCCACACGGCTGGAACTTTTATTTTATTTAGTCGGCACTGCAACCGAGTCCTCCAGCAGCTGCTGACCCCACAATCAGAAATGTTCAAGCTTGTTGAACTCTAATGTCCACTTGTGTATCCAACATTTGACGTGCTGTTTCAACAGTTAGACAAATAATGGTGTCCGCAGCCAGCATGTGGTTCAGCTTTCAGTGCTCAGTGCTTCAGATCATTGGCGTAATCACTAACCACAAGTAGATCGAAAGTCATTCCGTTGGCTTGTGCATCCCACACTAAATGAGGCATAACAGCTGGACTGACTTTGACTTGCTCTTTTCGAATGTTAGTGATTATGCAATAAATCCATGTGTGTCTACGTGCATGCTGGGGTGTCGTGGATGTTTCCCATATTCCTTCAAGTCTGTCAATATTATTGATCCTGTGTTAGTCTCCAGCTGCTCTTTTAGTTCCTTATTTTTGTTTTCTTCTGTCCTTCTTCTTTTTATCTTCCCTTTCTCACTCTAGTCATGATCGTGCTTAATCAGCTGATTTAAATCAGCATTGATCTCATACTGTAGTTTTTGAGCAAGAGTCAGCAGTTTAGAATTTGCATTGACCTTTATGACATGAATCAAGCCATCTTTTAAAAAAAAAATATTGTGATTGTTATCCATCTGACAGAAACCAGCTAAGCAATTCACTTAAGACTGCAAATTCTGTTCGCTGAACTGCATGTTCTTGCTTAGTTTTCAGTGCAACTTTGTAAGTGTTATTATTGTTGGGTGTATGACCAAAACTAGTCTAGCCAGGCAGTCTTAATTATCTCTTCAAGCTACAAGTTATTGCCCAAGCCTTCCTTGCGAGCAGGTATCCCTCCAAGACATATGGCATTATCCATTCATAAATGTCACAGAGACAGAATGACTATAAAATAGTAGACAAATTGAATAGTCCTATAAACAGCTGTTCCCTGGCTGCTGAGATCTCATTTTAATATGTTGCGTCCACTGAGAAATGGCACATGTTAATGTACTGCAGACACTTGTTCTGGAGCACAGAGAGCTGGCAGAATTAAACAACAACAGGATGTTGTGTGTGTGTGTGTGTGTGTGTGTGTGTGTGTGTGTGTGTGTGTGTGTGTGTGTGTGTGTGTTGGGGGGGGGGGGGGGGGGGGGGGCAGTGTTGGGGTTTTATTCACTCTGTGTAAAAAAGGAGCTCAAAGAAGACCTTTTTTGGTATCTACCACCTTTCCACTCTGGCATATTGGTTGCTTTAACCTTTATTTTCTATCTAGCAAAAGCTTTGTTTTTAATATTACGAGCCTTAACATTATTACTGACTCTAACTTAGCCACAAGAAACAACCTTTATCTCAGTCTCAGGATCACTGACGTCCTGACTAAGATCAACCATCAAATGCTCCCGTCTTCAGCACTTATCCAGGCTTTCTTCCTTTCATGTCTTCCATCTTTGTATCACAATGCCGTGATATTTAAAGAGCTAATCCGCAGAACTCTCCAAAGCCAGCTGTGTCACTCTAAAGAGCACGCTAGCAGGAGAGGACAGGAGAGAGTGTGCAGACTCGTATACGTATGTGTGTCTCTGTGTTTGCACATATCTTTTGCTCCGCATTCTGGGCGAAGAGGAGGAGGACTGACCTTTTTACAATTATCATGGGACAATCAGAAGCTTTCGGTGGTGCCTGTGAAGCCATCTACCCACTATCTTCCTCTTCACCACTTCCCATCTCAAGTCCTCCTTGCTCTTTTCTTCTGCCTCTGCACAGCCCTCACACTTATTCATCTCAGACCACCCCTTATCTGTGCAGTTACCGAGGTGTTTTGTTACCTCCTCTCTCACTAACCATAGGGTTACACTGAGAGACAAGGGAGATAGAAAGACTGAACTGGAAGAAATTTGATGGTTTAGAGTGGATTAGGTAGTGCATTGCTTTCATTAATTCTAGATATCGGCAGTCTGTCTGGCTCCACTGCTTCAACACCATGATCACACCCACATACACATTATTGCTTGTACTGCCCCCAGCCATGGAGAGCAGACTACAGTCTTTCTACTGGATGATTCCTCTTTACCCATCTGAAAAAAAGAGAAAGAATGAAGCTCTGACTAACTAAAGAAAAACACATCAACAAAATTTCTTCCAGTAAAAGCTCCACAGTGTCTACAGCAACTTCACAAGACAGTGCTACTGCACATCAAGGTCTTTAAAGCCACAAAGGGACACATGAAATATGGATCTTTAGCACAAATTATATTCTTCTGATGGTATACACCAGGCTTCATAGTATTGAATTCAGTTTCATTAATATAGCACCATTTCTCAGTAACAGTTGCCTTAAGGTGCTTTATATTCCAAAGCAAAGACCTTTGAGTGTTAGTGGTGTTAGAGAGAAAACTCCAACAATCAGATGAACCCCTATGAGCAAGCACTTGGCAACTAAAGGAAGGAAGAAATCCCTCTTAACAATGAGAGGCAGGCAAAGGAAGGGACGGCCATCTGTCATGACTAGACTTGGATGTGTGATGTGGGACAAAGTTAGAAATGGACTAGTACTTATGTAGTGCTTTTACTACTCTGTGTGGGGTATATCAACTTGTCTGCTACCTGAAATGATGCCAAAGGAAAAGTGAATGAAACAAGAACAAAAAGACCAAAAATAATGACACAAAAACTGTAGATTTGGCTTATAGATGTGCTTTGACATACACAGAGTTTCACCTTACAGTTTGTGGCATATGTTAGTGTAGAACACTAGTACGTTTACTAGAAATACCAACCAGTGAACTTAACCAGTTGCTATTTTAGCTACATTGTGGTGAGAGATGTGTAGCAAAATCAGTACTATCTAAAGGTACTTTAAAGGCCTTTAATCACCAGAGGCATAAAGTTTGCCATCAAATCTGTTCAAATTTTTCACGTGTTAAAAAAATTTGTCAGACTTACCTATTCATAATGCAGCTGATCACACTGATGGCGTAATTTCTCTGGATAAATTTGCAGCATTTATTTTTATTTATAGCTTGATTTTTTTGGATTCGAATAAAAAGATCTGATAAATCAGACCATGCATTTGGTAGCAAGTGCACTCGTAGCTCAAAACGGTACTGAATATATAATGATATAGAGATGGTAAAATAATACTATTTTAGCTCAGACACTTAGACACTTCTCTTTTAAATCAGCTCTTTAAAACGGTTTCTCTTATGTGGTCCTAACTCTGGCAACAAGAGCTCAAACAAATATGGAAGTGTTTTTCTCAAAAATGCACCATTTTTGATGTGTATACTTTGGTGTGAAAAAGTGTTTTTTCCTTCTTGAGTTCCAATTTTTTTTTTATTTTTGTCACATTTATGTTTCAGATCATCCAAAAAATTTAAATATTAGACAAAGATTAAACTAGAAAAAACAACATGCAGTTTCTTAATTAAGGTGTTTATTATTAAGGGCGGGTGGGAGTGTTCTAAACCTACATGGCCCTGCCTGAAAAAGTGATTGAAGTGAGCCTTCCCAGGAGTGACTGACAAAAATTAATGACTAAAGAAATGACTCATCCAAGAGGTCACAAAAGATCCCAGAACAACATCCAAAGAACTGTGGGCCTCACTTGCCTCAGTTAAGGTCAGTGACTCTAACATAAGAAAGAGACTGGGAAAAATGGCCTGCATGTTTCAAGGCTGGTCTCAGTTTTGCCAGAAAACATCTTGATTATCCCCAAGACGTTTGGGAAAATACTCTGTGGACTGACGAGATTAAAGTTGAACTTTCTGGAAGGTGTGTGTCCCATTACACAGCATTTCAGAAAAGGAAACCATGGAAAACAAATGGAACCATGAATTCTGCTGTCTACCAAAACATCCTGAAGGAGAATGTCCAGCAATCTGTTCATGACCTTAAGCTGAAGTGCTCATGGGTTCTGCAACAGGACAATGATCCAAAACACACCATTAAGTCCCCCTCTGAATGGCTTAAGGAAAAGAAAACGAAGACTCTGGAGTGGCCTAGTCAAAGTCCTGACCGGAACCCAATTGAGATGATGTGGCATGACCTTGAAAAGGCGGTTCATGCTCGAAAACCCTGCTGCGAAGGTTGGCACAAGTTGTTTGGTTTGGGTGAAATCACTTTTTCACACAGTACCATGTAGGTCACCCCCAATAAAAAACACCGTAATTTAGAAATTTTGTCTTTACTTGTCTTATATTTGTCTAATATTTTCATTTGTTTGATGATGTGAAACATTTAAGTGTGATGTCTTGACTAGGGTTGGGTATCGTCACTGATTTCTAGAATTGATTCAATTCCGATTCACAAGGTCCCCAATTGATTCGCTCCACGATTCGATTTAATTCGATTCGATTCGATTCAATTCGATCTGAATCTGGGAAATTTTGACAGTCAGAAATATTATAATTCAGATCAGTACATTTACATATTTTTGTATCTATAAAAAGGAAGCTGACACACGCAAGACTTTATCAAAGGTGTGAACAAGTAAGTAAAACGGAAAAAAAAAAAAACAGCGGCCGACAGCGCTGTAAACAACGGTAGACTTGTGTGTAACAAGCAAGCGAATAATGAAGAAAACAGATTTTTAGACGGGAAACTGTTCTCAAAGTACAGAGAGAGAGAGAGAGAGAGAGAGAGAGAACTGTGCATCGTGGTCAAAGCAAAACAGTAAAAGTCAGAGTGAATACATGACGATGTTTATGTGAAGCGTAGTTTGGATCTTCTTTTGCTGCTGGTTTGGTCAATATTGTTTGGAGAGAGATCAAACTAACAGCTTTAGAATCGGCGCATAAAGGGAGTGAACACAAAGCGCAGACCCGCCGACAGATCAGAATCAGCGAGCTGTCGGCTTTCAGCCCGACTGTGAGAAAGGCGACATCTAACTGATTCTGATCCACGGGTTGCGCTGTGTGTTTAAGTCTTTGTGCAGAATCCGTGTTCCTGCTCTCATTTACTGTCTTAGCTGTTTGGTGGTTGTTGAAATTTTGTGAGATTTCACCAGAGATTCTGGCATTTCAGGCAAAATAAATTTATATAAAAAAATCGATTCAGGATTTTAATGAATCGATTTTAATCAATAAATCGATTATAAAAACCCACCCCTAGTCTTGACGCATACTCAATCATCCAACTAGGGGTGGGTTTTTATAATCGATTTATTGATTAAAATCGATTCTGGCTTGGATAACGTAAAATCGATTCATTAAAATCCTGAATCGATTTTTTTATATAAATCTCTCTCTCTCTCTGTACTTCAAGAACAGTTTCCCGTCTAAAAATCTGTTTTCTTCATTATTCGCTTGCTTGTTACGCACAAGTCTACCGTTGTTTACAGCGCTGTCAGCCGCTGTTTTTTTTCCGTTTTACTTACTTCCGAAAAGAAAACCTAATTTCTGCCGTTCAATACTGAACAAATTTAAACTTTTTAAAATTATGCAAAATGCAAAACGTTTAGCCGTGTCTCTAATAAAACCGCTGGAACGTCAGAGGTAATGTTCATGTGTTGATTAATGGTTTTCTTTCGTTTTTGATGTACTGCAGAATATTTTTATAAAATCCCAGGCCAGGAAAATCACCTTCATGTTTTTCTGTGTTTTATCTTCAGCTACTTTTACACAAAGGCATCTGCTGTGATGTTCACACCTTTGATAAAGTCTTGCGTGTGTCAGCTTCCTTTTTATAGATACAAAAATATGTAAATGTACTGATCTGAATTATAATATTTCTGACTGTCAAAATTTCCCAGATTCAGATCGAATTGAATTGAATTGAATCGAATCGAATTAAATCGAATCGTGGATCGAATCAATTCGGGAACTTGTGAATCGGAATTGAATCGATTCTAGAAATCAGTGACGATACCCAGCCCTACATCCAACCATCCATTTGCAGATTAATGATCAAGAAACTGACCTCACAGCCAGTCGTTTTAGTTTCAGTCCAGATGAACAGAATCAAGTTTTTAGGATTAAAGTGTGACAAACATACAAAAAATAGAAAATCAGGAAGGGCGCAAACGCTTTTTCACGCAAGTTCAGATCTGGAAAATTTGGAATTTCATGCTGCATTCGTGTGATTAACTCTTTAATCACAAAGATGCAGAACTACTGCAACTATTTCTTTCTGGAGACAAATCACTGTTCATTCAGAAGTAAAATAAGCAGTTCATTTTAGTTCAAAACATTCCAGATGTCGTATTTTTACCAATTCTCTTTTCCTGTTACTTTAATTTTAATCTGCAGCACTTTGGAGCCAGCACTTTAAGGTGAATACTTCCACATCAACTCCAGCCTTTAGTTGTGATAATTGACACTACCTTGTCAAGAGCAACTATTCATACATTTAGAACAACACTTTATCAATTATTCATGTCGAGTTGCCGGTTTAAACACATTTGAACTGCACATCGCTATCGCACTCAACTAATTTTAGCCTCTAAACATTCTTAATAATAAGAGGAAGTTTGGTGCTTTACTGTTAAAGCACTTTAAAACCTCTGCAGAAGCACTGGCTTGGTGAAGGGCAACAGTAAGCCCCGCCATGCCTCATTATGTCTGCCGTGAGCGCTGTAGCAGATCGGTAGCTATACACGCATGCATATACAAAAACGCTTCAGGGACAAAATTACAAGTAGTTGTCACACTGTCCATTATTCCATCCAAGACGAGGAAGAAGAGGAAAAAGGCAGAGAGAGACTGTGGGATAAAGCAGCCACACGCTTTTTTTCATTGCCTTTGAACCTTTATAATGAAACGGACTCCTTGAAGTTTTAATGAAAGCAACAATTTACCATTCGCTTTTTCTCCCTGGGCTGCTGCAGCTTACGTTGCTTAGACTGATTCTTTAAAAAAAAATGTTTTTAATAAAACTGCAGTCTCCTTTAATTTTATTTGTGCTGGCTGCGAGAGGTCCTCTCATGCATTTAAATGGGGTCATCCCATGGACACGCATGACAGCTGAGTATCGACAAGGGCTGCAGGTGAGCCAGCAGTGCTATATTTCACAAACTAACCAGGGGAGCCAGTGGCCATCGGTTCTGGCCAATATCTCCCTGGCGTTATTTGTGATATAGAGGACCACTATTTCTTTTCCATTGCCTTCGCGCACTGCACGCACCCTCATTACTTCTACAGAACCTGCCAGTATCTTTTCTCGCCATCCCTTACCATCTTCTCTGCGTGACCCGAGCCTGTCAAATAGATGGACAGCCCTTTGGCACAGTTCTTCTTGCACCCACGAATGCCTCTGAAAGCGAGGATTGAGTGGCGCAGTTAAACATGACCCCACTTGCTCTTTCTGAGGAGTAGACAGGAGGTATATGTAGAGGTTGCACCTGTGTGACTGTGTCACAGCATGTAGGACATGTCCTGTATAAGTAAATCTATGGGCTTGTGACTGCCTTTCAAGAATATCCCCCTTGTGCACTACACCTATGTGCTTTTAAGCATTTCACCCTTGCTGTGCTTTATAGGTTGTGCTCTTCTTTTTATCAGTGTCTATGACTGCTACATAACTCAGATTCATACTCATTTGTGTAGCTTTTGGTGGCTGAACTCGCTGCCCACCTGCTATTCAGACCAATACTTTCGCTCGCTTCATTTATAAGAGCAGAAGCACAAATAGGTTGTACTCATGACACAAAGTGCCACTATTGAAAACTGTGGGCTAGATATTAGTAGAAATTGCTCATCCTGTTCTGGTGATATCAGTAGATCTCTGCTGTGGTCTATTAATGACTTCTACAAAGCCTCTTACATGTTTCCAGGCTCATGAAGCGGAGAAATCGGCATGGATACTGAGAACTGTCTTTCTGTGGGCTTTCACAGCACACAGTGCACTTCAGACACAATGAGCGGTATCTGATTTCAGATGCCTCCTGATGGCTCAGCAGTATCAAGCTGAACACTGCTCAGACCTGGATGCAGTCTACTTCCCTGCTCTCCTTCCTACTCCTGTCAGCAGTTAGATCAAAAAGAAAAGGTTTTCTTCAGTGGGCACATAAGCTATTCATTCCCTTTTTAGAAGTGCTAGCGGTATGGCTCAAGGGATGGCAGGATTTCATTTGTTGGTCTGTCATAGTTTGGAAAAGGCAGGCAGGACTCATAAACATGTCTGCGATGCAAATTATACTTCTCAACAGCCAAAAGAGAGAAGCCCAAAGCAGAGTTTATAGACAAGGCAACTGGGAACAGGTACGAATGAAAACTAGAGTTCAGTAAGGGTTGGAAAAAAATACAATAAATAATGACTGGGAAGCTATGGCAGACTTTAATCTTACTCTAACCTTAAGAGCACCTCTGACTAGCATGAGCATTGAGTTAGCCATGATTGTAGCTTTTTGTAGGTTGTCCTAGGCAGCCACACCAGGTGAAAATATGTCACTTAAAGTGTCCATGTTATGCTCTTTGGGTTTTATCCTGTCCTCTAGCTTGTATTTGTTGTTTTTCCTGGACCCAAACAGTCTGCAGAGTTACACACCAAAGTCCATGGCTAATGAATTTACTCTAGTCCCCAGAAAACACTGCTGTTAAGTATGAAATGCTTTTGTTGGGTACGTATCTACTGCACCGTAGCCCTTTTCAGATATAGGACAGGGGACACTGCTGGCTGGAGAAAACCACTTTGTATTTTATATGCTTAAAATCTGTTGCACCTCTGTAAACAAGTGTCAATGGGAACTAAATCAAGTGAAGTGCAACTACACTCATCTCTGTGGGTATGTGTGCTACTATATTCCTCCCTCACAGGCTAAGAGACAGGTGGAAATAATGCATTGTTTCCTAATCATTATTTATAGTCCATATAAGAAACAAAGTTGAGAGACTCGTGCTTCCCTTTTCCTGATAAATTCCTGCTGTTATACAGCAACATCACATCACAAAATAAAACAATAAAACTATAAAATAAAACTAAAAACCAACGAATAAGTCTAAAAGCTGGTAAATATTACTTATTAAAGATCACAGTATCAATATCATCAAACCTTCATATATACTCAACTGCTTAATGCTCAGTTTGAGCTACAGTAAAGAATTTTACAATCACTGTGTGTCTGGAGTGATTTAAAGAGAAAGTCAGAAATCAGTGACAGACATCATGTGCTTTGCATGCATTACGTGCTCATGCACATCCTCGTGTTTTTTTTAGTGAGTCTACTTGGCTGCTTCATCTCCCAGTGCCCACTGCCCCACCAGATGTCTGGCATGGGTTTCAGTTCAACATATGGTCGCCGGCGCTGATGCAGTGCTTTACACAAAGAGTCTTCTGTGAAGCAGGAGAGTGCTAAACACTTGTTATGGAGCATATGTCTTGTTGGATGTGTTTTTGATTAAAGGATGCTTTTCGCAAATGGTGAGGGAGGGACAAGTTAAGAGGATTCAGGCCTCGTCAGAATTGTTCTCAGCTGATGTCCTTTTGTATCAAATACGGTAACATACGACTGAAGTTAAGGTGAATTTCAAAGCGTCTTGAAAAGTGTCTTGATATCACTTAGTCAGTTTAAAGTTTAAAGAATACACATGCTCTTTAATCTCAACGGAAGCCCTGAGAGACACTATGAATACACCTCACTAATGAGAATAATATTGCTTATCATTTACTGAAGGAAAATATTTATGACACTTCATCGCTGTGTGTTGCCGCTCTCCAGTGCATAGGCGTCTAACAGCTAAAAGTAGAGTCAGGAATGTGTCTCTTCCTTTGATGGCACAGCTACAGACTTGATGGGATGTATCTGTTCCTAGGAGGGTCTTTGCGAGTTGGCATGGGTCGGCTGCTGCAGTGTCCACTGTAGTAAATAGCATATGGGCTTGTTATCTCTCCACAGAGCTAGAAGGCACTCGACGCCAGCCGCTTGCTCATTAGACTGCAGCTCAAGGCAAAGCACAGGAACAGAGAGAATGAACAAAACAGTAAGGAGAGGAGACAGGGTAAAAGTGACAGTGATGTGGTAAGAGTTACGGAGATGGAAGGGCAGCAGGGAGAGGTAATAGCAAACCGAGGTTATGCTCATGTAAGATATGTCTATAAACGTGTAGGTTAAAGGCAGTCACATCTCAGAAGTCACAGGAGGGAAAGTGCAAATACACTTCCCCTATGTATAGCAAAAGCAGCAGCTAAACCAGCTCAGTCTGAGGATGTGTGTGTGTGTGTGTGTGTGTGTGTGTGTGTGTGTGTGTGTGTGTGTGTGTGTGTGTGGCATCGTGGGTTAGTCTCCAGCTGAGTGTGTCAGGTGTCTACCAGCTGTTCACAGCTCTTCACACAGCAAGAACCAACATGCTCGGTGGAAAGTCCACTGGAAATCTGGAACCTGATCAACACAAACACTGACAACAGTGCTTTGTTTTCACGTTTCTGAGCCGATCACCCAAAATGCAGTTTTTTGCAAACTCTGCTTGCTCGAGATTTTTTAAATCAGCGCAGTCCAACTTAATTTTAGACCGTTTTGTTGTCATTAGGTAGCTGTTGACCTTAGCTGCTGTCTTATGTTGGGACATTACTCACTCAGTAATTGTTTTTTAAACAGTTTAAGGTGAACATAAAAAAAATAGTCCACAATGGAATATTTATATATAGTTGGCTGTTCAAACAACTATGTCATTTTTTAAACGTTAAGGATAAATATCTCAGCAATGCCTGGAACAAGGAAGATCACACATTTACTGCAGGTATGGTATGCACACAAGTACCCAATGATCTCAGTCAGGCTCGACCCACTGAGCACACACCCAACCTACAGGGTGGCATCCTGGTGCCAGATGCCACAAGACATCCCAGATATCCAGAGCAGACAGACAAGGGGTTTTAATGTTGTGGCTGATCCTTGTATCTTTGGAAAACCACAAATTCCTTCTGTCATGCTTGATAAAAATAAAACAGAATTGCCAAGTCGATTCAATCAGTTTCAGATTAACAATTTTTGCTTAGCTGTGTGTCATCTTTAACTTGCTAGGATGGTATTTACCAACCAGCACTTTGCCCTCAGCATTCGCTCTTGCAAGAGGAGGAAAAATACCAGTTCATGAAATTTCCTGTGACAGCCTCCTGGGCTGTTGTGAATGTACTGTACTATTGTGCTCACACAGGCACTAAACCGTTAAAGTGCTTACTGTGTCCTATGGATCAAGAGTAAAGCGCGTTGTAAGCTGGTTATTGCAGCGTCACGTCACGGACAGCTGTAGGTATGTCCAGTTTAGTCAATTAGAGGGAGACCAGAGGCCGATGGTTGACTTTTATGGTTACAGGTTTGGAGGGAAAAGTTATGTGAAATATTTTGAAGCTTAAATTAAAACTACATTGAAACCTACTGAGACACATTTCCTTTTGTGACTTTATTTAAAATAATAGAGCGCTACGGAGGGGAGAATTTTATATTAGAAGAACAGCCTTATTATTGAGGAAAGTTCAGACTGTCTTTTTAAAAAAAAACTTTATCCTGCTTTTTTTTTCTTGCAACACTAAATCTTTAAATATGCACAGATTTCCATGCAGAAAGCCACTAAAGAAACTACAACACTAATTATGGTAACACTTTATTTTACAGTTCGTGCACACTTAATTACACTTGATTAATTTCCCCTGACATGAAGTAAAACTGAGAGAACATTCTGACACATGTGTTTAGCCATAGTGTTGAGTTACTGAGTGAAAAATCCCTCATAGGAAATGTAAAAACTATGAATTAAAGCTTTTTTTAAAGCTTTAATGTAGGAAACGTTTACCTGAAGTGATGTGTAATCAAGGAGAAATCATTTCGGCGATAGGAGCTAAGTGTGGCGATTTAATTGTAAGTGTACTAAATGAACAGTGTCTTCACATATAATTAAAGATATTTAGGCCCATAATCTGCTGCTCCTCATTTTATTTCCCAGAGGGCATCTGCCAAACTGTCTGTACTGTCCTTTATAACGTCTAAATGTGCATTTGGGTGAGTGGTTTTCTTTAATTACAGATTACATCATTAAGTGTCAAGTGGCTTGTGCTCATCAATCCCTTTGGTCGTTTTGCTATTAGAGCAGCGAGAGTCCATCACCGCTGCGGACTGAAGTAAAGAACCTCTGGACCTGCTCTGAGGTTAAAAGTTAATAGCTGCCATCAAAGGAGTCTGGAGGCTTCTAGTCTGGTGAGGGGACTGAAGTGTTAACGGACATAGACACACATACACGAACACAGAAATATCCAGACACGTATGCACGCTTGATGGTCCACATTATGGGGTGCGCTTCAATTTAATGAATTGCAGCAAATGGGGGCAAATCAGGTAGTATTGATTAGTGAGTGCAGATTGCTGGTTTAAATTCCTCAAGGGCCTCTGAGGATCAGGGGAGTAACTCTGAAAGGCCATCTGAATGTCACAATAAGTCAAGCTGTAATTTGATAGGCCCACTTTACTGCCCAAGTGGACAAAGAGAGAGAACATTGTGGCTTTAAACCTCTAGTTTTACTTCCAATTTGCATAAATCAATAAGCCACTGTCTCAGTTTGGAAGAGCAGTGTAATAAATCAGTGCTCGGTTTATATATGCACTCACTTAGTGATGATGGAGTATTTATTTTTTTCAATCCTACCACCACAGCGCCTACCCGTTTATTAAAAACATGTAGGTAAACATCCTGTTGTTTTTAGTAAACAGTACTAACAGAAACACGAAAATGGAAAACCGTCCTGCGCTGCAACTTTTGGTCCCGAGGTTTTGCTGAATCAGCTGTACTAAACGAGACAGGAAATAGGTTTGGAGTTGGAAAGCGGGGGTGATGGTCGTTTCACAATGGAGAGAAAATGGAAAGTAGTTGGTTATAAAAGACGTCTGATTTGAGCTGCATAGGTGTATGGATTGTGGGAGGTCTGGCCCGCTCCAGTAACCCTTATATGGACAAAGTGACATCATGAGCAATGGTGCTTGGAAGCAGAAGAGCAAAGGCCAGGAAGTGGTATTAAATAACTTTAAAAAAAATGGTTCCTGTGGAGGGAAAGATGGACAACGCAGCCAAGATTCAGTAACCTTGGATTTAGCTTGTCTGGCCATCTTTGTTTTTCTCATTATCATATTAGCGGTGTGATATCATAAACCTCTAAATCATGTGACCGCTTGAATACAAAGTCTGCTTTGCCTTTTGTTGGCAAGTCCCCTACACTTCACAGGTGCCAAGCTTAAAGCACAAAGCGCCTGAGGAAGGGAAGGATTTACGGAGCTACCTCCGCTAGGCCGAGATAAGAACAACGCCTCTGTGGAATGTATAAACGCAGTTATTTTTCATGAGGACAAGAGCTGCCATTAGTTGATTTTATAAAAGAAGTAAAAAAAAAATACTTGGCAGTGTATTCACTTCTTTGGTTCTCCTTGGTTGATAGTCTGGAGCTTGTTAGGAAAAAACGGTTACTACACTTTTCTACCTTCCACCTTCTGTTTCATCTCTTTCAGTGCAAACACCAATTAAATGTTCGTGTGATTTACGAGTTGCTGCACTGGCAGGACCTCCATTGGAAAAAAAAAAAAAACCTCTTAAAACAGACTAAAAACAACAACATCTCCTTAATTATTCACCGTGGTGTCCCCGAGTAGCACAAGGTCTACATTATAAGGAATGGGCGGAGATGTGTGAGGCTCAAACAACTTCACTAAAACACTACACAGGTTTTTTTTTCACGCCTTTCTCCCCGACTTCCATCGACGCCTCCAGCAGCCATCCGTCTCATATCCGGTGTTCCTTTGAAAGCTTCACTGGCATCTTGGGTTTTTAAAGTGCTGCTGCTGCTAATGGCTACGGCTGGGATGAAGGAGAGGCGCTGTCTTCTTCTCTGTCATCACCTACCTCACCTCCAGTTTCTCCTTCTTCTCTTCAATTTTAGAAACAGTGTGTAAGGGGAGGAGTGGATCCTAGCTGGCACTGCCAGGTCACTCGAGGTTCTTCTCCTGCAGCTGTAGCAGCAGCAGCCAATTTCTCAGACCTGCTCTCTTTAGTTCCGTTCTGCAGAGGAAACAGTGTGTATGCATGTGGATCGCTGCAGAAAAGCAACCCTTGGTGTCTCAAAATCTCCCTGATATTTCGCCTCTGTTGCAGTGTTACAGTACAGTCAAAACAGTTGTTCGCTTTTGTTTGTGTCAGTCACGTAAGCGCAGGTGTGTCTTATCATTACATTGAGTTAACATGATGGATTACTTTGAGATAAGGTGTGTTTGAGAGTGAGTCTGTTTAGGGGAATATAAGAAGTGGTTCAGCCACAAGGCGCCGTGCACACATTGCAGATGTTTGGAGACGTAGACTCTGCAATTACAGCTTGCTCTTTACTTTCCTCTGTCAGTTTCTGCGTCCTCTGGCCTCCTCTGCTCTTTCAAAAATCGATCACTAAGCTATATTATTGTGTGGGGGTGCCAATTCTTTGTGGCAGATTTACCAAAAACCTTTCTGTTAGCATTTTATTTACTTTCCCTGTGTGTCTGACCCCAAAGTCCAGACAAAATGATTTCAGCGCCCTAAGTGCTCTCCTACTTTCTACAATAACAGCTTGCCATGTGAGGTCAAGGTGCTAAAGTGGAGATGCAGAAAAAAGCTAAATCAAGTACACAAATGTGAACATAAAATAACACCAGCGTTAAGACACAGCATGGTTATATTGTTTTTTTTTCCATGGGGGGGTTGGGAGGGGAAAGTTTTTAGCTGACCTTGTTTATAAAAGACAGGTAATTGGCGGTAAAGCTTCCAAGCACTAAAAGCTAAAGAGCTGCAAGTGCTTTCTCCTGATTATCTTCTAATGGTTTCAAATTAGCTGAGCATAATCGCACGCCTCTTCTGCACTCGCTGCCACATCACTCCTCCAAATGTCACACTGAGAGCCAGCGGGGGATAAATGTCTCAGAGGGCAAATCAGCCCAAGGGGGAGAAAAAAAATCCAAAACATGTAACAATATTCATGTTTTACTACCGTAAAATACCTTTAAGTTTTTAATATGAAAGACCCAAGCCATGCGATCTTTCCTTGTAAAACAAACCCCAAAAAAGTACTGATAATGTTCTGTTATTTTGACACAGCTTCTCATTTTCTGTCGAATAAAGTCACTTTTGTTATTTTAAGCAGTGGCCTGTGATGTAGCGAGGTAAAGCGAGTGAATTTTGCAGTTGCTGCACAAAGCTGTCTTGTTGTTTACTCCTTCTTAACATGTGTCCTAAAGAGCGGAATAGAGTTTGGCGCCGTAATCCTTGAACTGTAATGAACAGTTTAGCTGTTATAAAGCATATAAAGCAGTGTGACAGAATCCATGTAGGCAAAGTTGCATCCTGTTTTCATTCCTGCCGTCCCTGCTCCTGTTCAAAGCCCTATTTAACGCTCACTACAGCTTTATTTGCGAAAGCCCAAGCAATAGTCTGTGTGTTTTCGTTTTTTTCTGTTATGCTTCAAATGTTGGTCCACTCTCTGTGATATCACCAGCTGATCATGCTGCCTGTGCGATCTGTGTATTTATTTGGCTTTAACTTGCAGGTCAAAGCACTTTTCTAGCTTTTTCGTCATGAGTGCCGACTGTTCACAGCATTCATCATTCATTCATCACCGTGTTGCAACGTTTCTTAAAGTGAAGGAGGCAGTTTTGAAAGGGCCAAATCAAACGTCTTTGTTTTGCTAAATTACATTTAGCTGTAACTCGAGTTTGCGCTACACGCCCGACATTTAAATTCAAAGTCACTTTTTTTCTTTTTTTTACGTGCACTTTCTCCAGATCTAAGGCAAACTGGAGACATTGCTGTAAATTGTTTCAAATGAGCACATTTTGCATGAGAGGAGGAGATGTTTTGTGATTTGTCATTGCTCGTTGCACACAGTCATGATTGCATGTATAATTAATACAGACTGGCTGCACACATCGACAAACTGTTCTCTGCATGCTTTGATTTTCCGACCTTATTAGTAGATATGAACATCAATTTTAAATGATTCTGCAAAGTCCATTTGGCTTACATTTAGTTTGCAGTTTCACACAACATATCTGCACATGTTAGCTGTTGTATTATTAAGGTACTGTGGTTATGGTAGATGCATTATGGGCAAACTATGATAACACAGCTGAATGTTCCCAGCGACTGCAGCGATGCATACATTCATCATTAACACCACCGCCTCTAAATGCTCTTTACATATTGTGCGTGGTACTTCATGCACTGCTTTTAACGCTTTTCTTGGTACTTACGGTGCAGCGTGTCCTTGAATCATCTTCTTTTCAAGAAATGCTGGATTGGAGTGTCAGCATTACTCACCAAATAGTTTAGTGAACGAATTCAAACTGAATGAACAATTTGAGAGTTTTTGTTGGTATTAATGTCTGAGTTCTCTGTGATTAAAGCAAGGCAGGTGGTAAAATGCTCAGATTCTTTCCTACAAATGAAGTAGATTATTATTTATTGGTCACAGCTGCATTTAAATTGTGTCAAAGCGCAGCTCTCTGCCTTGATGTGCTGGGGTTTATTTTTTTAAATAGCTATAGATGATAAATCATGAGCCACAGTTTCATTATCTGATAGCAGCTGATATAATGTGCAATGTCTTGTTGTTATTATTGTTGCTTAATTGTTATTTACAGTGATAACAGTTAGTCCTTATATACATAATCTTTAATCATAGCCATTATCCTATTATTGGGATTTTATACACAGATTCAATCTAATAAACAAGTCACCATTACCTGCACTGTGCAGGTGTTAGAATGCAAGCTGGCCAACAGGACTATAATTTTCCTACTGTTGTCTAACAATGATGTTTGGTAACTTGTGAGGAACCTGTTGTGAATGTGAGGTAGATAAAGACCATAAAGTGTATAGAACGAAGGACTGTATGACCGTATGGGTAGATTTGTGTAAAGTGTCTCTAGTGGTCAGTAAGCTGAGAAAAGGGATATACAAATGCCTGCCTACTTCAATTTTTCATAATGATTAAGCATAAAGTAGCAAGTACGTTTACAGACCAGACCTTGTTCCCAGCAGCTGCAGCATAGAAGATTTTACTTAAGTTATCAATCTTACGGTGATTGGTATGTAGTCGCTTGGGTTAACATTAGAGATGCACTGATTGCAATTTTCTTGGCGAATTCCATTTTTTTTCTCCGTGACCTGCCAATTCTGATTTTCTTTCGAAAAACTATAATTGACAGGTATATAAAAATGTAAATCTACTTTTCTTCAAAGAAGTTTCTTAAAGAAGTCATTCAACTTTATAATTTCCTCTGAAACTCCCTTCACTTCTACAACTGAATATAAAATTCTGTGCTGCTGGAAGAAGGTACAGATGATTAACTGAAAATGAGTTGTGGTACACCCACCTTTACCTAACATATTGTACTTCACCTCACTAAGCAAATGCAACAGCACCAGGTGCATGTAACAAAACAAAATTCAGGCATAATTTTCCAGTATGTTTATATCTTCACCAGATAGCAGGGCATCCAGCCTTGTCTCTGCATCCACTTGTCTCTGCAATTCGCTCATACCGAGGCTGCTGGATTGTGGGTTTGTGACTGGCTATGGGTGCTGACTAGCATTAGCTTTCCCTTTTTCCCATCTTTAAAATGTCCATATTCCAGTTATGAAGGTGATTTAAATGTCTGATTAGTTTGAGGGTTTTTTTTGTTCTTTTGTTAAATTTTGTGTTTCCAGTCACAGTGAAATGCAAGAAAGGGACCAGACTATAAATGGGCACACGCAAGGCTGACCAGGCACTCAGCAAATAAGTCAGTTCTATGCGGTAAACTCTATTTAATACGATCAAACCACTGGGCAGCATGGTGTTTCGGTGGTTAATACTGTAGTCTCATAGTCTAAGGAGCTTGGAAAGAAAAGCGTCTAGGCTTCTTTAAGTTGCTTGAAGACGTTTCACCTCTCATCCGAGAAGCTTCTTCAGTTCTAGGGTCAAATGGTGGGGAGTCCCAGATTTAAACCCAATGGGAGTGTCCCCCCAAAGAGGGGGGATCACATGTTTAAATCTGGGACCCACCCATTTGACCCTAGAACTGAAGAAGCTTCTCAGATGAGAGGTGAAATGTCTTCAAGCAACTTAAAGAAGTCCAGGCGCTTTTCTTTCCAAGCTCCTTAGATTACGATGACCTGGATGACTGAGAATCTTCACAGACATGTAGTCTCATAGCAAGAGTCCTGGCTTCAAACCTGGGTAGGGCCCTTCTGTGTGGAGTTTGAATGTTCTTACAAGTGCATGCACAGGTTTCCTCTGAAAGCTCTGATTTCTGCCCTGGAAGTCTCACAGAAAAGATGTTGTATCTCAAGTGTTTCATTTTGTGTTTATATAAAACAAACAAAATTGTTTGTTTTTTTTTAAAGTGAGGTAAATTAACACTCAAGTTGTTTGTTGTTCGGACAGAGACACAGCTTCTCTAATAACTCTCAGACTCTCTTATTTTACAATAATCTCACCAAACTTGAAGCTATTACTGTAAAACATAATCTTATTTGCTATAATCTGGGTGTTCTAACAGGTATGTACAAAGTTAGCGTCACATGCAAAACCTATAAAATAACATTACCACCCCTATAAGGTCTCTTTATCATTAACCTGGGCCCACTCTGTTACTGCTTCTGTCACTGGCACTACACACAGTGACAGAGGCAGAGGTGGACACTTTCATCAGGACTCACCACCACAGTAATAATATCACCACTAAAAATCAGAGCACACAAATTCATGTTATGAATACTTATCACATTATCATCTTGGTTTGATTATTCTGTAATGTAATAGATGTCTGTATCTAGAGACAGTGCTAAAGGAAAGTGAGTTGTTATCATGCAGAGACAGGCATTTTATTGCTTTCAATGCCCAGCCCACCAAGCGTCTCTGTGGTGAATACTCAGTCACAAGGACTAAGGAACTGCCTGTGGTTTCTCTTTCTCTTTCCTTGTGCATGTCCACACACTTAAAGAAGCAAAGCTAAACCATAAACACATTCCTCCTTAATTACTCTTCTCTGCCTCGTTCTGCTGTCTCTCACTCTGTCTTTTGCACTCTTGCCTTTCGTTCTCTCTTTGAAGTTTGAAATTCGAGTTGAAAGCAAGGTCAGCATATTTATACTGTTTACATCGCAGATTTATTTATTTGTTTATTTCCAAACAAAACAGGAGATCATTAGCCAAAAAAAAGACATATATTATTATTATTTGTTATTTTTAATACAGACCTACTAAATCTGAAATGGAAAAATGCCTTTAAACTGTAGCTTGCTGTATTTTTAGCTATGAATACTAACAATCTTTATTTTTGGAAGTGGAAGAGAGAAATGAAGTTAAAAGTAGGTCCACTTGAGAATACAGTCCCCGACGTGTAGAGAAATGATCGTTCACGTGAAATTGTACACGGTTAAAATATTAAATATATTTTCCCATGACTCACACAAACCCTGCCGTCGTGCAGACGTCAGCAGAGATGCTGTGCATCATTGTGGAATTCATCCTTCCTGTAGTTGCAGATGCAAAGTGGAGTTTCAAAAAGCTGCCCTTTCCAACATTACTCCTTGAAGGTTGACCTATGACTAAGATTACAATTCACAACCTCCTCCCCCTCCCCTCCTGACATCTGTACACCAGGCACTATATAGCCTGGTGTATAGTGCCAGAGCTGAAATGTAATTCACATCTTTTCTTTCACTATTGTATTGCTTTGTACAAGTCCTCTCCTCTTCCCCCCAGTCTGGCCTTCCCTCCCATTTATAGAGGCGACAGGGTTATCAGAGTATGAGCAGTTGTTTTTTCCCCAATCCATTTTTATCTATGCTTCAGAGGATTAATTCTCCAGTCACACTTTCTACTCAGCCAATCAACTTTCCCACCCGCTGCTGGTTGTTTTTGAGGTTAGTTGAGAAAAAAAAAGTCAATTGGGTTTTTTGTCACCTCGATCGAATGTTTCCGCCCCGCCATCCCCCTGTTCCATCTCAGCATATCTGATGAACCCATCTTCATTTTGGCTTGGTTATTTGACTACAGCGATAACTCTGTATGACTTCATTTAAAAGGCCGTTTGGAACGACTCTGTCTTGTCATTTCGTATTAGAGAAAGCGTTTGCTTGGGGTCGCTGTGCACCCATGTGTGTGCATGTGTGTGAGAGTCAGTGTGAGTGTTTTGTGAGATAGCTAAAGAAAGAAAGCGAGATGCCAGCTCAGTGATGCTTTTGCCAGCTATTACTGATGCTGTACGGAGACAAAATTTCTATAATAACTTTGCTGGAGAAACAATCTGAAAGATACAACCAGTGAAATATTGCTTCTTAGAAAAACACGGTCGATATGGAGGAACATGGCAGCTTTATTTCAGCTTAGCACTGCAAGTCCTATCAGATTTAAATAGCAGATGAATTACCACTACAAATGTGTTTGCCATTTATGTGTTTGTTAGTTATGCAATCAGCAGCACAATAGGCTTTCATATACAGCGGGAAGAATAAGATTTGAACAAGTCATTAATTGTCTGAGTAAATGTATTTCTAAAGGTGCTATTGACATGAAATTCTCATCAGATGTTGGTAACAACCCATCCAGTCCACATGTGTCCATAAATTATGTGTACAATCAGAAATGACACAAGGGAAAAATATTTAACACATAAAGAGAGGGAGGTGCAGAAAGGCACAGAAAAACATGACAGCAATTAGACAGCATTCCTGCCACTTACTTTCAGGCCCTACTGACTATATAAAGATAGCACTGCTGGGGCAATAACCGGGAAGTGGAAAGAACATCATTTCACCATAAAGTGGCCACGACCAGGTGCTCCCCACAAGAAGTGGAAAGAATTATGAGAAGCGTTGTCCAAGAGCTAAGTAGCACTTGTGGAAAGCAACAGAAAAACCTGGAATCACCGGGTACAGTTATTTCAAAGAAAACAATAAGTAACTCAGCCACCATGGTCACGGTCTCCACGCAAGACTATGTTGGTGAAGACAAAGCTTGCTGAGGGGCGTTTAGAGTTTGCTAAACAACATTTAGACAAGCCTGGGAAATGCTGTGAGAGTATCATGTGGTCAGATGAGACCAAAGCTAAACTCTTTGAATGCCATAAGACACTCCATGTTTAGAGTTGTAAAGGTACGGCAACCCTAATAACACCACACCAACAGTGAAGTTTAGGGGTGGGAACATGATTGTGTGGGGCTGTTTTCAGCATACAGCACCGGCACGCTTCATACAATTGAAGAACAGATGAATGGTTAAAATGTACCGAGATAAAAAAAAATCTGTTGCCGTCTACCAGGATGATGAAGATGAAACAAGGGTGGATGTTTCAGCAAGACAATGATCCAAAAACACAGCCAAGGAAACTCTCAACTGGTTTCAGAGGAAGAAAGTAAAGCTGCTAAAATTTTCCAGTCAATCACCTGAAAAGAACTAAAGGTCAGAGGTTGTAGAAGGAGCCAGTGAAACCTTCAGGACTTGAAGACTGTTTGTGTGGAAGAATGGGCCAAAATCACACCTGAGCAATGCACATGACTAGTTTCTCCATAGAGGAGGCATCTTGAAGCTTTCATCACCACCAAAGGCTTTTGTGCAAATTATTAAATAAATTTCAATTAGTGTGTTCAATATGTTTTCCCTGTGTCATTGGATGGGTTGTTACTGACATCTGGTAAGAATTTAATGTCAACAGCACCTTTAGAAACATATTTATTTAGAAAATTGGTGACAATTCAATACTTATTTTACTCGCTGTACACATCAGAACTCAATGGTGCGATATCTAAAGCAAACCTCACTGCAAAAAGAAAACTAAGTACACCTGCTGGTGTGGATAACACCAACAACCAGAGCACAGTTGGAGCACAGTTATTGTCGGGCCAATGAGTAACTTTAATGGAGCAGTAAGGGTTTAAGTGCTGTGTTTATGGACAAATTGACAGCAGTTGTTGAAACCTGGAAGAGTGTTAAATTTCCAAAACAGCTTTTTACAACTGATTCTGGGGCCTTTGACACTTTCAGGCAGATAAACAATACATTTTAATGGTTTACTTTGATTTTTATGCATAAATGACAAGCCCACATTACTCTCATGCACATAACAACATTTGTTTTGAGTAATCATGCTGTTCTAATATTTCGACAACTTTACACCTCCTAAATTTGTACTTCACCAGAGTGATAATTCACGTCTCTGTGATGACGAAGACAGAGTTCTTTGTTTTTTTAATCAGAGTTCGCTGTGGGGTGAGATAGAGACATGTGTGGGCATTAATGCAAGTCAGTCAAAATGGCTTCAAATTTAATTCACACATCTCTGGTTTTGATAACATCTGTTCTCAAAGAAGGCTTTTTGTGAATTTAGTTCTTATGTAAAGGGAAAACACAAATTGGCTTTCTAATTAGTTGGTTATCCATAAATGGTAAGTGAACACAGAGCCAGGCTGTTTGAAAAATGTAAAAGTGAAGAAACTGAACAGAATGTTTTCACTTAATGAAATATGGAGGCGTACAGATGCTCAGTCCTTTTCTTTCTTAGCAAGGAAGCATAATTGTTTCTTTTATGAAAAGTCATTTTGTATATAATAACAGGAAAGAGTCACCGGTCTATTTTGTACAGTCTCAGATATAATAGATTCTACTGTAAAATGTAATATTTGCTGTACATGACAGACCGTGAACTACAGAGTTGGCATTTTATTTTTAGCAGCATGTTCTATGACACCAAAGCACGTTACACTCTTGATTAGTTTACTTCATTGACAGGATCAAAAAAGAAAATCTTGATGTAACCCATTGTTTTGTTGAAGCCTCAAGGCTGGTATTTTGGTCATTGTCATCTTGTTTTCTTTAAGTTTGACATTACAAAACTGAGACCTGGATCTGCCAACAACTCGTCAATCACAACATATTCATGCTCTAATAAATATTCTAAACCAAACAACACGCTGTATGAAATAACTTTAGGAGCTAGTGAATTATAGAGTAATATTTACAGGAATCAACAGTAGGATCATTTTCTTGTTTTCACGAGGTCTCACAGCAAAAACTGAAATTAACAGGTGATCAAGCAAGTCCATTTGCTACCTGTTGCTTTTCTCAATATTTGCAGATTATTCATAGTTTCATGACAAATATGTCAGCATGATCAGTGAGACATTCATTTAGTTGCTTTAAATTAACAGTGGCTCCATTTAGAATAAGCAAAAAACACAGTTAGGAATTGACATTGTTTCAGAAGGAGCTGTAAAAATCCCACTTCTATTAGATGATTGGCATCAGTTGTTTCATTCATGCCTCACAATCACCGTGCACGGCTTATTGTCTGCTGGAACTTTCACACTAACACAGGCGACTGTCAGAGTTCGCTTCACCCTGCCAGCGTCCTTCCTGGTGGCTATATTATCAGGAGTGTTTGTAAAATGGGAACCAACTGTTCTTGTGTTGGATTCAGAGAGTTCCCTCAAAACTGAACTATTTGACAGATATGGGGGTTCAGTTATTAACAAAAACATAGTGGATGAGAGGATAGCTAGATAGAAAATACCATTCCTTCTTCTTCTTCTTCTTCTTCTTCTTCTTCTTCTGTTCTTAGGTAATAATGATACCCTGGTCAGTTAGGTAGAAGGATTGCCAGCAACAACATGCAGCATTCGCTTATAAGTAAAGTAAAAACCCTACTGATTCCTGCTGACTGTAATAGAGATCTGTGAGTCTGTGCATGTGCCTCATTTAATATAGCCGGGTTTACAGTTTGTTGAGCCCAAAGGAATATAAATCTGACACACATACGTATGAACACAGACCCTGAAATTAGAATAATGAATTCATTTATTGTACTCGTAGTAACTTAAAGTTTTTGAGAAAAAAAACAGTCAGTCTTGCTTTTTCTCCTGCATAATGCATGTTCCAGCATTCATCTTATTCCAAAGTCATTGATCATTTATGTATTTTTTGGCCTCTCATCTGCATATACAATACTTTATCCTTTTTTTAAAAAAAGAAAACAACACTGATGCATTCCCTCTACATCTTTCATGATTGATTGCACTTTAGCTGCTGACTCACTTTAACGCTGACTGTAAAGTCTTAATTCTTTTATGGGATTTTTGTGGCGTTTGTTTGTTTTCTGTGGGGGGAGAAGGAGGGAGGGCACAGGAAAGGACTCTCCCTCCTCTGTGTGTTTCTGTTTGTTTGTGTTGGTGTGACAGCAGCAGGAGTGATGTGTAAATCGGTGATTGCGAGGCAGGATGATCTGTGACGAGATGAAACGGCGCCGTGTCGCTTTGAACATCAGTGTCAAATTCACACGCACGTATAGCGGGATCTTCATTTCAGCCTTAAATTTGGATTATATATTAAATAAAGCCTACTTCCCTCAAAGTAAACTCAAAGTGAATCTGCGGCAGCCGTCTGGTGGGTCCCCATATGACAAGACAGGCAATCTGTTTTTATGAGCCCAGGTCCCGGGGCAGAGGATTAAATTGCTTATTTGGATCCTGGGTTAAGAAAGTTTACCATAAGTACCTCTGAGGGTTATAGTAACAGGGGCAGAAAAAAGTTCTCTAAAGCTTTTTTAACACCTACCTTTAACTGAGAAGATCCAGGTTAGCTTGTGTCTCCATCTAAGAGTTTTTATGCATGTATGGTTAAGAACAAAAAGCAACTTTGTGTTTTTGGTGAGAATATGCATGTGTTTGATGACAATTAGCATCCTCTGTCGTTCATGCTCATATTTAATATCATTATTAATCTTGTTGTCATTTCTCTTGTGTCTTCAGTTCCAGCCAGTATCTACCAAGTGTCAAATGACATTACGGTGAATGAGGGCAGTAACGTGACACTCAGTTGTTTGGCCAATGGCAGACCAGATCCTGCAATCACTTGGCGACTGCTCAACCCATCAGGTAAGAACTGTCAATCAGTACTCATTATCACATTTGAATAAAAGGTTTTTGTTTTCTTAAGCAAACCATGAAGAAACATCTTTTTTCTTTTTGAGTGCAGAAGATTAATGTCTGTCAGTTTTACTAAAGCTTAAATTTGGTGGCACGACTCTGTTCTGAGGCCCAGAGAGAGCAGAGGCGAGAATCTCATCACTGAAAATGGATATGGCTACAGATAGATAGATGAAAGATGAATCTCGGGTCAGGCTAAAGCATTTCAAATACTATGTTATATATGAGATATGAGCCAGTTGATGGAAGGGTAGGTGGAGAAGTGTATCAGCTGAGATACCAGCTAAGACTGAGATCAGCTGATCTGCGTCGCTTGTGGCTGAAACTGATTTTGCGGCCAATTAACTAACAATGTTGGATTTTTCTGGATCAATTTGTATGTTATGATTTGTTTCATAGCACACATTGGATTGGCAAATACTCAAAACAATAGGAAAGTCCAGAGTTGAGCTATTTGGCCACAATGGCAATAGATATATATATGGAGTGGTAAAAGTGAGGAACAATGAACGAGCTGTCATGCATGGTGGTGGCAGCATCATGCTGTGGGGCTGTTTTGCTGTTAGTGGTACTGGTTACAGTGCATTGCACAACATGTTTTGACCAAGGAGGACTAAATCCAAATTCCTTAACTTTACTTTAAGTCAACCACAAGACGTTTGAAACGGGTGTTCCAATAGGACAGTGATCACAAACACAAATCAAAACTGCTTTTTAGAATGGATAAAGTAGGCTAACATTAAAGTAGGCTGTGTTAGAAGATCACATTAATGCAGTCTTCAGAACCTTTTCTAGCCACTTTAAGCCTCACTCATACCTTGCTTCAGCTGACCCCAGTAGGTCATGTGATAAAGTGGGGCCAGGTCTCATAGTGGTTTTACTCTTAACCCCCAGTGATGGTAATCAGCCACACTTTTTTCATGCCTTTTCTCATGTGATGATGGACGTATTCAACAATGTATCATCACCTCCCAAGTCGAAAAATCTAACCACTAGCTGTTAATACATACCAGCTAGTTTCCACCTTTTGTTTTTAGCTGAAGAAGGGTCATCGACAAGAGGTGAAATCTCTTCACAAACTGAAAGAAGTCCAATTGCCTTCTTTTTTCAAGCTTTTAACCTGAACATTAGGCTTCCAGACTGTTTTCCCAAAGCCCCAACCATTTCAAATAAACTCTACCAATTCTGCCAAGAAGAGTGGTCAAATATCCAGCCAGGATTATTCAAGAAGCTTGGTAAAAAGTATCCTGTCAAGGTGCAACTTGCTAACTTAGTAGTGAGCAAGTGGGCTTATATGTATGTATTTGAGCCTGTATGAATACTTCTGACTTTTTGTGAATTAGAGAAAAATCAAAAATCCCAATTCATTTAAAATTTGTGCACCTGGTTCTTGTTTTTTAAGGTCATTAAAGATGTATGATGTACAATCAGTACACCCTCGAAAAACAGTGCCAAGAAATCATTAAAAGCCCAAAATTGCCCATGATACATGTATATAAACTTTTGACCACAGCTTTATGTCTTGCGCACCTCAATAAAATTGAGAAATGAAACAAATGGTAGTTTGTTATTCACAGTCACAGATGCAGTATATTCACTGACTTTTGCAAATATACCCTAATAAATGCATGTAAATTTAACTTTCAGAGAATCCCTATAGTAGCTTTTTGCATATCAGAATCAGAATCAGAATCAGAATACTTTATTAATCCCGAAGGAAATTAGGGTTACAGCAGGCAGCACACTAATGGCGCATGCGCACTTACAAAGGAACCTTCTGACCAACTTTACACAAACATCACATTGGGGAGACGTGTCAGAAAGGTAGGCTGATAGGAAAAAAACAACGAAAATACATAACATGAAGTAAGAGGAGGAGAAAAAAAACTCCACTCAGACTGAGCTCCTAGTGGGAGAACAGTTTGATAACAGAAAAAACACCTCAGCACAAAAAGCACATGACTATCAATACACCATAGAAACACAAGACAAGCAACAGGGGCGGGTAAACGGTAAGAGAGAGCCGGTGTAGACAGCGCATCCGGTCCTGCAGCATGTCTGCGCTGGTCCAGTCGACTGCCATCTTCCCCGGTAGGGCACAAGCATCAAAGACATTTGGAAAGGGAGAGGGAATCAGTGTGTGCATATCAGTGTATGTGTGTGTGTGTGTGTCCAGAGTTCAGCTGAGACAGTGTCCTTCGCCCCGCCAGGCTACGTAAACAGTCTTCCAGCCAACCCAAGTGGCATGGGGGGAACAGTCTAAACACAGTCGTTATCAGGGTGTTTTGTTCAGCTCCAGCCTTGAGACCGCAGCTGGCGCCGAAGGGGTCTCCGCATGAAGTGATGATGGTTTTTACTTTAGTGCGAACAACTCATATGAATTTCAAAGCTGTTCTAACAGTCCAACACTGGTCTCTCAATCTCCCGTTGGAGAGCCGTGAGCTTTCTATGATGTTATCCAAACTTATGTTCCGGGATGTTGTCATTCTTTTTGCTCAAAGAGCCGATTCTGAGAATTCACGACCGCAGTGCACTTCCCCAAGATGTGATCGAATTTGCGCTCAAAGGTGTTATTTGAGCTAGCCCCTCCAGATGTAATCCAGTTTTTCACTCAGAGGTCTTGTTCTGAGTATTCATGGCAGCCGTGCATTCTCCAAGATCTTCTCCGTGCTGCACTCAATGAGCCCATTTTGAGAAACTCATGCCTCGTCCCATCCTTTCAATCCCAGCGGGCAGCCTTGTGGGGGTTTGAACAGCCGGTTCCGCTTCCATAATTCTTCGATAAGCCAGGGCCAAGCCAGCTCCGATCAGCAAGAACCCTGTTATCATGGTTCCCAATAGGTAGATATCTTCAGCAGTCAGGCTCACCCGAGCCCAGACTTCTCGTTGAGAAGGGGTGTCAATTGCATTCAGAGACCAGTTGATCAAATCCATAATTCCTCTCTTAGGTTTTAGAGAACAGACTGTGAGAGTGTTCCAGGTAAAAGTAAGTAAAAACACAAGACAAGACAAGGACATAAGAAGCTAATCAGGGAAGATAAGGGCAGGAGAGGAGAAAAGTGCGACCGCCTTCGCTGAGAGCCAAAAGAGATGTATAGTTGTATATAGTTGTCAAGCTGGTGTTTATGAATTCCATTAAAGTGTACAGAGGAGCTGGGTTGTGTTACGTCGCTCCATACATGTGCACCCCTGAGATATTGGCGACATTGTTGCTTTGGGATTTAATCCAATTTCAGAGAAAAGATAAATGTCTCGAACTGCTGATAAGCTTGTAGTTTGATGGATGAAGATGCTCGAGTTGACAACATCCCGGTTTGATCGCAGCCTTGCTCTGATTTAAAGTCTTTCTATTTATGTGTCTTTATCTTTTTTTTTTTTTTTTTTTTTTTTCGCCTGTCCCATTTGGTTCTTTAGCCGTCAGAATTGTTGTCTGAAGACCAACAAGGATACCCAATGGATTTATTTTGCCAAATGGATCATTATGGCATTGCCGTATTGGTCCATTTAATCGACCTTTGTTTTTATTATTTATTTTATTTTCAGTTGTTACAGATGGGACAGACATGAGTGAGGGATAGGAAAGGGAGAAAGAAAGAGGAAGGAAAAGAAAAACAAAAGGGGAGAGGGACAGTGAGAAAGGGGGGAAGAAAAAATATCTCCGGGATCACCTGTTGAGAGAAAAAGAATAGAAAACAAGCAAAAAAACAAAACAAAGCAACATACTATACACAACACCATCGCATTAATCTAGCTAAGTGTAAACAGCAGTAAATACTAAATATTGAATGTTGTTGTGCAGCACGCAGGACAGACAGCGCACAATGTGCTTTGAAGTAGCAGCCAAGAAAGGTGTGATTTAAGTCTACGAACAGTGAACACCCATGTGCACACCTGTGTGGATCGGCGCGCTTGTATTCAAATGGTTTCCCCATGTAATGGTCTGCTAGAGGATGTAGAGAGCCATAGCCCCGTCCCCCCAGGGCATGAAGCAGGCATGGAGGAGATCCAGGCCCCAGACATCCAGAGGCCCCAGAGTGCAAGAGCCAAAGGAGGACCACCGGAGGGGCATCCGTGCCACCTTCATGGGAAGGGCTGAGGATCCCTAGACGAGGGGTCACCCAGTGGCCACCGGGCAGAAGCTAGAGGGGGCTGCACCGGCGTGCCCGCCGGCTCCGCCGGCAGCCAGCTGTGCCAGAGTGAACCGAGCCGCAGGCACAGAGGCCAGAGGCCCGAGGGTCCCCCGCGCCCCGGAAGAGGCCTGACCGAGCAGCAGGCGCCAGGCCCCGCCAAGTAGCCACCGGGAGTGAGCTGGTACATACCCGAGCGCCCAGCCCCGGACACCAAGAACCAACAATGCACCGACCCCTGAGGGCATCAGTCACCGGCAGGGAGTGTGGTGAGGGGAGATAGGCCTCCACACTTTGGAGGGCCTTGGAGTTCCCAGAGAGGTGGAGTCTAAGACCCGACCTGACATATAGACACAGACAAACAGGCACACACAAACACAGACATGCATTCCCACCCTCATGCACACATATACAAACACTCAGCACTCACCCAACGTAGGAATAAACGTAAATGGACATGTACACACAATCACACTCCCCAAACATACTCTATACCCCGGGTCCAGGTATCCACCCCCAGAGATGGAAACGGCACCCAGACCCAAGAGATGTTACCCTTCCCTCCGGGGTGGAGGCAAGCAGACCGCCCCAGGCTCTGCAGCAGCAGGGAGGCCAATCGGACAGCCAGCATCTCTTCCCAGCCCCCCCGCCCCGATGGCTAGCAGAGAACGGGGGTGTGTTATGTGTCTTTATCAATTACTGCATCGGTTTGTCAGCACTCCAGACAGCTCTCATCAAATACATCCGCTTCCTGCACCTGGAAGCAGAACAAATCAGAAGTTTCTTTTTCTTTTTTTTTTCTCTGTTTGCATTAAAGAAGAAGCTAGAAGTGATTTTTCCCCCCCACCTAATTCTGCAAGTCGTATGGATCCGACTGGCTGCTTTAATAAAAACTGAAAGCACCCTCCTATTTTCTGTCTGCAAAGCTGAAGGGGATCCCACAGAGTTCAGAGTTACTGCAGGTAAAGTTCCTTTGTAAGTGTGAACAGCTTTTGTTTCAAGGAAATTGATGGAAATGTGGAAGAGGAAGGAAAAAGCAATGTTCAATCATAGATGTCTCACTCTGCAATATACCTGATCTTCATAAGTACGCCTCTGCAAGTTGTGTATAGTTCAGAAAGGAAGGTTCACTTTTTATTATCTAATTTCCCTGTGATTTACTGAGGATACAGGAGGTAGGCACATTCGATAAGTCTTTGTTATTCACTGGAACACTGTGGTAGAAGGAAAATCCTGTTGGTGTCCCGGCTGTATTACTAGTCTACACATGCACCTGTGGTTCCACACCATTTTAAACATAGGCAATTTTGATGTTATTGTTGTTTCGGTGTGCTGCCTCTTTCTTTCCAGAATTCATAAGTCTGACCCAGTTCAAGAGCATATGAGGCACTGCTGGGCAAGATAATGATGGCAGCCTGTAGTGTGACTGCTTTACGCCTTTGCCTGCTAAGGTGACAACGCCGCTTCCCACACCTAGCGATGCTCTCAATTATTTTCTGAGGCCACAGATGTTCATGAGACCCAAAATTCCAGTCCAAGTACAGGCCCAAATCTTTTACTCTGAGCCTTCACTCAGTGTTAAATATCCAGTGTAAAGAGTAAGCTTAAGTCCATAATAGTATGGCCACATTTACCGTAATGAGCATTTCTATTTAACATACTTTAAAACAACATCGTTAATCTTCACTGTAAACCACAGCAGAAGGTTACATCTGTGTCAATAAGTGGAAAAACAAGATGTGTTCAAACTGAGATATATGCATGTTCAACAACAAGGTTACTACAAGCTTTTGCTGCTCATTACACTTAACTGACTCTGATGATTTGTTAGGTATCGTGGTTATTCACGGCATACGTTCACCTTAACACAAATCAGTGTTATAAAGGAACAGGGGAGGAATATTCATAATGTTTTATTACTTGTCAAGTAAACTCTTAAAATGTTAAAGATAACTTTTACATTTCGTGACTCTTCTGCAACCTCGAGTGTGACTCACGGATTCTACTGCCAAAGTCTGGCTGAAGCTCATTATTGCATAACCACATGAATATTCATATTCCCACTGATGACTCTTTGTGTGCATGTTGCTGTGCATAAATGTGTGAAAATTTATTGGCATCCATACACACACATACAAACAGAAGATAAGCTCGGCACAGACACGTTCCTGAGGCCTCTGTCTTTTTAAGGCCCTTCTTTGATCGTGATCGTGCGCATTCATGTATTTCCAAAATCTGATCACCGTCCAAACCCTAAACTTTCAAATTCGATGTATTTGGAAGAACTGTCAGGAACCCAAACTAAACATGACAGAATAAAGGAAAGATCGATGACAGGCATAAATGTACATTTGACAGACTTTCTGGCCAAGTCAAAAGTCTCTCCAGAACTAAGTAACTAAGTATTTAAATTATTTACATTGATGAAACAGTCCACACTTTGTATGGCTTGGAAACAGGTACAGAAAATTCCTGTACCGTGGGCTGTAATATACCAACCACCAATCGAATTAATCTGTGAAGTTAGTATTTTTAAAAGCTTCCAAACAAAAAGAAATAATAATAATTGAAGTGACTGTTAACCTGCTTGTAACCTAACAATGACAATTAATACAGACAGGACAACGTTCTAATTTAAATCAAACTGACCAAACTATAAAAACCAACAAGCCAAACGGAGTATAACAACCCAAGAAGTCAATAAAAAGCAGACAGTGAGCCAGCTCTGGAATACAGCATTGTAAAGTTTTGTCTGTAAAACTTCTTCTCTCGAGGGCTCGCAGATAAAACCTGAAGTAATTTCATAGAAACAAATAAGTCGAGTGACAAATGATGCCTCGAATGCCATAGCTGAGCATTTTCAACCAACTGTCCGGGTTGATATCCCAACCTAGGATTTGTTTATAGGATAGTTAATAGCAGGGTTTCTCAGGCTGTCCACACTGATTATGGCTGTCATCTGTTTCCACGGAGACATCCAGTCTGAAAGTCAGCATTTCACAGTCTTTTGTCTGTTATTGTTGCTTCTGTCAGTGGTTTTCATGAAGCTAATTTGATCAGAACTGACACATTTCATGCACGGTGGATCATTTTTTCGTTTCTGTTTATCTCTCAATTCACCTTGCATGCAATTTTTGTTTTATTGCTGAGAAAGAACGCAGGCACGTTGTTGCACATCATTCTGAGGTCATATAATGTAGTGCTTGGGCAAGTGTGGCAAAGACTTTTAGACCTGCTTTGTTAAGAGCTGCAACTCGGTAAGATTTTTAGCATGATTTGAGATGATAGTGAGGCAAAAGATACTACATTATGAGTATAAATGTGGAATAGAGGCATCTCATTAAAAAAAATGACAATTGATGAAATCAGCATGGTAGCGTGGTGGTCAGCACTGTTGCATCAGGTCCTGGGTTCATATCCACTGACTTGGGGGTAATCTTTCTGTGTGGTGTTTGGAAGGAAGCCAGTGTGCCTGGAGGCATGCGAGCAGAGAACATGCAAAGACGATTGACAGTTTTAAATTAGTTGTAGGTGTGAGTGGTTGTGTGTCTCCTTGTGTTAGTCCTGGCAACCTGTAAATGGTCTACCTTGCTTTTTTCCCCCCACGGCAGTGTATCCAAGCTGCTGCTGATAGGCTGCCACAGCCGGACAAGTTAAAGAAGATGGATGCACAAAAACAGCTGAAACTAAAAGCCAATTTTAACAGTATTTACAGCAGCTTATCTATACTGAGTGTAGCGTATGTATGCATATATGTTTGTAAGTACGTTATGTCTTCCTTAACGAGTGGGCCAGTCTGAATGAAACACTGCACAAATGTCACCCTACATACAGCAATTATTAACATCCATATGTTCTTTTTTTTAAGATTTCTTATTCATTAAAATAATTTTTATTTTATTATTTTGTTCATGTCATCATCCTCCTGCAAATGCGATGTTATGTTCTCTGTTTGTGTTTGTTGCCCGTGTGTAACTGTACTTTTATGTGCACACAGACTTCTGTTCCAGTGACCGCTAAATGTAAAATGAAGAATTAGAAATAAAGTCCTTAAATATCACAGACATATGGCTTAACTGATGACAATTCATTCGGGTAAAGCTAAAAAAAAATGTAACGACCATCTTGACTGCATGTGTTAAGAAACTGCAATAACAAAACGTTTCACTTTAACATGGACAGACTGTCACTTTGTACTTAAACCTTTCCAGTCATTAACCACTGATTAATTTGTCATCAGACATTTGCGATCATTTTTGGAAGGAACTGGCATATGATGTGAAGATGATAATGCTGATAGTGGTGTCAACATAAACTAGGCTGCTATGAGCTGTTAGAAATTACATATTTTGCCACATCATTTGGGCGTTTTGGGCGTTTGACTTCAACACTGTTATCTGAGCTTTAAAGTCCTCTGGCACATCTCCTTAACTCTGATAAGAGTCTATCTTTGGTAAATCAATGGCACTAATGGGTTTAGCTGGATTTTCCTTATCACTGCTATTCATCATTTTCTACTTTCACTGCACTTTGTGCATTGCATTTGAAAAATGCGGACTGCTGTGGGATCTGTCCATTTTTTTTCCTCGTTTCTTATGATTGCCAGACTCCACAGGACAACTTAATTTAACACATATACATCAGGCGTCTCGTTAAATAAGTCCCTTTGACCACAGCCATGAAAGGGAGACTGAAGATCTGAGAAAGGACAGGGTAGGTTCTCCACTGTGGTCCACAGGTTCAGTGTAACTTTTAGCTGCTTGATACAGGGCCATGCTGACTGTACCACACTATCCTGTCATTCTTGTTCTTTTTATCAAAATACTTTCTGTTCAGTCCTTGCGAGGGCTCTGCTGTTAATATAGGCTGAATAACTCATTGCTTGAACTGAATGTGCAGAGGGGAAGGTGTATTCATCGCAGTGGAAGGATTGAAAAGAGGGTAAGGAGAAGCAAAACATGAGTGCGTGAGGGAGGCTGAAAGCATGTGTGTGACACAGAGCAGTTGTTCAGTGCCTACAATCTTCCTCTGACATGCATCTGCTGAGATCTGCAGACACACTGGGATAAATCTCTGTAGCTGGCTGGCTCCTAACTTGGGCCCACTACTGGTTTTGTTTTGGGCTAGAGTTCCTGGGTGGAGGTGGGCTGGAAGGCATCAAGCATGATGAGGGGAGAAATAGAGCTACTGGTCAAGCAAGGAAACTTTCAGAGCACCAAAACCGAAGTCAGACAAGTATGAAAAATACATGCCCTCTGGCTCACTCTCGCTTTCCATGACACAAGAAGGATTCATGCAGAGCTGTAAAGGAGGAGGAAGTGGTGAAAGTTATGCTATCCTTAGGGAAGGAAGGAAACAAAGAAAAAAAGGAAAAAGGGAGCAAGGCAGGATATAGTGAGAGCTCGAAAAGAAGGACAGAATACTGCTTTAATACTTAATAGAGGTGCCATCATTCTTATCATCAGTTATAGCAACTCCAGTTGTTAATTAATGTTCAGTTATGCAATCAGGATCCTCTCAGCTCTGTGGTGTAATAGAGTTTACCAGTTACCCAGCACCGTTGGGAGACTAACCGCAGTGAACCTCCGAGGCTGCAGACGAGCAGGCTGCAGTGAGAACAGTAAGACAACAATGATTAAAATTCAGGTCATAAAGAAGCATCGACTTATTAACTGCACTGCACATTGGCAGCTGAGTGGAAAAGGGGCCACTAAGAGCCTCCTGTAAGCAAAATATCAACACTTTAAGTCCCTCGATGCCTATTCCCTGTCCATCAGCAGTCGTGTTTACTGTCATTGTGTCCTTCAGCAACACCCTGAACTCTTAAGGCGTTCTGGATAATAGCATCGGCTAACTGTAAATTGGTAAGCTATGAATCTACCCCAACAGTTTCATTGCAACAAAGACATCTGTCCAAATGAATTGATTTGGACCACAGCCCACGTTCCTTGGCTATATGATCCCCTGAATATTGAAGTCATAACCCTTTTATAACAGCGTTTGGCAGGGCAGCCTTTCAGAGATTTGATGCTGAGTGCCCTTGACACCCTTCGTACATCAGCCAGAGCGCTGTCGGCCGTGCTCCAAGGCCAGGCTCGGGGAAGTCTCCCCAGGACTGTCACCTTTTCTCGGAAGCTCTCTCTCCCCGTTTCTTCTCTGCGACTCTTTGTCTATCCATCTTGAGCCGTTGTGCCGTCCTCCTCTCCTTCATTTTCACTCTCACTGCCTCCTCCACTTTCCATCATCCTCCAATCTCATCCTTTTGGCAGAAGTATGACAGTCACTTCAGTTGTCCTTCCTGCTCCTCAATTCACTGTCTGGGGAAAAACGTGGCGTTAGCGAGCACAGCAGAACATGCTCGTGCACAGCCGTCCACGTGTATCTCTGCACTCCAGGGGGAGTGGAGCAAGCAAGAGTGCAGATACATAGATGCCTCAGTAGTCTGACTTCCGTGTCGTAGGAGTGGGTGTGTGTCGAGAGACACACACACGTATCATTGTGTGCCAAGCTGTCAGTAACAGAGTGTAGCTGACAAGCCAGCTGATTGTAAGAGTGAAGCGTAAGGTGGTGACAGGTTCTTGTCAGAGCAACCTGGGTCAAAGCTTCCACTCCACATCTCCAGCTGTGTTCAGCACTGCGTGTGTGTGTGTGTGTGTGTGTGTGTGCGTGTGTGTGTGTGTGTGTGTGTGTGTGTGCAATCAATGGAACGCCAGCCCCTTTGGGAAGCAAGGAGAACACAGCTGCTCATCTGTCTCGCAGCAGGTCTCAGATCTGCTGACTGTCACTGTTCACTTGTTTGTTTACAGTCAGCGCCATCAGCAGCTGCTCTGAAATCAGTCTGATGCCACATGCTATACAGGACATTATGAGCACAGCTTGCCCTGTGTCTGCCTAGCCTCATTAGGTGTAGACACCGCTGGGTGGGCTGAACACTAGAGCTCAGACTTGTTTAAAGTCACGACTGTGTTGAAACTCTGCACTTTTTGTCGAAGCCATAACCTTTTATCAGGTTTGAATCCCTGCTGAAGAAACAGAAGCAGGGGGAAGAGAAAGCAAGAAGAACAAGAAATGAGTTCGGTAATGCAGGTCGAGTACAAACTACTGACAAACATTAGGAAAATCGAATTAAACTGAGCAGAGGAACAAAACAAATCCTGCCATGGCAGTAAATGGTTTGATGACCACAAATAAAAGGATGGGATTCTTATACTATGACATATGCAGTAAGCAGCACTCAGTGTCATGGCCACCTGTGAGAGATTTAACCATTTTATGTGATAGCAAAGGCTAAATGATGTTACTGAAGCTCTTAATAACATTTAAGCACTTACCCTTATAATAGGCGTATCATGATATGATTTATGTTCTTCACAACAGTAGTGCAAGTTTTTCCTTCTGGAAAAAAGAACATGTCTGGATCTAAATTTACATAGAACAGGCACAGCTGTACTGATATTCTACTTGAACATCAGCATGGCTAAAGATAGTTTTTATCTTTCACGTTTTTCATCTGCGTGTGGGAAGCGAAGCCTTGCTTCAGTAGGACATTGTGTTAATAAGTATTATTGCAAGAATTAAATTGCAATAACTTTGTTGTTGGATTGTTAATGAGGATAAAGTCACAGTGCTTTAAAAGTGTTTTCATACCTTTCACGCGTTTTAATGAATGTTCTTGTAATAAGCATCAGTTAATGAGTAAAGAGGCACTAATGAGCTCTTATAAGAGCCTTAATAACATATGTTTGGTTAGAAAAACTAGGCTAATTATGACTGACAGACAGATAGACAGAATACTAGCTGGTGATCACTTCATAATATATACCATTACTTCATGTAAATAATTTTGCATAATACTCAAAGACTACAAAAACCATTCCAGCTTGTACAAATAACATATAACAAAATGCCCCCTGAAAACAAGCTCATGAGGGAACTAACTCTGTAATGACAAATCATATCCTCGCATAGGTGGTACAGAAATATGTTCAGTGCTACAAAATCGCAGGACCACTACATCATGTTTCATATTGTTAAAGACGGCTGCTACTGGATATTCCCCATTAAACCAGCAGATCGCACTTATTTTCTGTTTCAGTTTTATCGGCGTACGCGAAACCACGTGGGCAGAGACACTCTGACCTTGCTCTCCTCGCTCTCCCTGTGTAACACAAAGCCTCTCTTCCCCATGGCAAATGCAAGCCTATTGAATCAATCCAGACAGTAATGAGAAGCTTCCCCACAACAATAGGCTAGATCCGTTTATCAGCTGTGTTTAAGAAAAGCCAGACAACCCAACTCTCCTTCATGGGAATTCAATCGCTTAAACCCTATTCTGCTTTATCAACAATTAATCTCCTTCTAAGGCCCCACACTTGAATGGGACAAGACAGCAAACAGCACACAGTGTTATACGGTGTGATGCCACACTGAGAGCAACCCCAGCACTCCCTCAAACAAACAAGAAGAAGGAAAATGGGACAGAAAGAGGAACAACAACGTTCAGAAAAACAGACGGCAGCGTCGCTTCGCTGTGCGTGTCATTTCTTCGGCTCAAGAAGCGGCAAATAAACAGCCGTCTTGTTTTTGGCTCCAACTCCTGTGTTATTCCTGCACTGCCAGCAGCAGTGGTGGCAAACGGCTGTGAACAGAAGTGGAAGTTCTCCTTTTGTCCTCAGACTGCCGATGAGCTATCGCTCATTTACCGTAGGGCTTCTTGCTGCCAAGAACAATAGGACATTAGAATTCAGCTGACAAAGCACCGCACATTAATACAAGAAGTCACTCAAAGACTCAATATATATATCTATATTTATAGAGAGAGAGAGACATTGGAGCTTTCGCTTAAAAAAAAAACAAGAATTTTTATGCTGTAGGAAAAGTGTAAGATCTTCATTGACATTAAAGGGCATTTGTCATTGGAAGACAATGTCAGACACACAGAAATCATATGCATTGGAACTTTTAAGAAGATCGCAGCATTGTGCCCAATGGAAAGATATTTGCATTTCATCAGGCATTTGTTTTTGGCAACACACTGTCATAAAAAACTCGTTTACTTTCTGAGACGCTCGTGTTTTCATTATCTCCGCTGCGAGAAATCTGTTGATGTGAATAGTTATTCAGTAATTATGTTCTGACCCATCATTTAAATCACAGCGACTCCCGACAGATAGATAGCTGCCATGTGGCTGTGTCAGATAAAGCCAGGACCAACTGTTCAAACACAATCGCACACACGCTCAAATGCACGCACACACTCTCACACACAGAGTTAAAGGGGTGATCATGGGTAGGTACGCATACACTGGCACGGGCGTCCGTGCTGTCGCGCTCGTGCAGACAAAAGAAAATAAATGTCGCGGGGTCTTTTATGCTACTTGACTCTGAAGTTTCTCAAATCAGCTGCTTAACATAAATTAGCATTTGCAAAATAAATGTAATGTTTCGCGCCGTGGCGAAGCGACGCCGATGAATGATGCATGAGGACATGCAAATGAGCGCAATCCAGCAGAAGTTTGCTCGCCGCTGTGCGATTCACATCTCTCGTCCACATCCTCCTCGCTACCCCACTGCCACTCTCCTTCTTCCCCTGCTTCCTCTCCCATCCCTTACTTGAAAAGGTAGGGTGGGGGGGGTGCGCAATGTTTTCCGGTTGTGTCCATCCCTAAGCAGTCCCTCACCCCTGCAAAGTGCTTTAATTGATATGGAAAACCTCAAGTTGTTCGTGCAAACTTAAAATTGCCAGCACAATGCAAATCAGTATCCGGCACGCATTTGCTGAAGTGCACTTCTTCCAAGCTGCTCAACTCGTCCCAACTTGCTCCCAGAAAGCCCGCTGTTGCATGTCCCAGAAGCCGCAGGGGCTCTCGACAGTAAAATGTGGGTAATTATGTGCATTGTCTTTTCAGAATGGCTGCATCGCAAATTAGAGAATGGCAGAAAAACAATTTGAGCTCAGTGTCCGAGAAGTAGTTAAATACCAGCTTAAAGACCAGCTTTCAATTTTGTTATTAAAGAAATCAGTAACTGATCTGCATTCAGCTGATGCGCTCAGCTATGAGCACATACACTGAATGCTTTACACACCTGGGACACAGGCTTTTTCTTCACTTTCCAGTCGAGTTTTCCACCAAATTTCACATGCTTTAAAACGATGACGGCAGGGGAGACGAGCTGGCTCGCGTGCTTCATTTAGGGCATCACTTCTCAACTGCGGGCAGCTGTAATGCAGCTTACTGTATAACTTAATCATTCGCAGATGCTTCCTGTAATTCTCCATCATTTCACGCTTTCCATTTACAGTATCCTGTTCTTTTCGTGCATCTTTGAGGGGGGTTACGTCCGCTGCAGTCCAAATTCACACGGCAGAGGTATTACTTTCCAATTTCTCCCTGAAACAGTGCTTATCAAAGAAGCAGTTTCCAGTCACCAAGCACATCAGCAAAGGTAATTTAATTTTAGGTTTAGATTTTAGCCGTCATGGTATAGAATTCCCTTTGATCAGGAAATAGTTTCTCCCTAAGAGCAGCAGTAGCTCCTAAAATCCAATATGTCTTAATAATAATAAGAAAACAGGAACAAATCATGACACTTAGCATTTTCACTGGAAAAATAATAGCTGCTTCCCAGTGATGTTCATTGATCTGTTGTGCATATAGAGAACAATCCACCACCTATTCCCTCCGTGTTTCTCATCGAGCATTCTATTGTTAGAGCAGCTCAAGGCTACCGGCACACCAAATGCCCCCACTCCAAGTGCACCGGGAGAAAAGTTTGAAAGAAACACTCTCACTAAGGAAAGGTAATCAATAGACTTGCAGCAAAGGCATTTCAGGCAGGGGATCAACTCTGACCTGTATTCAGAGATATTACAGGTGCAAGGGGAGGCACACATGCGTGGTTATATGTGTGAGCTTGGTACAAAAACACAAGATGTAGTTTCAGCGTTTGTGCTGCCAAAAAAGCCTTCACTCTCAGGGGATTTTCACAGCCATTTGAAGAAATAAAAAAAGAAACCTAAGCGTATCCTGGGTTTATAAAAGAATGTATAGATATAACATATACATGCATAAGTTCGACCTTAACCTCAGATGCTGGGATTAACCCTTCAGCAGAAACACATTTTTGCGGGCGTTCTAAAATTGTCATCCATCAGACTCTGACAGCAGTTTTATGAAAGGCTTTTGTGAAAAATTCCTTCAGCTGCAAAATATTTGTGGTTTCTCTCGCGTGTGCCGTCTGTTTCGTCTCCCTGCGCAACATCCGAGTTTGATTCACACGTGGGCTTTTTTTAACTGGGCCACTCAATAAACCTACATTTCTTCTCTTTGAGCCATTGTGTTTGTGTGCTGGTGTGGTTGGGGTCATTATTCTTTGGAAAGATACATTTCTGGGTTAACTTTCAGCTGTCAGACAGATGGTCTGACGTTATCTCAAAGCACCATTTGATGATGCTCAATTTGTTGTTGAATTCATTGCTTAGTCTTTGAGGGAGTATCGGAGCTCCATCTCATTACATTTTTACCACTGTGCCTCACATTCGGTGTAAAGTTCACTTCCTGGAAAGCTGTGTTTTGTCTGTGGCAAACATGTCCCCATCTTTGACTTAACTGTCACAGACAGCATGAGATTAAAAAATGTATGCTATTTGTCTGCATGTGTGGTGACAAAACATTAAAGCAAAGCCTTACTCCACCGCATATGCTGGTCACATTTGTGCAATCTCTTTGTGACTGCACATGCATCCACTTTGAAACTAACAGCTGCGAGAGCTTTTAGTAGATCTTGAGATGAAAACCAGCTGGTTGTCACTTGAAAACGAGCCGCCTGTCGATGAAGTTCCTTTCAGTGGAAGGATTTAGTTCAAATCACAGAGATCTTTTTGTAAATCCCTTGCTAGCTGGTCAGCAGCCATAGAGAGAAAAGAGGGAAAAGGGTATCTTTTGGAGTCACTTGTAACTGTTCTGAGTACACTAATTGTTGTTGCAAGTGCACAAGATGTAATTTGTTCCGCACTATACCAGTTTTCTCCCCAACATGCTAAATACTCTACTACAGTATTAACAGATTCAAATCCCCCCCAAAAGCACAACTTAGTTGAAACATAAACCAGGTTTCGCTCCATTTTTAGTCATGTAGTCGTCACCATGGGCAACCTGGTGATGTTTGTAGTGGTCCTGGGTTCTGGTAGGTTTGGTCAGAAAGTGATAATGCAGCATTATAAGTTATAAATAACTGTGCCTGCAAAAGAGTGGGCTGTGATTAATAGTCCACCATCACTTTTGGCAGTGTCTATCTCACACACACACACACACACACACACACACACACACACTGGAGGAAGCAGGTCTTCAAATGCCCTGGCTATCAATAATCTGCATCGCTAAATTATAAAGTAACCAGCATTCATCATACACCTCTCTGCTATTAGGCTAAGAAACAATCAGGTAGTCTAAGGAGCTTGAAAAGAAAAGCGTCTGGACTTCTTTGAGTTGCTTGAAGACGTTTCACTTCTCATCCGAGAAGCTTCATCAGTTCTAAGGTCAAATGGTGGAGAGTCCCAGATTTAAACCCAGTGGGAGTTTCCCCCCAAAGAGGGACAAAGGACCCCCTGATGACCCTCTACCTAATCACATGAGCCAAGGTGTGAAAGCGGGTGTGCGTCACAATCAGCCAGGGTTTTGGGTGAGCTCATTGTGAAACCTGGCCCCACCCTATCCTGTGATTTCCTGAGGTCAGATCGCCCAGGATGTGAGTGGGCATTAAGGCATCTGGGAAGGGATCTCAAAACTGGATTATAGATGGCAGACAGTCGGTGTCGTAAACCACCGCCTCTGTTCAAAGATGGTCGCTCACAGTGGACATAGATGGCTTCTTTCACTCCTCTTTCAAACCATCTGTCCTCTCTGTCCAAAATATGAACGTTGGCATCCTCAAAAGAGTGTCCTTTATCCTTAACATGCAGATGGACTGCTGAGTCTTGTCCCGTGGAGGTGGCTCTTCTGTGTTGTGCCATGCGCTTGTGAATTGGCTGTTTGGTCTCTCCAATGTAGAGGTCTGGGCATTCCTCGCTGCACTGTACAGCATACACCACATTGTTAAGTTTGTGTTTAGGAGTTATGTCTTTCGGGTGAACCAGTTTCTGTCTGAGTGTGTTGCTGGGTCTGAAATGCACCGGGATGTCGTGCTTGGAGAAAACTCTCATGAGTTTCTCTGATACACCGGCTACATAGGGGATGACAATGTTGTTGCGTCTGTCTTTCTTATCCTCCCTCGCTGGTGTCTGATCTTCTTTTCTGTGCATCTTTGCTGATTTTATAAACGCTCAATTAGGATAACCGCATGTTTTAAGTGCTTCCTTTACATGTGTGTGTTCCTTCTTTTTCCCTTCAGGCTTAGAGGGAACATGTTCTGCCCGGTGGTGTAGGGTCCTAATTACTCCAGGTTTGTGTTCCAGAGGGTGATGGGAGTCAAACAGGAGGTACTGGTCCGTGTGTGTGGGCTTCCGGTAAACTTCGATGTTGAGGTTGCCATTCTCTTCAATGTGCACAGCGCAGTCCAGGAAAGGCAAACAGTCGTCCTTTGTGTCTTCCCTGGTGAACCTGATGTTTTTATCCTAGCGTTAATGTGCGCAGTGAAGGATTCCACTTCTTGTCTTTTGATTTTGACCCAGGTGTCGTCTACATATCTGTACCAGTGGCTGGGTACTCTCCCTTTAAAAGAGCCAAGATACTTTCTTTCCACTTCCTCCATGTAAAGGTTGGCTACAATAGGTGACACGGGGGAGCCCATGGCACAGCCATGTTTTTGTCTGTAGAAGCCTTTGTTGTATTTGAAATATGTAGCGGTGAGGCAGAGGTCTAACAGTGTGCAAATCTGATTGGGTATGAAGTTAGTCCTGTCTTCCAAGGAGCTGTCTTCTTGTAGTCGTTTTCTGACAGTCTCCACTGCCTCCGTGGTGGGTATGCAAGTGAAGAGAGAGACTACATCAAAGGACACCATGGTTTCATCTGGATCCAGGGTAAGTTTCTGGACCTTGTCGGTGAAGTCGGTGGAGTTCTTGATGTGATGTGGGGTGTTCCCCACAAGAGGTGCTAGGACGGTAGCAAGGTGTTTCGAGATGTTGTAAGTGGCTGAGTTTATGCTACTGACAATGGGTCTGAGTGGGACACCTTCCTTGTGGATCTTAGGAAGTCTGTAAATGCAGGGTATGGCATCCTCTGGGTAAAGGCGGTCCTATGTAAGGCGGTCAATGATTTTGTCCCTTTCAAGGTCTTGAAGGCAAGCTATAACTTTCTTTTCGTAGCTGCTTGTGGGGTCTCGCTTTAAGGCTTCGTAGGTATTGTTGTCACTGAGGAGAGTAGTGATCTTTGTGTGGTAATCCGTTGTGTTTAGGACCACGGTGCACCTTCCCATATCAGCTGGTAATATAGTGATGTTGTGGCCTTTGCTCAAGGAAGCAACTGCCTTCTTTTCTTGTAATGTGAGTCATTTTGGGGGGGCTTGGAGTGGGCTTAGAACCAGTTGTAGTTTGGAGATCCGATTAGGATGCCTCCTGGGTGAGGTGTTTCAGGCGTCTCCTATTGGGAGGAGGATATATCTCAGCTAGCTTGGGAATGCCTTGGTGTTCCCCCAGAAAAGCTAGAGAAGGTGACCAGACTAGTTGTCTTTGCTTCGACTGCTGCTCCTCTGACCTTAACTCAGACTGATGGATGGATGGATGGACTTTGTAGAAAAATTTTACAAGCCTAGTTTTTAGTTTTATTTTAGTTAAGTAAAACATTTTGGTGTTTTCAAAATCAATAAATGCAACAATTCCTATCCTGCCGCCTGCCCTTCGACAGTTGGAAACAGGACATTTTTTGCATTTAATTAATGTTTCAGTAATTAGAAAGCTTCAGGCGTCATGTACTTTATCTTGTACATGTAAAAAATTAATTTTTTTCTCTATTATGGTTTAACAGTCATTAGTGTCCATTTTTTGTCTGAAGGTTGTAGTGAGCAATAGACCTTGGCATGTTGACAGCTCACATTTCATCCAAGAGGTTCAAACAAGTTTTTACCAGTTACTCCTCTATATAAGGAGGCTCTATATAATAATTGCTGTCTGGAAACTGGAAACTGAGGTCAACAAAACGTTATTTATTTAAATATATCAACACGCATGCTATATTTCAAAAGAGGCTAAAATGTTTACTTATCTAAATTGTGCAAAATAGCCAACAGCTATGAGATATTAAAGTATTTTTTCCAGCAGAACATCAATATTAAAGTGTTTCATGAAATCTGAAGGCCTCACATTTACATAATTGCCATTTGCAGCGTAGCAGCTGAAAGCTTACAGTTAGTTGGTAAATCCTAATTTACCGGAGATTTAATGACAATTATTGCCAACTGTCATTGTGCTCTGTTAAAGCTAATAATTGGTAAGGCAAACATTTAGTCTGTCTTGTTATTCTTATTTGTGGAAGTAGATATACAAATTATTAGCTTGTTTTTTATAATAAATTAGTAAATTGTCTGTGTTTGCTTTCAAAATCTAAAACTAGTTCAGAATTTTCCTGTTTTAGTTTTTATCTCGGGAGTTATCAAGAAGCAAGTATATTGCTATAGGTTGGAAACATTCTCGGCTGTGAAGTAACTTTTACTGGCTGTCAGTGAAGCTGATGGCATTATTAGCTATAGCTAGCTATAACTCATGTTTTGGGTTAGTCAGATAATACAACATTTATCAAATGTTGATATAAGTACTTTCAGCAATTACACACAGAAGAATTAGTATAACAATAACTTCTGAACATTGAAAAGGGTGATATATGTGAATATACAGTACAAGTGATCCTTCTAGCCATGCATAGCTTAGCTCTGATGCTAAATGTTTCAATATAACAGTAAACAGTGGAAAGATCAGGTTGATGATAGACATTTGTGATGCACAGCGAACGATTACATTTTAGATCCCCTGTCTGGTTTATGACCAAATTCCCATTAGCCTCAACTGTGATCAGTCTTTAATGGTAATTTTTAGAAATGTGAGCGTGCTAGCACACAAAGTAAACCATAACATCAGTGTCATCCTTGTGTATACTGCAGGAGAAAATGCTTCATTTAGGAAAAGCAAGTATTCAAAATACATTCACGGCATGACCTTGCCTTACTTAATGTATTCCTTTCCTATCTGACACCCACTCACTCTCTACTATCCAGATTAGCATAGAAATGTGATGATATAATATAGTGTAATGCCAGGTTTCATGGGGCTTTTCTAATGTGCACACTTTTTGAGTCAGTCCCCGCTCTCGGTGCTCCCTGAAAAACCTTCAAGGAAATCTCTGTTCACCCCTGAATTCATGCGTGCAGGCTTCATACTCACCATAGAGACATTACGCCTCTGCACGCAGCGTGGGCACGTGTATGTACACATGCGCTGAGATTGTACACACACTCAAATCAATTCCCCTTAGACAAGATTAGCCAATCTATCTTCATTACGCTTCATTAAATAGATAACACGTGACGTGCTCGCTCAGTGTGCAGGATGTATTCTCCTGTGGGCGCAGACAAAGATGTGTGAAATGTAATTAATTGTTTCTTTACACAATACGTCTCGTTCCATTAATGAAAGTGATTGAGTTGCTCTTTATACACTCCAGGTTAGACTGGTGACAGTTCATTTCTACAGTTTAACTAGTCTAGCTACTTCCTCTCATCTTGTTCAAATTTGCTCCTCTCTTCACTTTCTGTCTCTTTTCTTTGATCTTTTGCATTTACCTGGTCCCCCCCACCCACCCAGTACTGAAAACCAAAGTGCTGAAGAAGATAGTGAGCTTCAAGAGAATTTCCATGGCAACAGATTTTCAATCATACCTCTCCAATAACATTGCTCTGACAGTTCGTCCAGGGAGGGCTGAATATGATGTGGCTTAGACTTTGATCACGATCCCACTGATCTTTCAATCAACGTCAGATAATACTGAATCTCAGCTGACCTCCATCTCCATTAAGCAGCTGATTTAATCATTTAGCTTTCTCTCAGTTTCAAATATTGAGACTGCACACTGGTTTATAGATATCTGAAGGCATAAAATAATGCGACTAATTTCTATGCAGTAGTCATTACCTGGGGTTTTTCTCTGAGATTTATGGCAGAGATGTCAAAAGCAAAACTCCCATTGTTTGACTAACCTCCCGTGTCAGAGTCCCTGACACTTTCTCAGGGTTTCTCAGGGTGAGCGGTTCTGGGTTTCACAAAGCCTGAAGCCCCTTCGCTGCAAACTTTAGCGTGGTCTCGCCCACAGCTGAGACCGCTGACATTTACTGTTGTTACAAACAGCGCATTTTCTCACTCACCCTTGAGATCTCCCCTCTGCAATTTATTTCCACCACCACCACGATTCCATCATCCCACATTTTTTTTTAGATTAAGTGAAGTATCAGTCGATGTTGTAGTAGATATTATATTTCTCTTGGTCCTCAGAGAGTCCCTCTCCAATGCAGATAATTGCATCTTTTTTGAAGAAGAAGAAATTCACCAAGATCTGAACTTTTGGTGCATCTGCTTTTTCAAGAAGTTACTGCAATTTCCTAAAACTTTATTTACCACGAGGTGTAGATGTGTAGAATGGATACTGAAGTAAAACTTGTCATTTTTGTTTGTTTTTTGTTCAGACCCAAATTATCACATATCAGTCCAGTTAGTTCCGATGCCACACATGCAACACATGAATTAATTGTGATATTACACACAATGATAGCACGACCTCTATGACTGAAGATGAAACACAGTTAGCATGGTAGCACATCAAAGAATGTGCCATTGTTACCTCCTGACCCCACCCATAGATCTCTAATAAGACATAGCAGATCTTTCCTAATGAGATGCCGAGCCATTGTGTTCTTTACATGGGTAATTAGCCGGATTGCTCGTTAAACAATTAGTCAGATATCTCCCTGGTAGTCTCTGTGCACTCTGTTCACACACTTTGTCGGACATTAGCAGATGCCATTCCTACATTAATTGAAACTTTCAGACAAAGCAACTAATTCAAGTCAGCGTAAGAAGTTGTTGAATATTAGCTGCACTTTCACCTGTACAGTCCATCTAAGTCCGTTGGAATTTTTGAGCATGAGCCGACTGTGAATTTAAATGTTTATTTTTTGTTGCTTCTGTTGTGGAATATGAGCATGAACGCATCCTATAATTTTAAATTGTCCCTTATTTATTTAGGCCTTTTTCTTGAGTGAGCCTCAAACAAATTTATGGTGTCAGTGTGCTGTGAGTGCAGTGCATGTGTGATGTGTGGCTACAAATACCTGTTTACTGGTCCAATTGGGACGCCATACAGGATTCCTGCAAATCCAAAAATCCCACAGGCACACCTTTGTGACTGACCAGGTGTGTGGAAATGAGAAGGCTTTGTCTCTCTTTCTCGAGTTGCAGTGTGTGTGTGTGTGTGTTCACAGCCGAGTGCTACATCAGTAATGCCTAAGGGCAGAGACTACCTCAAAGTGCTCTCCGTTTCCCAAGTGTGGCTAATTAGTGCAGCTACGAACGAGGACAACACTTCACATAAACAAATTTACTGCAACCAGACTGTCACCTTTGAAGATATATGTCATATCACCTTGAAATGTGAAATAAGACTAAGTTGGAAAGAAATACATACATTTCATAATATTTAAGCTCCAAAGCTTCTAGTATATTTAATATATGAGTCAGATTGGCCATTTTGCCTTTCATTCTAAACGTGGCCATGCAAAGCGTGGTGGAGTGGGCGGCAAAATAATGGCAGTAATCTTATTAAATCATATATCATGAAAACACTGGTGAATTCTGTTTTGTTGGTTGTTATGTAAACTATGGGGGAAAAATCATATAGTCTGAGCGTATATTAAAAAACGGCTTAAATAAACTGCACACAGGAGCGTCACACATTCAGTAAAGTGACTGAAGTGTAATGCCATGTGGCTCCATGCAGCTTTTTGGCTATCTGAGCTGGCTGTTTCTTGGCTGAAAGCAGACTTCCCACACTTCTTTGAGCTCATCAAAGAAAAAGTCCAGCGCAAAGCCCCTCAAAGCAGCAACACAACTTTCAAGAGGCCCTTCTCGTACCCAGGGAGACAAATACTGCCATTTTGTAAGGAGCATGTTGTGGAGACGAGTCCCATTGTTAGCTAAACTTAGTTCTTCACCGGCAGCGACGTATATTTTGCGTCATAGTCATGTTGGAAGACAAAGTGACCACCCAGACTCTGTTTTGCTGCTGATTGCTTGACATGTTCACATATTCCTTCCTTCATGATTCCTTCCACTTTGATGAGATTCCCACTTCCAGTCTTTGAAATCTTTGGCTTCCTACTTCTGCGTGGCTTTCTTTGAATTTCTCCATGATACTTCTCACCTCAGTTGACACTTGGAAACTCTGTGACAACACTGTGGATCCATCTCCTGCTTTATGAACATCAGCGGTTCTTTTTCTCAAGTCTAAACTGATTTCTTTTGTCTTTGACAAATTTGATACTTTCTAACTAACAGCTCAAACTGTCGCTGAAGTTTTGATACTAAGTGTAAATTGGAAAATAACACTTACAGTGGGGCAAAAAAGTATTTAGTCAGCCACCGATTGTGCAAGTTCCCCCACTTAAAATGATGACAGAGGTCAGTAATTTGCACCAGAGGTACACTTCAACTGTGAGAGACAGAATGTGAAAAAAAAATCCATGAATTCACATGGTGGGATTTGTAAAGAATTTATTCGTAAATCAGGGTGGAAAATAAGTATTTGGTCACCTCAAACAAGGAAAATCCCTGGCTCTCACAGACCTGTAACGTCTTCTGTAAGAAGCTTTTCTGTCCCCCACTCGTTACCTGTATGAATGGCACCTGTTTGACCTCATCATCTGTATAAAAGACACCTGTCCACAGCCTCAACCAGTCAGACTCCAAACTCCGCCATGGCCAAGACCAAAGAGCTTTCGAAGGACACCAGGAAAAGAATTGTAGACCTGCACCAGACTGGGAAGAGTGAATCTACAATAGGCAAGCAGCTTGGTGTGAAAAAATCAACTGTGGGAGCAATCATCAGAAAATGGAAGACATACAAGACCACTGATAATCTCCCTCGATCTGGGGCTCCACGCAAGATCTCATCCCGTGGGGTCAAAATGATCATGAGAACGGTGAACAAAGATCCCAGAACCACACGGGGGGACCTGGTGAATGACCTGCAGAGAGCTGGGACCAAAGTAACAAAGGTCACCATCAGTAACACACTACAACGGCAGGGAATCAAATCCCGCAGTGCCAGACGTGTTCCGCTGCTGAAGCCAGTGCATGTCCAGGCCCGTCTGAAGTTTGCCAGAGGGCACATGGATGATACAGCAGAGGATTGGGAGAATGTCATGTGGTCAGATGAAACCAAAGTAGAACTTTTTGGTATAAACTCAACTCGTCGCGTTTGGAGGAAGAAGAATACTGAGTTGCATCCCAAGAACACCATACCTACTGTGAAGCATGGGGGTGGAAACATCATGCTATGGGGCTGTTTTTCTGCCAAGGGGACAGGACGACTGATCCGTGTTAAGGACAGAATGAATGGGGCCAAGTATCGTGAGATTTTGAGCCAAAACCTCCTTCCATCAGTGAGAACTTTGAAGATGAAACGAGGCTGGGTCTTCCAACATGACAATGATCCAAAACACACCGCCCGGGCAACAAAGGAGTGGCTCCGTAAGAAGCATTTGAAAGTCCTGGAGTGGCCTAGCCAGTCTCCAGACCTCAACCCCATAGAAAATCTGTGGCGGGAGTTGAAAGTCCGTGTTGCTCGGCGACAGCCCCAAAACATCACTGCTCTTGAGAAGATCTGCATGGAGGAATGGGCCAAAATACCAGCTACTGTGTGTGCAAACCTGGTAAAGACCTATAGTAAACGTTTGACCTCTGTTATTGCCAACAAAGGTTATGTTACAAAGTATTGAGTTGTATTTTTGTTATTGACCAAATACTTATTTTCCACCCTGATTTACGAATAAATTCTTTACAAATCCTACCATGTGAATTCATGGATTTTTTTTTTTTTTTACATTCTGTCTCTCACAGTTGAAGTGTACCTCTGGTGCAAATTACTGACCTCTGTCATCATTTTAAGTGGGGGAACTTGCACAATCGGTGGCTGACTAAATACTTTTTTGCCCCACTGTATTTTTAACTTAAGCTTTGAGCATTATAGAGTTTAAGCACATCATGGCAGTGGTTTGTGCTCTGGCTCACTAAAAGGGTCAGTTGTTTACGGCAATTTTTACAGCAACAGCTGTTGTTGAGCAAATGTTGGAATCCCTTGCTTGAACTCTACATGAACCTGCACACTAGCTTGACCATGTCCGTGCATAGTGTCTTTTCCAAAATTTAACCATGTACTTTTTCTTGCCTGAAACCTCACAATCTTATTTTATTATTATTTTTTTGCCCAAACATTCCCAAGGAGTCAAAGCAAAAGTAAAAAGCAATGAATAAGTGAACGGTGAGCTTCCAAATGGGACACAAACCCCACATCTATGCAGCTTATGCATCACTAATGCCAAGGAAAGCCTTGTGCATCTGACAGAACAGCCGTATTTGATGCGCTCGGGTGAGAACACCTCGGGTTTAACACAAATAAAATAGGGCATGTTAATTATTGAGCTTAAGACTTGCTGTTTTCTGCTGTTTTCATCTTTTTTGCTAAGCTAGGCTTTTGGCTTCGGAAATAACAGCAGTATCAATTTCCACAATATGTTGAGCTGTTCCTTTTAAAATTGAATGGCACTTCATTAGTCATTGTTTTACCACTGATCATACAGCAGAAATCCATCATTTAGTCAGTTTCTCTGTCACTTTAATTCGTGTACCCTCCCGCTCTGCCTGCTCTCTTTGTTCCTCTCCCTGGTACCTCCTTCACTCATGCCTCCACCTCTTTTGTCTTTCTGTCTCACTGCAGCCGAGCCGTTGGACGGAGAAGAGTACCTGGACATTATAGGCATCATGCGAACCCAAGCAGGCCGCTATGAATGTAAGGCCAGCAACGACGTCGCCACTCCCGATGTCAAATACGTCAATGTGATTGTCAACTGTAAGTAAATACAGAGCGCAGTGCGTGCTTTATTCCAAACTGAACACTGATCAATATCCTCGACACATTTAATGTCAAGCATTTAATATGATGATACACTCGGTGGATAAAAGCCTATAAAAGTCAAGATTGGAGGATAGGCATATGGATAGAAGCATATAGAGTGTAACAGTATGACATGGAGTGAAGGACGTATGTTGAAAGTTTTGGAGCACCCTTCAATCTTCTCAAGATGAGTCCAGGTAGAAAGAGAAGCTCGGTAACATTGATTGCAGAAGTCATTGCCATGGTAATTCTCACATAACACATCATCATTTAAAGGATACTTCAAACTTCTAAACAAGACCACGTAATCACGTCCTTTCCACGGTTTATATCCTGACAAGTGTTAATACACTCGTCGGCTGTTCAGGATTGATGAAGAGCTCATGAGCCATCACAAACCAACACCTCCCCCGAAGAGAAGTTACAGAATTCTCTTTGATCTGAATAAATCATGGATGGCTGTTTGCCCAAACCACACTTTAGCCAACACTGAGTGCCTGAATTTAATGATAAAGATTGTTTTATTAAACCATTTCCTATCCTGGACTGGAGAATGGGCATTAATCCACTTGGGACACATTCTTGGCCATTGGGATGAAAAATGATTATGTGTGGATGATGAATGCTAATATACTTGATAAATGTGAACTCAGTCGATTAAGTTCACTGATTAATCGAGACCTGGATAATCTGTTTGACAATAATCTGTTTTTTGAGCTGTGAGAGCTAAAACTGGAGCAAAATCTTACACTGAATCTACAAAATGTGGCAAACACCCAACTCACAAGTCGCAAAAAGTTGATTCTGTTCACCTGGACGTTTGCAGCGTTTTCAGTGGGAGAAACGTTTCGTCACTCATTCAAGTGACTTCTTCAGTCTCAGCTGACTGCAGGTTTCCCCAATCTTATAAACAGTACATTTGCACAATAACTGAACCTAGAGCACTAAATGAACAACGGGCTATAAGGTCAGTACCTTGATCACTGATTATTATGCAAATTATCATGACCATTGATCAGCAATTGTTTATAAGGTTGGGGAAACGCTGCAAATGTCCAGATGAACAGATTCAACCTTTTTACTTACCTGGATGATTGAGCATGCATCAAGTCAACTCACAAGTGTTTGTAATTAAATTCAAATTTCCTTTGCACCACACTCACAGTTCTGCTCAGAAGTTTATGTACAGTCATTGTGGACTTGACCGTCAAGGTCATTTGGGGATTTAACGATTTCTTTGAACTGTTCTTTTTCATGACTTGACTTTTTAAAGACAAAAACTGGGAGTACAAGTTTGAATGTACTTTGGATTTACTTTGAATTTACTTTGAAAAACCCAACAATCATATGACCCCCTATGAGCAAGCACTTTGGCGACAGTGGGAAGGAAAAACTCCCTTTTAACAGGAAGAAACCTCCGGCAGAACCAGGCTCAGGGAGGGGCGGGGCCATCTGCTGCGACCGGTTGGGGTGAGAGAAGGAAGACAGGATAAAAGACATGCTGTGGAAGAGAGACAGAGGTTAATAACAGATATGATTCAATGCAGAGAGGTCTGTTAATACATAGTGAGTGAGAAAGGTGACTGGAAAGGAAAAACTCAATGCATCATGGGAATCCCCCGGCAGCCTACGTCTATTGCAGCATAACTAAGGGAGGATTCAGGGTCACCTGGTCCAGCCCTAACTATATGCTTTAGCAAAAAGGAAAGTTTTAAGCCTAATCTTAAAAGTAGAGATAGTGTCTGTCTCCCGAATCCAAACTGGAAGCTGATTCCACAGAAGAGGGGCCTGAAAACTGAAGGCTCTCCCTCCCATTCTACTTTTAAATACTCTAGGAACAACAAGTAGGCCTGCAGAGCGAGAGCGAAGTGCTCTAATAGGGTGATATGGTACTACAAGGTCATTAAGATAAGATGGGGCCTGATTATTTAAGACCTTGTATGTGAGGAGCAGGATTTTGAATTCAATTCTGGATTTAACAGGAAGCCAATGAAGGGAAGCCAAAACAGGAGAAATATGCTCTCTCTTTCTAGTCCCTGTCAGTACTCTTGCTGCAGCATTTTGGATTAGCTCATTTAAATTTAACTCAATTTAAATAGAGTTCATTTAAATTGGTTGGTTTCCTGGCACAGACTCTACTTTTAGGCCCAGTCCACAAATTTTCAGTGAAGATGAGGTTGGAGCCTTAAGTCATTACAATCATTAAGGACATGCGCTGTATAAACATTCCACTCTGGAAAAGAACAGTTGAAAGAAATCATTAAAAGACTCGAATTACCCCAACATTTATACCCATGATGAGTGTGTACTTCTGACCACAACTGTATATTAGTAATGCTGTTCAGACATGCTTGTCACTATATTAGTCTGACTATTTCAAAGATACCTATCCCCACACATTAACGTGTGACTTATGTCAGCATTGCGTGACTCTGCAGATCCTCCAACAATAAAGAAAACCCAGAGCTCCGAGACTCCCGTGGGCCGCAACGGGACACTGCGATGTGAAGTAACCGCAGTCCCCACACCAGAGTTCGAATGGTACAGAGACGATAAAAGGTAAAAGCATTACCCGCTTGTTTTTTTACACTGCCAACCACACTACACACTACTAGAACTGCATAAACAATGACTTGAAGGAGAGATAACACAACATTCAGATTTTACATAGCTGTCAAGATCAAATTTCAGTGAAAAATGCCGGCAGTCTAAAGTTGCAGATAAATAGAGTTCACATAATGACTCAAGGTTGGGTTGTAATCTCAGCCTGTGTGTTTTCTTTGCCTCCACAAAGGCCAATCAAGGGCTAAGAGTGAACTAAAATATTAATACAGTTGAAACAACAACATCGGGCGCATACAATCAAGCTGTGTACCAACAACCCATTACATAGAGGGCAAGCCATCAGCCTCCCTTACCACAAACAACCATGGCAACTCACTGACTGATGGTAATGAACTCCTGTAGTGTTTCAAGACAGAAAACTTTCTCTCATTTAAAATGACTGGAAACTGCACAATCCTGGAGAAAAGCTTTCACGATGTTTGAAACGCTCATACTTGACGTGCATTACAATCCTGTCCTGGAACCTTTTTATTTCTGATCATTATTAATTAGTTACAGCTAAAGTGCTGCTGGTCACAGGCATCTGATGCAAGCGTGCGGAAATGACTCTGAATGGACTTGACCTCTCTTGGCCCAAGGCAGTCAGAAAACTTGATTTATGTTGTTGGCTTTGCACCTAAAGTAATCATAGAGGCTAAGAGATTTTATAAGAATTAAGGCGCGATTAATGAATTAACTCACTGTATGAGCTGCCTTTAAATAACAGGGCAACAGCAAGGTCCTGCCTGTTGTTGTGCATTAAAAACGGCTTCCATCAGTATCGTTCTGCATGGTTTGTCCTGAGTTGATCCCTTCTCAGCCTCTAAGTGTTTTTTTTTTTTTCATATTTTCAGTGCTAGGCATGCTCTGTATTATGACCCAGTGGTTATAATGGCTTGCTTTGATTCCTTTGTCAAATGTGCTCTTACAGTGGTCCCCATTGTCACACCCTTGTCTGGCTTTGATAACATCATCCGTGTAGTTCATTGGTGAGTAATCACCCACTTTATCGTTCACTCTGCTGCTATTTTGTTGTTAATTGAACATCGCAGCAATGGTTTCTGTGACATTCTTTTGAGAAGAGAAAAACGAGACCAGATCGGCCTTGCTGCTACTTTATATGGTGTAGCTGCTGAAAATCTCAGAAACTCTTTTCCTTTTTTTTTTTTTTACTAAAAGTAATTCCACTGAAATGGAAATCTGGATCCCTGCACTGTACTGTCTCCTGTGAAATTGCCAATTGTCTGACCAGACACAGATGTTTATTGGAAAGCTATCTCTTTTAAGTGTCATGCATGTGCCTGAAAAACACTTGAAGAGAAAGGAAATGTAATGACATTCAAAGGGAATGACAAGCCAGTGCCTCAGTTTCAACACTTGTCATTTAATAACCTGAGAAATTTCCTCCTCGGCTGCAGACTCAACGGCTGAGTCAGTGTGGGAACGCAGAGGGCTCGACGGGAACAAGCTAATGATAAGAAAAAATAAATAAAGACGAAAAATACATGCCGCGCAATTTCACTCACGCCCAAAGTGCAGCAGTAAAAGTTCACCGAAGACTGTAGGAAAAATATTGGAAGAGTGTTATCACAGATATACTCTCTAAAGCAATAGTCCTATCATGACAGTGCTTGAAAAGAAAGATTAATGGTAGCTGAAATATTTTTGCATTATCTGTTGTTTCCAACTCTCATCCATCTCAGTTGTTTTGTCCCGCAGAGGATTTTGGCCATGCGCCTATTCATGGCACCCTTCTTCCTCTACGCCAGTGGAAAATGTTATTGCTCTTTCTCCTTGGACGATGGTGATGTTAATGCACAATAATAATATCATTTATCTTTGCTTGGCTTTTTAATTTTACTGCCCCACTCCCCAATAATCAAACCTAATGCATTGTAGCCCATTGTGTCTTATTTACCTGATTCTTTACAGGAGGTTTTGCTCCTGCGCTTGTTTCCTCCTTAATTAGTTTAACCTCGTACACACACAGATTATCAGATAATATCTGCATTTAAATTCAATCTTATGTAATGGGCTGTTACCCAGAATTTGATTCTCATGTGGCACAGATGGGGTTAAAGGTGTAAGATTTAGGTGTCAAAATTGCTATCTACCCTTGCATCCTCATTTCCAGTTGCCTACTGTTTATGTCCGCAGACTTCAAGTAAAAGATTATCATACCACCCGCTTTGGAAAAGTGTGTGCTTTCTAATTTTCAGCAGGGGTTTCTTCATATTCTTCTTTAATCTGCTTGTATAAAATCTATGGCTCCAACTGTCAGTGAAAAGGGTGAACGTAGCTTGTGAGAGAGATGATGCAGTCAATGTGGAAATGCCTTAAACCTGCATTTTATCTGAAGGCCACCAGATGGCGATAGATGTGGTGGCAAAAATATTTTAGTCCTATAAAAATCTAGGGGAAAACAGCTTTCCATCTTGATTTCTATTAATACTTGACAGTAAGAGAAGATAGGGCAAGTGCACTTTTACACTTTACTGGTTTGGTTTGCTCTGTTTTGCTTTTACCAATGGCAAATGCTAATCTCAAGGCTTCAAAACGGGACTTCAGAAATCACTGGATTGTTGCTACATCCATCTTTAATTCTGTCTATGGTGGCTCCCTTGATGTCTTACCTCACTAAACATTATTGATGAGGTTTTAGGTTTTACATAGTTTAGGGATCTAACCAAAAGGATGATGTCCTAGTGCACTGACAGCTGCTTTTAGCAAACCTGTAGCTAGCTAACTAATCCAACGAGTGTTTGCTCGTTAAGTTGGTTAAAAGCATCTTCTGCTATTTTAGTGTGATACATAATGTTTCTGTATGAATTAGAAGCGGCCTAAAATATGTAATATTGGGTAAAAACAGGTTGCAGTAAAAGACAAATGTTCTAGTCGAGTGCCCCGGCCTCGACAGCTGTAAAAGATAAACAAGGTTCTTCAAGTCTGTGCTACACCGAAGTAAGGATAAACATTGAGCTCTAATATTAACAATAAAACAGTTCAGTATATTGCTCTTACTATTCATATTTTTAAACATATTCAAATGTTATATATTAAATTTTAGCAACATCAGAAAAGGCTTTGATAATAACACTTTGACTTTTGCTAATGAAACCATACCTTTGCTAATGTTCTCAAGTTCTTCACTGACCCAGATTAAAACAAAGGAAGCTGTTGTAGCTGATGAGCAGTGTGCCTGATCTTTAGAAGGAACACGCGTATGCTATTTAGCTGGCGTGCTAACAACTGCAGCTCAGGTTTATGCTGATAAACACTGTGCACTTTTTGATTGGAAAGCTATAAAAATATCTAATGGTCATCATTCACTCTCTTTCATCTCAACTTGATGAAATCTTTATACGTGATATCACTAATAACAACTGACAAATTAACAACTCTCCTCCTTTGATCAGATACGCTCCAAAGAAGACAGCTAAGTTGGGCAGGGAAGTGTGTTATAATTGAAAGAAAAGAACTCTTTTCTTCTAATTTCTACATTTTTTAGAAGTATATTTAAGTTCCACTGAAGTTTTCTCATTAGCTTTGGTCTTTTGTTGTGTTAAGCCTTGTTTAATCCTTCCTGTACATGGTATTTAGGTAAATAAACAGGGTCGCTATTCTAAGTAGCGAAACCTCTCAGATCTAGGATTATTCTGGTTAAATCTCATTGTATTTGATAACTTAACTCCTTTAATATTTTTATACTTTTTTTTTTCTCTTTGGGACTCACTGATCTGCAGTAAAAGGTGTTGTAAAACAACTCTTTCAGTGGCATTACAGAGTGGCGGCCCCACACATTGCAAAGAAACTTTGCCTCCTCGTCAAAGTCAGCTTAGAAGGACTTCAGGAGTTTTAGTAATCACTTCCTCTCCCGGGTTTGTTTTATCCCCTCCAACAAAAAAAAACAAAAAAAAAAAAACCCACAGCAGCTCACCTGGAACGGGACTGAGGCACCAATTTTTGGTTCCAAAAGCTTTGCTCTCACCTGCACCGAGCAAACTGAGGAAACAAACAATCCAGAGTTTGAACAAACTGTTTGGCACGAGCTGGTGAACACACAACGAGGTGCTGAACTCTGAGCAGAGAAGCTTAACTCCACTAAAACGGCAAACATCCATCTTCTGTCAGTCTCGCTGAAATCTCCTCAGGTGATGAATTGCAATTCATGCTATGAAACAGAAATGAGCGTTACTTCACAACGCCTCTGACTTTGCCCGTCTCTGAGAATCTTCACAGTGCTTGAAGACCCAATTAGCCTCAGCAGAGACAGATACATCATGAGTTTAGAGCAGTGATAATGCTACCTGGATGTCATGACCCTTCCTGCACTTTTTTGCATTCTCCCACTGCTTCCACATGATGGAATTTGAATCAAGTTGTAAATCAGTACACGACAAAACAGAATCAGCATCTGCCTATCTCCAAAAGCATCTAAAGTAGGATGCTTCTCCTGCTCTTTGAACAGTGATTCACTCCATCCGTGCTCCTGACATGAGGAAATCCAAACTGAGTTGTCAGCTAGCGTGACAGACGGATATGTTTGTTGTTTTGTCAGCTGACGCGCGGCTGTCACAACTACCAGAGCATTTTCAATCATCTCTGGGTTACAAGTCTCAGCAGGACTCTCCTCTTGATTTCATTTATCACTGGCCCTGAATCATGACAGACCTGTCACTCTCCTTGGCGCTGATAACCTACTTTAGATGCTCCCACAGGCTGCGGAATCTAATCTGTCGTCCGATGATTTGCTTTGGTCTTTCATCTGTCCCGGCCCGAGACTGCAGCCCTCGTGAGCGCACCACATGCCCTCTGCCAAATAAACGGGGTCAAATCATTTCAGTTCAGGGTTTTATTGTAGCTTCCTTGCATTAGGAAACAATGGTTGGAAGATATCCAGTAGAGCTCTGCTGCCCTCTGCCTGTGAGGAAAATCATCAAACATAAAAGCGTCCCTCTAAAAATAAAGAGGGGGTGGGGGGGATGGAAAAAAGGTTGACATCCACAGCTCCTGCCAAATTTCAGATAATATATTCCAGTGTATTATGCCAGATGAAGAACCTGGCAGACACACAGACATATTTGAGGATGAACTTGAAATCAGAAGTGATGGAAGTCGTGAAGCTGCGTGTGCCAACGAGTTAAAAGTTAAAATGTTGACCTCCATAAATGCAAATATGGAGAAGGTGAACTTTCCATTTAAATTTTTTTTTATAACATCGTAGTTTTCTGCAGCTGGTTAAGTGAACTAACAGCCTTTGTAGCAAACTGTGAAAACAAAAGAGACTTCTATCTTTTCTGTCTGCGTCCATTCAGTCTCTTGCCAGAGCATCACAAATCATGAGCTGTCATCTACTGTAAAAAAAACAAACATAGGTGTTTGTTTCCAGCTCCCTGCAGTGCTGTGCATTATCTAGATCGCTCAGCATGCTCCGTAGGCAGGCAGGCCTTTTTAATAGTGCAGTCACTTCTCATGAAGACACACTGGAGAATATATCTTCTGCTGCTGGCCTTATCATCAGAGAGGGAGGGGGAGACTGTGCCGGTGCACTTGCCCCGTCGTCTCTTACTTTCAAACGCACACACACACTGTTCCCAGCACTCCCAAGGTGTCCCTGCTGGAAGGACCTCAACACTCCCTACCGCCGCCACCGCAGCACCCCGGCAAACCAAATTATGCTGTGCCATGATGTGCCGTTTCCTTTTTATGTTAATACTTCCTATCAGCCTCGTATGTGTCAGCACAAACTTCTCGCTCCTCTGCACGAATTCCGATTACCACATTACCCCGACTTAAGTAGGATTAAGTTGAGGCGCCTTGAATGAGCCTCACCTCATTCATGATATGAAAGCGCTCAATCAGCCCAGAACAAGGCGAATCCATTATGCACGGCGTGGCGTTAAATTAGTTTTATTTAGTCGTGATGATATAAGGAGCAGTTCATCAGCAAGGTATACAGTCTGAGTCAGCAAAAGCTGTGTTGATTCATTTGCTGTGAGTGGGGTTCAAGGTTGACATCAGCGACAGTCAGAAGTGTGACGGTCGTTAGCGGCGTGTTGGTATTTCATCTGGATGAAAACAACTGAAAGTAGTTTTTTGGTTGGTGTTAAAGAAAGAAAATTAAAATAATGTGAACAGTGACATTTGAATTGTTGATTTAGAGAAACAAAGTAACACATTATTTTTTCCACTCATTTGCAAGTTCTGCAGGTATTCATCCAAAGCTAAATCTTCGCAGGCGATTCACCTCCTGGTAAAATGCAGCGTCCTATCAAACTGTTAATGAAAAAGATTTGTTCCAAAATGAGAAAAGCTTATCTCGCTCTTCTGAGCAGCCACAACGCCCACGCTCAGAGAGTTCAGCAGCGTGACCCCCACTGATGCAAAGTAATGGCCGGCTAGAAGGTACAACTTGTTTTGGAATGTAATTAATGGGCTTGGCTATCTGAAGACCTTTACTCCAGTACAGTAACAGTCCATTAGCAAAACATTGCAGGCAGACATGATTATAAAACATATGGACATATATAATGTATCACTTTTTTGAATGTTGTTTCAAGGTTTCTGGTTTCAAGACCTAATTTTAATCTTTGTTACTTTGAAGTTACTTAACACTGTCTGGTCTACGTCTCCTCTCCAGGCTGGCTAATACCCAGAGCATCACCATCCAAACTTCTGGAACTACCACTAGTCTCACGATTGCCAACATCACTGAAGAGGATTATGGGAACTATACCTGCGTGGCCTCAAACCGACTGGGCGTCCAGAATGCCAGCCTTTTCCTCTATAGTGAGTATATACACAATAAAATGGTGAATAGACTAGTACCTGTAGAGTACTTTTCTACTCTAACTGAGCGATCAAAGTGATTTATACTACAAGCTTTATTCAGCCAATCACACATATATTCATGCAAGTACTTTTTTCTATAGCTAAGCACTTGTCCAACTCCCACACACCCTCAGGGCAACTCTGGATTCAGTATTTTGCCCTAAGGATACTTCAAAACAGGCTGGAGTAGGTGGGAATCAAACCACCAACTTTCTGATTGGTAGCAAACCTGCTCACCACCCTCACTACTTCCATGTGCTATTTAAATGTGACATTAGAGGCGTGTCTTACAGACATAAAGACCTGGGTGACCTATGATTTTATGCTTGTGAAGTCAGACAAAACTAGAGTTACTGTATTTGGCCATAAAAATCTCAGCAACATGTCTAACCAGATCCTTAGATGTCTGCCAGTACCACCCTGGTGTCCATGACTAATGTCACGATCAGTGTATGTCCGCTAACGCACATTTTTAGGGCCGACTGAGTTCATCTTTGCCATCATGTCAAAATTAGAAGCATCCTGTCTCAGAGTGATGCTGAAAAACTAGTCCATGCATTTGTTATTTCCAGGGTGGACTACTCGAATTCTCTGTTAACCATTTGTCCTAAAAGCTCCCTGAAAAGCCTTGAAAACACACAAGTGAGGTCATATTTCTCCTATATTGGCTTCTCTTTATTGACTCTCTGTTGAATCAAGGAATTAAATTCAAAGTCCTCACGTACAAAGTCCTGAAAGACCAGGCTCCATCATATCTTAAAGACCTCATTGTATCACATTGTCCCAGTAGAGCTCTTCGCTCTCAAACTGCAGGCTTACTTGAATTTGCCAGTTTTTTAAAGTAGAATGGGAGGCAGAGCCTTCAGCTATCAGTATCTCTCTGTGGAACCAGTGTCCAGATTATTTGGGAAGGCAGACACCTTCTCTGCTTTAAAGATTAAGCTCAAAATGTTTCTTCTCTGTAACATTTATGGGGCTGGTCCCTTAGTTAAGCTGCTGTATACTCAGGCTGAGCACGTCTCCTCCACCCCTTTCTATGCAGTCCTCGTGTGTTCATATATAACAATAAGACTATAGTATCATCACTACACCATGTATGACCAAGACGTCACCTGGGGTGCTGGTTTTGCTCACTGGGCGTAGCAGGCAGCCCATACGCTATAATGCTGATGCAGATGCCTGGGTGTTCCTTTACTGCACCTCTTTTTTCCTGTCCTCTGTCACAAAAAATCACCTAAAGGATAATGAATATGAGGTTAAGTATTAATTTTATTAACCTAATTTCCTGCTGAACTATTGAAAATCAGAAGAGCAGCAGTTCGCTGCAGTTTGTGTGCTCTGCTTTAAGCTTCGCTGCTGAACGACTGCGAGAAGTAAAGAGCTCACTGTGCATTCATTTCTAGTCATTTGGCCGACTGTGTTCTCAACTCTACGTGAGAGCGGTTTTGCTGAACACTTAGAGAAATTTAGGAAAGATGGCTCGAGCGGGAGAATGAAATGAGCTTTTGGCAGTCGGTGAAAAGTTTTAAGTTTCAGACTAAAGTCAAAGAGAAGCCAAGTCTGTTTCTGTGCTGTGTGATGCAGTCTCTGCCCTTAGAAACTTTATTTAAACATGCAAAAAAAAACCACCACAAAAGAACTATTAATGGGAAAAAACCTCAGGAAAAGCAAAATATTCCTTTCCAAAGGTGAACAAACGGACATGGAGTGAGGTCAGACTACAGAAAAACCAAGAGGCAAAACTCAAGAATGCTAACACACATAAAGGAAAAACAAACTAACACAGACACAGAGAGAGAAGACTCTCCCAGAACAGTAGCATGCCCCCCCCCCCAGATTGTCCTAATCCACCTTCAGCACCCAAGAATGGGACAGACACACAAAGGCACCCTCAGCTCGGTGGTGAAGATTTAAAAGGGAAGAAGGGAAGAAGGGGGTCGGCTAGATGTAACCAAAGCTTGTCTCAATTCACAAGCATCAAAACTAAAATTAGATCACAGTGCGGATGTCTTTAATAACTGAGCTGCATTCATAAGCATGTAAATGTTTGCAATATTCATGAAGCGTTCTAGTTCCATCACTGATTTTTGGCCACTTGAGGGTATAAAAAAGCATGCTAACAAGCTGACATACACAATCACACACACGTCTCTGGCACCTAAACTTCTCAGACATCCAGATCCACAAGAGCAGCGCTGGTGTCAATTTGGAGTTCTTTTATTTGGAGCAGTGGTTAAATCCACTTTGATTTATTTTACAGACTATTGATTTCATGATTTCATTTCTGAATATAAGGCTCTTTAGCTGCTCAAACACGGTCGGCAGCTGGGCATCAAATGGCATACAGCGGGGTTATCAGAGTTGTTTTGTTGGTAATGAGAACATGTGGGGATTGCTGAGAAGATCGAGGAATAAACAACGCTCGTAAATGGTTCAGCCTGAAGAATCGCGAAGCTGCGCAGGGCCGCGGAGCCGGGTGATGATTCCACCGTTACTTTTATGGTTCGCTGTTAATATCATATTTTTCACATTGGCAGCTGTCAGAGATCCCACACAGTTGTTTCACTGAGCACAAAATTAATGCCGTTTGAATTGCTTTCTTTGAGCTTTCACACCCCAAAGCCTGGCTGGCACAGTGCTGCTTTGAGCTCAGAGGGCCGTCGTGTACCCAACATTTGAGTTTTATATCAAACTTCTCTCAAAAACAACACACTTCAAAACGATGGGTGCATGTATAATATGCCACGAGAGCCGTAAACAATACCAGAGCAACAAACCCACATTTCCCGTGGCCAGCAGTGGCTCCACTCACTGTGACAAATGTGTCTCGTTGTCTCTGCCAGCACTTAGAAGCTGTAAAAAGATGAAATTGTGGCAGGGAGGCAAAGCCAAATGGAGACTAGCTCCCAAAGGAAGACGTCTGCACTGACACTGCAGACTGGGATTTGAACAAAAGGGAAACATGTTTGAAAGCGAAAAGAGATGATCAATTTATTTTTGGTGGCAATAAAACCTCCTTTTTCGTGACACTCCAAAGAAAGAAAGAAAGAAAATGCCAACATATAGAAACAAAGTAGTAATATATAATAAAACAGTAACAAAAGTCCCACAGAACGCCTGGATACAGATCCACATTAGTCCATGACAATATTTCCTTTGGATAAGTTAGGTCTGTGTTTTTGTTGAGTGTAGTGACATCTAACATTTATTTTACTGGACTGACACACAGGAAAAGGTGATAAGTGTTTCTTTTACACTCAAAATACTGTCTAAATGTCGGTTTATTCGCTCCATAAATCTTGTGCAGAAGAGTGGTGGAAGAAAGCTGCACAGATCAAAAGTCATAAAAAGCCAGTTTGCGGGAAATGTGAAGGAATTTTTACTTTCCATATCATGAACTTGGTAGAAACGCAACAAATGGAGGGCCCAAACAAGTTCTGCAATTATTATATGCAACTAGCAGGTAAAATAGTGCTTCATGAACTGTGTTTAAGTTTAGTTGTGTTTGTTTAGCATTCAAATCACATGATTTTCACTGATCATATACCTAACCTGATAGCCTGGCTACTGCTCACTCAACTTAGCTTGATGAGCTACAAACATGGCAACAAGTATTACAGGCAGTTGTTAAACCAGCAGCTTGCAGTTTCCTGTATTCTGCAACAAGTCTGCATTTATTTATTTTTTCTGTCATATTAAGCTTGATCAGCAGGCTCACCGGTTTATGCCTCCTCTGTGGTTTAAAGCAGCGGTCCCCAACCCCCGGGCCTTGGACCGGTACCGGTCCGTGAGTCGTTTGGTACCGGGCCGCGAGAGTTGAGGCTCAGATGTGAAATGTATGGTTTTCAGGGTTTTTATCGGTTTTCAGCGTTATTTTGTTATCGTTTTTATCGTTAACTCGATTTTCCTGGGTCTTTTCACGTGTGTTATGAATAAATCTTCTTTTTTTCAGTACCGGTACTAGTTTTATTTTGTTGTATTTATCCGCGACACCTTAAAGGCCGGTCCGTGAAAATATTGTCGGGCATAAACCGATCCGTGGCGCAAAAAAGGTTGGGGACCGCTGGTTTAAAGCATTAATGGTCACTGAATAACACAGCGTCAATGGCACAACATGGCCACTAGATGTCACCAAAACCTCTTTTCAAAGGCTACAAACACATGTTTATTTTCCAGTTTACTGTGTAGAATGTCTACTAGCAACAGAACAACGATGCAATGACCCTTGTTTTGTGCAGGATTAAAAGGAAATAAAACTGTATTGTTCTTTTTCTTGTTCAAACCAATATTGTGGTTGCTGTAGAAGTCTGAGTGAGCTCTCATTAACCCTGCTGCCTTTCTCTCTTTGCTTCTCCACACAGGACCCGGGACAGGCAGAGATATCAACGGCTCTGCCTGCGTATCTCAATCACTGTGGCTCCTGCTAGCCTCCTTCGCCTGCCTTTTCTTGAAGTGTTAATACCCCTGCCCTCTATCCTTCCCCTTCTCTCCCCCCGGCCTCGCACCTTGGCCTTCCGCCCCATTCGCTCTTCTTCTTCTTCTTCTCTCCAACTCACCGGCATCCTTACTGCTACCTTATTACCAACTTTGCCGCCCTCTTCCCCAGACTGTTTGCATCATGATACAAAAACCTTACGTGCTCTCGAGCACTGCTTACAGGTGTGAAAAAAAACCGATGGGTTATGAGTAAAATGTTTTAGGAACAACAACAAAAAAACAAAAAACAGTAAAATGAAGGACAGAACAAGCAAACAGTGCTTTTTAAAGAATTGCATTGTTCTTTTTGATTCGTATGCACTTCTTTTGTTGCTATATCTTGTCTTCTGGGTCTGGGTCGGCCTTTGGGAGGGGGGTTGTGGGGGGTTGTTTGTTTTTTTGTTGTCTACATGGGAATAAAAATGAAGGTGGCCTGGCTCACAGGGACATCAAGAAAACAATCATTTGTCTCTAGGACTACTGAAGACATGAGGTGTATTTCTTCTTACTCCCTTAGATGTATTATGTTAACTTAAAGCGTAGATTTAACTGAGTGTTTATAACCAGTGCATTAATGAGAAACACGCAAAGCATCTGCCAAATATACACGTAAATTTCAAACTAACACATGTGAAACTCAAAGGGAAACTGCTATGGTTGATTTTGCGATGAGATTAGAGCTGAAATTTGATGCTACTCTGCTGAAACACAGATATAGTGTTAGGCAGATACCTCTGCAATCAGTGTCATTGCAAGCGGAGCCCAGAAATATGGGAACAGAAACAAACCTGAAGAAATGAGTCTGTCTGGAGCTCTGTGATATCTTGCGACCCTTCCCCATTATTCCAAAAAAAACAACCTGTTTTTCTTTTTCTTTTTAGACTCTCACTTACAAACAACAACAAAAAAAAGAACAGGGAAGAGAAACACACAGTAGGTTATAATGATGCGTATTGTACATAGTAAAATTTTGTATTACTCTAGGATAAGAAAACCATGATGTGCAGTTTGTCTCAGAGGCTGCACCGAGCAGTGTTTGCATTCAGTCGATGAGTTTTAGGATAATTTTATCCCTACTGCTGGAATTTGGATAAAAATGTATGACACCAATGAATGACTTACTTTTTTGTTTTTCTCTTAATCAAAAACACGTGTTTTCATATGAAAATGATACAGAAAAAATTCATAATATATAGATATTGGCGGTATTATTTTGTGTGCACCTCATGAATCCACTGTCCTTATATATGAAAAAAGCTCATTTTACATGATTCTGAATATGGTTGTGATTTGTTGAGGATTAATGAAATGCAGACCTTTGGACCTGGCAGATACCCATTATACAACAATGTTTTTTTATGTTGTTTTTTGGTTTTTATAATTCTGTGCAGTAATTATTGTACCTGTCCTTGAAACGAGATGAGTGCTAGCTTAAATGATGTTAAACAGAGGGAGTATTATGAGCTTCATAATGCTTTTACGCATACCTGAGATTTAATATGACAGAAGAAACCAAATGAATACTGAATGCAGTTCCCCTCAGTGTCACCAAGGCCACTGTGCTGAAGGCCTTATGAGGGAAAAAAATCAAACAAATGAGAAATAATGAGAATAATAGTGCTGTTACCTCACCGTGTCCTACAGCAAGATTTCTAATCACACTTTTGCCAATGCTTAGACTGAACAGTGAGTTAGTTTCTTTATGAACAAAACGGTTAAATAAATATGTTACGTGTTGATATTTTGAAGAAAATCTTTCAAAGGGAGCAGCTCATAGGCCGTAGCTGTTGAAGAGACAGCACTGACACTGGTGGTGACTAATAGCGTTCGGACTCCAGTGCCCAGCTCGGCTCTTTGATTGGATGTGTGCGTTCAGGTCTCCGCTCTTTCAAACAACCAAGCCGAGATAGTACTGTAAAAACACACGTGTAATTAATGTCATCCTTGTCACGCATTAAAAGACTCGTTCCCAGTGTGTTCTCTCATTGTAAATGCTTCTGAGGCCATGGCTGTGTGTGTGTAGTGTTGGTAATGCTCCAGTCTAAGCTGAGACGTACAGAGACTGAAAACCCACCGCGTTTTTAATCAAAACTGAAGCATTTATGAATTCATATTTCCATTAGCTCCATGAGACACAACGAAAACAATGTCTTGCGATCAGATCTCTTAGAATACGAACGAAGCTGCTTGTTTTTACACATTTATTGTGCTGCGTGCTTTTTTTTATTATTTTATCTTATTTGGTTTTATTTTACAACTGTGCGAATGAGTCCTGGTGTTTTTATACTACAGTTTGCAGATTGATTTTTAGGCTCTGACTTAACCATACTTGAGGACGCTATTGTAGTTTATCATCTTCTTACCTTAATTAGAGCCGAATGATCCGGTAGCTGTGGTGAAATAGTTTTTCATGATCAGTTTCCATAAACATGGTCTGTGCTACCAGTGAGCTTTACAGAAGAGACAAAATAAATGTGTTGTCTCTTTGTTTTATTTCAGCGGGGGAGACCCTGACAGACCAAAAAAGCTGGGTCAGATATCCCCAAATTGCGTTCTGCATTTAATTTCATGAGCCTGCATACAGGTCATTGTCTAAAATTTCTGCCATTCAGGTGTGTTTTCCAATGAGACTAAGCTCACCAATGTGGAAGTCTAAGTGCTTCCATGCGGGTTAAAACCAGCTAATAAGCACTTGACTTATAGGACCACTGACGTAAAAGCCATGGAGCTCTGTCTTATCCATAAAGCAGCGAGAAAAAAGGAGATCTGGTGTTATTCCATTGCTCATAGAAACCAACAGCCAGCCTATAATGACACAGCACCAACCCCCCTGCAGACAGACCTAGATATCTACTCAAGACTGTAGATACAGCTATGTAGTTTACTACTCAGCATTGCCTCAAAACATCGCCGAACTGGCTTGTGTATGTGTGCGTGTGTACTCATCTGTTTATATGATTAACCTGCTGGAAAAGTGGCATACATGTGAGGCATGAGATAAATGATGAGTTGGCCCAGCAGCTAACTATCTACTTTCCATTGAGCTATGGTTACACTTGTAACCCTCTATATTAAGTTTAGATTGTTTTTTTTTTCTCTTCCTCTGTGTGTATATACAGCATTATGTTTCTACTGTAGAATGTTGTAAAGTCAGCAAATCCATAAGATTGTGTTTATACAACTCTACATTTAAAAGTTTAAAAGGCAAATGTAACTATCATGTTTGTACTTCCTTCCCTTTGTCGCGGGGAATTAAGATTCAATCATGGATTAGGACACAGCAATGTCCCTTTTTTTCTATTTTACTTTATTATGGTATAAGGTAATTGAAGTCAGTTTCTAAAAAATAAAATATGACATGTAATAAAGGTATATGAGAAATGTTAACAAAATAAAGTTGTTTGAATTCAGTGTTCTGTATTTGAATGTGACATGAAATGTCGAAGCAAAGTAACCTTTTCTTTCTGGAGACAGCTTGGAACACATGTTGTGTTAATCACCATGTAACATGCAAATAAAATAATATATGTATTGTTATGTTTTCTCTGGGAGACGTTTTTGTCCGCGGGAAACGTGTGAAAATTCTGCTCATTGGCAAGGGGAAGGGTCCATTTTCACCTTTTTCTGGTGCCAAAGACAAAGACTGGGGTGTTATCACTACCACATATTGCCACACATTAATGACAATATGGCTCAGGCTCTTTTCACCACAGAGATGTGCAGCAAGTGCTGCAATAAACGGTTTCGCCTCTAGGTGTCACACTAAACCAAATTATGCCCTACATGAGACTTTTCTAGTCTTACTCACCACTCCTAACCTACAAGCCACACGGTGCTTTATGCTTTTGCAATCTTTTTGGAATGTATGCAAACGCTATAAAATGTCAATTTCAGAAAAACATGTAGGTTTACATTTTTCAATTTAAACCTCACACACCAGTAGGGAAAATGTAGCTGTTCACCATTGTTTTCATACCTGAGCACAGTGGGTACCCATTGTTTTTTTAATTTCATTTTTGTTGTTGTCCTTTTTAAATAGAAGGTGCTAGCAAGCATTCTCTTCAAAGTACAGGGATTTCAAATGGGAATGATGAGTGACAATGCAGGAAGATAAGAGTCTATGAGGATGGTATGAACTAGCCATTTTAATTGAGGAGATTATGCTCTTCTTGTTAGCACTTGACACTTGACAAAATTGTTTCCGGAAGGCATTTATGTAAACGTTATATTCAGGTCTTGCATTTTTACTGAATCGTTCTGTCTCAGCACAAGTCCATGGAGTCCTTGAGTCCTGTTGGGACCTATAGCATTTGCATACACAGATTGCTTGTAAAGGATTAAGTCATTCAGATTTTAATCTAGAGATTAAAAAAAAAATCAGTAATGCTCAGTGCAAAATGTGCATGTAAACATATGTAAAGACTTATGTAAAGACTGGAGAAATCTGGTAAAGGAGTGTGAGTGTACCTAAAAAATATCACCTGGTTCTTAGTATATCTTAAGATTAGCCACAGGTCCTGTGGCTAATCTGTGCATTATAGCCAAATGTCTCAGCCTTGGTCCCATCTTTCCAAAGGACGCTGTTCAAACAGTCTTGTGGTTTATGATGCAACTTTGGAAACCTGGGTTGTTCCCATGTTTCTCCTGGCACCCCTTCCAAACATACTTGAGCCTTCTTTTTTTTTTTTTTTTTTTTTACACTGTCGTGAACGTTAACATTTACGAAGCTAACTGAGGCCTGTCAGCAATGTCTTTAATGACTGGCCTTGGGGTGAATTTGGTGGGATTCCTGGGAAGATCAACAGCTTCCTGGAATGTTTTCCACTCAAATAATCTTTCTCACTGTAGACTGATGGGCAGCAACATTTACTTCTCTAAGATCATTGATTATGTCGTTCCTTTTTCACATTCTGTCAACACATCCCTGAACTGCCGAACGTTCTAATTTTATAGAGGTGCTCACACTTGCTGATGATCAATTATTCAAGTGCATTTTATACATTTGGCTGCGACTTACTCTTATAATTCCTTTGGAAGAGGCAGGGTTGGCAGCATTGGTGAAGGTTACAAATGATCTTCTTATAGTCTCTGATAGTGGACTCATGTCTGTGCTTGTCCCGCTAGACCTCAGTGCAGCATTCGATACTGTTGACCATAATGTCTTATTACAGCGATTACAGCATGCTGAAAGTACTACACAGCAGTAGTTTAAATCATATCTAACAGACTCCAATTTGTTCATGTAAATAGGGACTTGTCTTCACACACTAAGGTTAATATCTAGTTCCACAGGGTGCTGTTACCACTTCTGTTTACATTATACAAGCTTCCCTTAGGCAGTATCATTCAATGGCATAGCACACATTTTCAGTCCTATGCACTGTAATCCATAAAGCCAGAAAACAAACATTAATTAGTTAATGTGGACAATCTCTAAATTTCTGCTTCTAAATTCAGACAAAACTGAGGTAATTGTACTCTGTTTCTTAGAAACATGGTGTCTAACCAAACGCTTACGTCTACATGGCATGACTTTGGTCTCCAGTAACACTGTGAGAAATCTTGAAGACATTTTTGACCAATATATGTCCTTCGATGTGCATATAAAACAAGCATGTAGGACGGGTTTCTTCTACTTGCACGATATCTAAATTGGAAACACCCTGACTGAAAGTGATGCTAAAAACCAGTTAATGTATTTACTACTTCTCGGCTGGACGACTGTAATTCATTGTTATCAGGCTGTCCTAAAAATTCCCTGAAAAGCCTACAGTTAATCCAAAATGCTGCAGCACGAGTACTGACAGGGACTCGAAGGAGAGAGCATATTTCTCCTATATTTTCTTCTTCTCATCAGGGCCCTTCTTAAAGACTTCATAGTTCAGTATTACCCCATTAGAGCGCTTTGCACTCAGACTGCTGGCTTACTTGTGGTTTCCAAAGTATTTAAACGTAGAACGGGAGCCTTCAGCTTTCAGGCCTCTTCTCTGTGGGACGAGCTCCCAGTTTGGATATGGGAGTACTTGCTCATAAGGGATCATCTAATTGGTGGGGTCTTCTCTGTATTATTGTAGGGTCTTTACCTTACGATGTAAAGCGCTTTAAGATGACTTTTGTTGTGATTTGGGGCTATATAAACATAACAGATTTGAATTAAATTGTATTTCCCTGTGTAAGTATTGTTTTAATGTACGTTTGGTGCAAGAGCATCTAATATTACAGGAATACTATCCATTCATTTTCTTCCACTAGTCCACTTCAGGGACGCGGCGGGCGCTGGAGTCTATCCCAACTATCATGGGGCAAGAGTTATAATAAAACCACACTTATGTGTGGTTTCGTGATGGATTCAGTGGAAAATAAGCATGATTATTGGAAAGTGCCGGGTGTTTCGAAGTGACAATATGTTTCTATCAGGCTTTAAACAAACTCCACAGCTTATGATGGTAATTGGCACATTTGCTTTATTTTGAAAACAGACATTGAAACCATTTTTTATTTTTTTCATATTTTTTTTTCTCACAAGTTTGAACTCCTCGATAAGATTGAAACTGGACATTGCACTCACTGGAACATAGGAAATTTTTTTTGTTGTTGTTGTTGTTTGCTCATTTGTTTGATTTTTCTCTTTATCTTTTTTTTGTAACATCAGTGCAAGAGTATTTTTCCAATTCATATAAACTGTCATAACAACACCAAAGACATCAAAAAAGAAGCCGCCACACCTCTTAAGTTTTTTGTGACTGCGAAAAAGTTCCTCTCAGAGGGAGAGTTCCCATCATGCATCTGGTTCAATGGTTCATGCTATGGCCTCACGTTTGGTTGGCAGAGCACAAATTGTAATATGTAAGAGCCAGTTACATCAATAATATAGTTGATTTCTAGAGTTTTTATTATATGATCACATCCTTTAAATGGCAACAGGTCCTTTATTTACTGTAACTGTGAGTAAACAGAGTTTGTAAAAGGGGTGTAAACCAAGCTTGAATGACTCAAGCAGAATAGAGAAAGTTGAGTAAATATTGTTTTTGGGATTCAGGATAAAGCTGCCCCAACTGGAAATGTCACACATTTATTCATACATTCTATTATCCATTCAGTGTGTCAGTACATTACGTCTTTGTTGTGTTCTCAGTACACTTGGATCGTGTCGAAAACATGAATTGCATTTATAAACCTGGTTGTCTTTTTGTGCGTGCATTTGCAATACGGATTTCATTTGCAAAATGTGTCTAAGAAAAAAAGTGCATTACAATGCAAATACAATACGGCGCATTGGCAATGCATTCTTTTTTTTGAAATTTTAAATGTGTAAATATCCAGTTGGGAGCGTTCATTCCGCCCCCGGTTTTACATCAAATAGTGAAGATGTACCAAATGAAATCATCCACCTCGACATCATCACCATCACGGTAAGAGTCGCTTCTCATAAACATCAGCAACATCATCATCACCGTCGTCGTCAGCATCGTCATCACTTGCGCATAGTACAGTGTTAGCTTGAGCCAAAAAACTTCACGCTGGAAACTCCCCCCAACATGAGAAAATCATTGCCACACAAAAAATGACAAACAAATAGAAACGGACTGCCTTCACATTGAGAAGGCAAAGAGCAACCTTTTTAGATTTTTCGTTTTTGTGGTATTCTTCATATTTTTAATTCTGCTTTCATTAAGTTAGACTTTAGCCTTAAGCATCCTTGGACTCGTTGGTCTCCGCCTCTGCATCTGCCGGGGTGGCCTCCTCTCCTTTAGACTCCTCTGCAGCATCTTAATGTAAGAAGTGGTGGAGGTAGAGGGTGTAAGGGTAGAGAGGAGGGGTTTGGGGCGGGATAGATGAAAGGAGGGTGGAGAAAGAAGAGAAGAGGAGAGGTGGAGAGGTGGTTTTACATTGCGAGTAGAGTAATAAAGCTCTGTCTGGGGCGCCTGAGATACAGAGCTTCAAAGATTTCACTCATGAGCAGTAACTTTTGATGTTTTAAATATTTCACCCTCTATATGAAAAAAAAGCCATGTAACATTTGGAAATTCTCAAAATATTCACATCTTCCCTCTCAAAAAAATAATTCGCACATGGAACTGTGTAATTCTGCGTTGTTCACAATGTGTCAGCTCCACTTAAACTGAGAGCATGTCTGAAGCCCGCACTGACTGTGTAAATAATAAAAGAAGCGCTTGCTCCTAATGGACCCATGAAGCATTTGAACTGGCATCACAAAGCTAACAGGAGCATCTTGGCCTGTCACATCTGATACAGTGTGACGTCCAGAGTGCACTGCACTATGATAGCAGGCAACGATAACTTGCTAAGAGGTGCACACTGCTGAGTAGCAATCCGTGATACATCACAAAGCAAATGCTAATGGGGATTCTTGCTCAGGTACTTTATATTTTTCAACATTAAATCATAATATCCTTCTTTAATAATCCTGTAGCTGGTGCGCTTTTTAGCTCCAAAACAGCAAAGACATTCTCATTTATACTTAATCAAGACCTTCTTGCACTATGCAGGAGCTACACTGATTTTGGGGTCTTTGTTGTTCCTGCCCAAACTCGTTATCCGAGTGATCTCATCGGGGTGATGTCACACCCCGATGAGATCATATTCTTTTATTAGAAGGAGGAGACATCAAGGAATGATATCATTGCAATGGAGACCAGGGTGCATGTCTCCTGGTGTGTGCGTGTGTTTGTGTGTGGCAGGGCGAGGGAGGGAGGGAAAGAGAGAAGCGGGGCAACGGTGTCTGCACTAATGCGCGATTGTGTGTGTGACTCAAGACACCATGACTCATGGCAGATCTTCCAGGTAAGAGATAATTAGCTTGTTAGCCACTGTGACAGATTTGAGAATGTCCTTCACTACAGCCACTGAACTGTGCGATGCAAATCCAATTTCACCCAATTTACAGAGCCAAAGCCCGTCATTTCTTGTGTCTGACATCAGCGCGAGCTCACTTTCATACACCAGTTACCGGCTGAAGTGACAGTTTAGCTTTGCTGTTGGGTCTGTGTATGAAGATTGCAGACAGGGAAACAAACATTTATAAGTGTTCCATCATTTCTACCCACTGACCTCTTAGTCTTTAGTAAATAAGACTAATGAGATCATGGCAGAAAAAATATGAAGCGCAAAAGCTCTTTTCAGACATGAGACTGATAACATCGCCAGCTTTAAATTGATAAAATTCTGTCATTCGCACTGTGGTATGTTTTACATAAATGGTTCTCATAGCTTCATTGAAACATATGCAGGAGAGTTACAAAAACGGCCACGCAGCAAAAGACTTGTTGCATTTGTGACCATTGACTCAAGTGAAGTGTAACCACACTTTTGAATGGTTGCTTTTCTCCATCATTGTCACTAAAATCTGAGATCAGAGAGAGCTAGTGCCACCCCTCATTCTCAAAGAGAGATTGAAATCTCTACTGAACTGGAAATGGCATCCTTTTTTAATATTTTTTTGGATTTACAATCAGAGTTGATGAGATAAAATGCTATTATATGCACGTTAATGTAGTTTAGGGCACGCTCTACTAACACAAGCCATTCACAAAGATGTGAGAGAGGACTTCTAAAGATGTACAAGCCTGTCTTAATATGACAGCCTGCTTTCAGATATTGTGTCATTTTGAAAGTGCTGGACAAACATTAATAGGTCTGATCTGGTTAGACTGTGGTCTCATAATCGACCAGGACGTTCATTCAGATGTAAACCAGGTAAGTCCGGATAAATCGGATTTTGAATGTAAACATGTTCATATCTGAAAAAAGCTGATAAAAGTACAAGATATCAAAGTCAAGGCAATAAAATTTTACTTTTCATGCTTCAGATGATAAAGTGCCAATATCCATAAGCATGGTATTAATTTCACTGCTATGCAGATGACATCCAACTCTTAGCGTTACAATGAGCTCTTGAGAACCACATATCTGGCCAACATATGGTGTTAAAACTGATTCTGATTTAATATTTAATATAGTCTATAATCTGTTTTTAACAGCTTCAATGCTCTGTTTCCCAAAAAAAGAGTTAGAATTCACTAGATACATATAAAAACCTTATGTCACTCTAGGGTTTTCACTCTGTAGCACCCTGAAATCACCCTGCTCACTGCTGCTCGCTGTGCCAAAACAAAAACTAATATACATCTGACTCAGTCTGGAGTGGAGACTGAAGAAGTCACTTGGATGAGGAACGAAACATTAATCCCACCGAAAATGCTACAGAGTCAGCTTTATCAAATAAAGAAATCATCTTTCTATATTGTCTCTGAGTCACTACATCTGGACAGTCCAACATCACCGATGGCTTGTTTATAGTGAGAATCTGTTTCTACTACTCTAACACTTTGCATTACTTTTTCTAGTTAAGTTCTAAAGTTCTAGTGTTTTCTTTAATATTTTTAACTTATTTTTCCTGCCTCCTCTTTTTAAAGTCTTTTAAAGTGTAGTTTTCCAAATTAATCTACTATTTCTTTTCATTATTAATGAATCTGTTGCCACCTTTTAATGTAAGAGAAGTGCTCTATAAGTGCAGGAATTCGATAATAATTTGTGACATAGAGACAGCCTCATAGAGTACCCAGCATCCTTGTGGATGTGACTCTTTTCTGTGTGCAACAAACCTTAACCGAGCAATTTGGTCATAAATATTCATTTTGGTCTCTGAGTCACTTTGGTAAGTTAAGCAGATTGTAGACAGCAGTGAATTCTTAATAAGCAGATCTTTGTCAAGTAGTGTTTGTTTATGGCAGACTTCCCCAGTGCGGATCGTGACCAGTAGGGATCATTAATCATTCATTTAAATCAGAGCACCTGTTCTACCCGCACTGCTCCATGCAGGCCAGCTATCCCATCGAGGTGGTAACTATGACAACAGGGAGACAGTGCTGCCTAGGTGACCTACTTTCTGTGTAGTTCTCCAGTTGGTGCATGCATGTGTGTGTGTGTGTGTGTGTTTCCCACCTCACGCCCCCACCAGCTCCAGACTGAGCATGCTCCATTAACTACCTGTCTGACCCAGTCTGAGAGTCCTTGGACCAGAAATATGAGTTCATGTCAAGTGTATCTCGTGACAGTGTTGTATCAGTGGAATAATATCATTTTATCTCCAGTTTCTTCTCAGGTCCACATTTCTGCTGTAATTGGACATCACATGACAGTGCTGGAAGACTTTTTTTTTTTTTACCAAATAGTTTAACGTGATGTACTTTAAAAAAAAAAAGAAGTTTAACTGGGTCATCCATTACAACCGTTTTTCATGACTATGGTAGCAGTCAGGTTAATATATCACACCTCGTGTGAAGGCATCTGAGAGCTTTATTAACCTCAATGATTTATAATTCATGCTGCTTTTACATTATGCAAACAACACATTGCTTTTTATCAATAGCTTTGATCATTCCCAGTATAACAATATCACTGTGTACCACACTCTTGACCAGTGCTTATCATTTTCTATGCCGGCCTCTGTCTAATCAGTATGGAGTTTTCATCTTGCAGAGGCTGAGCTACAAGGCTGTCTAATCTTATATAGAGGTGTGTCTCTGTGTTACCCAGTGAATGGTGGAGCACTGCCAAATATCTCTAAATCCCAAAGACACACCAAGCGGCTATGTCCTGTGGAGCCTGCCAAGCAGACTGTGTAAAAGCTTACCTCTTCTTCTCGATTTTATATTTACAGTAAGTAATTGCTTTTTGATTGGTGGAAGTGGCTGGAACTATTTCTAGCCCTGAACTCACTGCCCTCACGAACATGTGCATAAGTGAGAATGTGCTCGTAAACCTTTCTTCCTGACCACATGGAGCTCTCTCCTGTTCTGCATACCTTGTTTACCTTTTGTTTGGTTAGGCTCCTCCTTCTCAGCTGTCGGACTGACAGCAGCAGGCACGTCGGCTTGTCTGGCCTCCTCCTTTTTCTCTTCGCTCTTCTCCTCCTTCTTCTCTTCAGCTGTGGCCGTGGTGGGACTCTTGGCTGGGGCCGCCACCTCTTTGGGCTTCTCCTCAGCTTTCTCCTCCGCTTTTGGCTCCTCTTTCTTGGGTTCAGAGGGCGCTGCGGCGGCCGTGGGAGACGCAGCAGCCGGGGCGGCCGCTACAGGAGACGTTGCTGTGGCAGCAGCTGCCGGAGAGTTAGCTGGCTTGTCTGCCACAGGGCTTTTGGCTTGGTTTGTCTCCTTTTCCTCCTTCTTAGCCTCTTCTCCTGCGGCTTCATCCTGCTTAGCAGGTGCCTCCTCTCCCTCCGCTTTCTTTGCCTCCTCTCCTCCCTCTGTTGCCTCCTCTGCAGCAGCAGGACTGTCACCCTCTTTCTCCTCCTCTCCGTCTTTCATCTTTTTCCGAGTTATATGTCCACGGAAGCTGGCCTGTATTTTGGTGGCAGCCTTGTGGGCCTTGTCCTCGGGTTTGTTGGTGGTGCCATCCTGTTCAATCTTCTGGTCCGCCTCCTCATTCTTCTCCACCTGGCAGGCGATAGACAACATACCAGGTTAACATTTACTGCAAGAGTTGAAAAGGTTGCGCTGAATTTCTTTATTTCGCTAGTGTCCAGTTGTTGCTGTGTTTGTGTGTGTGTCTATCCCTCTTTTTGTTGGCATGCTGCTTGATCACAAGAAGGCATGCTTTATTTCTGTTTGCTAAAGTATGTAAAAAATAGTCAAACTGAAAGGTCAGAAGTCAAGAAAAGAAAAAAGTGTATATCGTGAAATGGGAAAGCTTAATAAATATATATATATTTCTAACCATTACATGACAATCATAGGCTGGGAAAAGGTTAAAATTTCAGGACACGTTTAGAATAAAAGTGCAGGATGAGATGAGGAGCAGAGTTAGGAGTAGGACAGGAGACAGGGTAATATTGAAAGTCTTTCCTTGATATTACCTTCGGTTACTGGATCCAAAGCTGTCCATCAAATAGTGGGTTGTGCTATGAGTCATATAAATCTAATGAAAAGAAATCAAATCAAATAAAGGAATGAATGATGAGCACTGAAAGTGGCAACACAAAATGAATCAGTACATTCCAAATGAATAGGCAAACAAATCAAGGTAAAATATTCTCTCGCAGGTGTTGGAACCAATCGAAAGCCTCAAATGAACGTGAATAAGTGTAATGAAGCAAAAGAACACAAACCGTCAAGCAGCATGCAGACTGTGTAGCATCAGTTATACCAAATGAAAAACAAAGTGAGTAAACAGCACAATCTATTTTTTATTTTTTATTTATTTATTTATTTTGGTCCTTCCAGGTATCAAGGCTTAGCTTGACTCTACAGCATTTTATCATTTCATGTGCCAGAGTGAGGAGATTTATTGTCTCCACATAATAAATCCAAGGCGCTGTGATTTCAGGTTGTGACAAGTGTCTCCGGGCATTTATTGCAGTTATTCAATCCAGGCATGAGGCTGATATTGTCCTCCTGATAATAACCCTGAAAATAGATTTAGTGAATAATTAAACTTAAATGTAGACGCTCTCCGTGGCATCCATTAATCTTTCCTGCAGTCTCTGCTAATGATATCCTCAAAATTATGAGCAGTGCTCAAAATCGGAGCCAATCTTTATTCTCTGGGTACAGTATATAGCAGCTCTGTGTCTGGCTGCTAGGGAACGAGCTCCCTGCTACAATCTCCTCACCATTCACTGCCATACCCCTCCCAACCATCAAAGGTTACCTTGACAACCAGAGTGCTAACTCATCACAGGGCCTGTCTGCTGTTCGGTGCTATGAAAGACTATATGTCACCCTGATTGGCAGTGCGCCTGACCCCTCGGGGGGAGCGGGCCAATAGGAACTCGTAAATCAGGTGGAGTAATCAGCATGGAAAAGCCAGGGATGCGATGAAGGAACGGTAGCAGCGGCAGGGTGTGGCGGTAGGGGGTAAAGGGGTAAAATGTATGTGCTTACATTAATGTCTGTGTCACCGAGATCTGGCAACGTCTTGTTTAAGGCCAATGAATCTGGGTGGAAAGAGCTTTCGTGCCTATGCATCCACCCCCTATGTATGCTCTCCCAGTGTGTCATTATGTAGGATATGAGCTTTGACTTGGACAGCCTGTGTGAGGGATCACATCTGTGTGGAGTGATTTAAGACCCCGAGGCCCTAAATCAACACGTCTTCCTCAGGGTCAGTGTGTCAGTGCAATATTGGAGCAGCGAGGGCAAGGTGCAGCTGTATTGGTATATTCAGCTCCTCCGCCTTTACTCCCCCGGGTTCAGGTTAATATACACAGTCTTCCAGAGTAATTTTGTGCAGTGTGAAATTATAAGACAGATAAATGAAATACACACTTAAATGTAGTGATTCACATTTAAAATCTGAACTGGAGCTAAACAAGTTACCGGCCAATGGGTGTGGAAATAAACTTCAGCAGAGCACAGAGCAGGCAGACAAAGCACCACCACCACCACACCCTCTGCTCTTAATAATATGCACGTCTCCAGTGACTTGTTGGGCTTTTATTGTGTCTGATCTCATAGGTGCTTACAATTGCCAAAAATCTGACCCGAGCACTTAACTCTTAATAGAATTACTTACTGGCTGGGTTCAGTGAGTCAGACGGAGAAAGAGAAAGCGATGGATGAAGGGTGTTTGGGAATATGGGGTATGACATCATTATTGGAACAGAAGAGCGATGTCATTTACGTTAGAGGTTGGGGAAATGTGATAAAATACCAGAGGAGCACCAGATGATCTCATCTGGTGGTACGAAGACAGGAAGAAGCATCACCATCACAGTTTGACCACAGCTGGAGCGTCATCACTTGAATTATTGATACTTGTGTGTGCATCACCCTTCAAAAAATAAAAATTAAAAAAATGCTGTGCTGTGATTTTCCTTCTTCTTCTTCATGGATTCACTTCTGAGATGCAAAACCAAAAATTACTTGACCCAGCACAGCTGACATTTGCCTGCACTGTATTTAAATCCCAAGCAGAAGCATCATTGCACATCATTTAAGACCTGCACCTTGAAGCCTCTGACCGGTAATTGAACCCCGGTCACGTACCCTCCCTGCAGGCGCTTTTGCACCCGGCGTCTATGTGGTGCACATCTCCATTCATAAATAAGGCAAGACTTAGTGGCTGTTTAAACTCTTCCTTGATTAATTTGCAGTGAGACAACATATTTGCATTATGAGTTAGTCAAAAGGCTTACTACAATTAGCCTGCAGTGCTTCCTATTTGCACACAGTCGTTCTGGTTGCCATAGATACACTACTTTAACTGCTGAAAAACTGCTTTTAATCTCCAAGAAAATGTGGAATGTTTGCAACATAATAGTGCTATTCTTGCAAGATTATGAAGCCAGCAATTATGCAATCTTTGTGCAATTATATTAGCTGTAGTATGATGTAGCAACATTAAAAAGGCTTGCTCCAGGATAAACTGACACTGTGCTATAAAAGCAGCTGACCTGTGACGAGAGAATCTAGTTCACGGGTTATCAAAATGCAAGCGTGCCATTCACCACAGGACACACACACACACACACACACCCTCTCTGTCGGATTTGTCTGCAAAAATAATAAATGGACATGGTGAAATGCGCTCAGTGCATTATCTGACTGGCTGGATGTGTCTATTACAGCTGCAGTCTGAGCCTCTCTCCCTGTCCGCCTCTGTCCTTGGGTGGGCACCGGCTGTTGTAAGAACCACACCCCACAGTCAATGGCTTTATCCATAACCACACACTCACACACGCACCATCCCCCCAATGGTGACACAAGTAACAATCCACCACCTTCCCACTGCCTCATTTAGAGTGCCATTAGGGACTTGTTTCAGGAGGCGGGGGGGAGGGGAAGACACAGTGGAAGCAGCGAGGTTAGTGCCATTGGACCGCAACTCACACTAATGCATTCGTGCATGCTGTCTAATGATAATGTTGGGGTTTTTCTTACTTATTAATATTATTACTATTACTATTGCAATCCATTCAAGTGAGATTTTTGCCTCTCCACTTCGCCCAGCGTTGAATGCCTCAAGCGAGAGAGGAGAGAAATATTAAAGGTAATATTAGCATGCATAATGGAGATGCTTGCTTTGCAGACACCCCTTTTTTTTTATTATCACCAAGCCAACAGGTGCAGCTGCACTTTAATATGGGAGGCTTGTATGTAATAAAACCAGCTTATTAGAAGTCATAAAACAGACTGTATAGCGCACTGGCACTCTTTGAAATAAAATGGAAAAACTCCACCGAGCAGTTGTCATATTACCACAGCTCCACCGAGCAGGTGGAGAGACTTTCAGCCACCCTTGCTGTGGCACACGTTTCTCTCTGCAATGGTACCTCTATCTTGTCTTCGGCGTGATTTCTGTGGCCGTGTCTGCTTTCCTGCAGTAGCCGTCCAGACAGCAAAGACTGAACTGCTGTCTGGAACTGCTGAATATCTCCCTCTTTCTCTCCCTGTCGTCTTTCACTCTCCATGAGCAAACTGCTACCCACTCATTCTCCCTCTCTCACACACATACACACACATAGGCACAGCGGAGCACCACACCCTTTTAGCCGGCTATCTCCTGCAGATGAGGAGAGGGGGGCTCAGGTGGTGACTGCCACAGCCCCCGCTCGCCATCTCTCGCCATCTCTCGCCATCTCTCCCTCCTCTCGCGCTATTTTCCTCTTCCTTTGACGGTGAATTGATGAGCAGCCGTAAAGGATGCACTGTTTCTTTTACGATGGCCCGGGAAAAGATGCTCCACAGCAACTAATAAGCGGCCATATGCCGGCCTCATTACGTCCTCTGGAGCAGCCTTTAATTCACTTACATCAGCTCTCTGGCTGAACAAAGGCTCTGCAATCGCCACTGATCTCATCGGGGGCTGGAGATATATATGTTTCTTTCTTTCTTTATTACAGCCTAAAGCAGAGGAAAGTCTCAGTTGAGACTGAAAACCTTGTTTTCAAGAGTGACCTGGGCAAGAGAGCAGCCAGTCACACACTGCAAATGAGTGACCACTGTATCCATAGGTAACCAGATAAGAGACGGGGTAGAGGAGAGAGGAAAAGGAGGTGATGCCTGAGGGAAAGGGCAAGGGTTGCGCACGGTGGTGGTTGTGTGGTGACGTGTGATAAGAAGTAGAGATGGAGAGTTGAGTGTTAGAGGAATAGCTCATTTGGGCGGGATTTGATTCTGCTTAAGTTCTGCTTATAAGCACAACCTGGAACTGGGTTCAAGATGTTGAGCTGAATACTGTTGTAAAGCTGCATAAAAAGCGAGGGAGGCAGATGGGACTTAAACTAGGTGACCGTAGCCACTCCCATATAGTGGAGATGTTGCAACAGCACTTAACACTCCACAATGGCGGGACCCCACAGCAACGCTGCCATACTCCGGAGCAGAAAATCATGCTTTTTGCTCATCCATCCGTGAAGACCGCGCAGTCTGTCCGGATTCATTTATGCTCAAATGCAGGAGCACGGAGATAAGTGCTTGTAGGCTGGGAGGACGTTTTTTTCTTTTTTACCCTCCCCTGTGGTGCACGCTTGAGGCGGCGACAGCCTTCCGTAGGAAAAAAAAAAGCTAGTGCCTCACCCACATGGCTGCAGTGTGCAGTGTGCAGCGTGCCGGCTTCTCTTCCTTCAATGTTTCCTCGTGCTTCTCCCTTTCTCATCTTCGCGCCTGCTCACCTACTCCAGCCACCACCACCACCATCACCACGTTCTTGCTCCACCACATATCTGCCAGGTGTAGTCAGCCATCTAGTTTCATTCCATCTTCACCTTTCTGCTTTGTTGCATTCATGCCTCTCCCTACCTCCACCCCCCCGCCCATGCCCCGTACCTCACAGCCTCCACTCCCTGTCCCAATCCCTGTTTCACCTCTGTATCAGCGTCTTCTCCCTTTTTCCCCCTCCTCCATCTAGCTCCATGTGCACCACCCTGCTTCTGTTTCTCCCTCTTTCTCTCCCTGCATCCTGCTCCACCTGCATGGACTTCATCTGGCAAGCCTCTCTTTCCTCATTTTCTCTCTGTGCCAGAGCTAACATGACTCATCCGGGCTGACATTTAAGAAGCAATCAAAGTGCCATCAGAATCCAGCGTGTTATGGCTCTGATAAAAACCCTAATCAGTTCTGAGATAGCAGCAGGAGCATCGCTCGCGATCACATGCAGAACCACCGCGACAGCTGCTGAAATGCTACCTCAGTGCAACACCTTTCTTTCATTTCATATTCCCTGCCGGGACGAGACTGGCCACGGGTACCCAGCACCACCCTTTCACACCCTTTTAAATGAGTGCTCACTTCATAGAACCCTCCATTGACAGCAACCACTCAAAAAGCTGGAGGGCTATGATAATCCATTTATGCTCATTTATTCCCATTGTATTCCCCCCTCGAGGCCACTGACATGGTGGAGCTGCTCACTCAGTCAGTACCCCACCCTTTTTTTCCCCCTTCACACTGTGGAAATGATGCACTTTCCTCTGTCACCCACTTCTTCTGCTTAACATAAGACAAATACAGAAGATACCTAGACCTCTCCCCTGCCCCTGTTTAAGGCGTAGGTTAAGAGAAAACTGTCATTTATCTAAAGCATCACTCGCCGGTGGATGAGATCGGGTTTAGTGGATAAATCAGAGTATTTCAGCTTTGATATTGAAGACAATACATAATCTATCAAGTGCCATTCAGTGATAGTTCACTTTTTTCAAGCACTTAATCAATAAGAGGGAATGCCGGCGGCCCAGGATCACGTTACATTCTTGCTGCCTTTCTACAAGTACGGTGTGAGGTCTGAGAGGCATTGTGGCAGCATCCATTCATGCAGGATAATCACATTAACTAGGCGTGTCTGTGCTCCGTGGGTAGATTTCTATAAAGACAAGTCAGGCCTCAAGTCACAGAAAATTACACCAACATTTTGGCTAATCCCACCTCGTGCCTCCTAATCTCCCCAAAATTGGGAGAAAAGAAAAGAAAAAACTAAAAAACAAACCCAACAGTCACAAAGTTCAGAACTGAGGTGAAGCTGAGAAATATTGATAAAGCAAATCAGAGCAGTTTACCGGTTTGGTTCTTCTTATGCAGCACAGCATAGTTGTAGTATCCTCCCTTTTTCTTCTCTGCTTCTTTTCTTCCCTTTTTTCTCCCTTTCACTTCTCTCTCACCCTCTCCCTCTCTCTCTCTCTCTCTCTCTTTCGCTCTCGCTCGCTTTCGCGCGCACACACACTCTCTCGCTCACTCGCTCTCTCTCTCTCTCTTCTCTCTCTGGCTGTATCAACAGCTAAGCCGCCCAGTACATTTACTCATCCCAGTTTGCACACACGCGCTCTCCCGTCAGTCTGCCGGGGTGCGACTCTCTCACTCTTTCTTACTCGCTGCCTGACAATGACTGCGAGCCCACCCTTTAAACCCCTCCCTTCTGCCTCCCTCCTCACTCCATCCATCCCTCTCGCTCTCTCTCCTCCTCCTCCTCCTTTCCTTCTTCTTCTTCCGCCTCCTCGTCCTCTTCTCACTCATAGTGATGACCCCCCCCCCCCCCCCCCCCCCCCACACACACACACACACCTCTTTTAGATCGGCACTCCTCTCTTCTACATCTTCTCACCCACCTCCTCCTCCTCCTCTTTCTTGTTCCCTTACAGCCTGGCTCCAGCAAAAGCTGCGGCCCCACCCTAAAAAAGCCTCTCCCTTAATAAATGACTGGATACCTCCCCTCAGTTTGGTCTATTGATACATCTTTCTTTCAGCTGTTTCATTGTCTCTCTTTTTTTGCCCTCAACACCCACATAGCCTCACTAGTTTATCCCCTCCCCTTTCTATAACATTTAAGGAGGTTTTTCTTCTTCTTCTTCTTTTTCTTTTTGTTAAGTGGCTCCCAAATGGAAGTTGCCTCCTCTGATTGCTCAGAATCCCTCTCAGACTCAGAGTGTTACAGACTCTGGATCTCAGATCAGCATTATAAGCCCAGAAGCCCTGTTTCCAAATTACCACAGCAATGCCAAAAGCATGTTTTCTGGCACAGTCAGGGAGCAGCTCTTGGCCAGGATAGATGTGTGAAAGAGAGCAGTGATGATCGTTCAAACGCACGCACGCACACACACACACACACACTCTTTGCTTTTAGGACACGTCACCCCACACCACCGATCCGCCAGCCCACCCCCCCTTCCCTTCCCTTCCCTTCGCTTCCCCGTACCCAGCGCTCTCTGTTCTCATGGAAACACCAGCAGATAGACTCGAAGAGCAGAGGAGGAGGAGTGTGTGTGTCTGTGAGAGAGAGAGAGAGAGAGAGAGAGAGAGAGAGAGAGAGAGAGATAGATAGACATAGAGAAAAAAGAAAGGAATGAAGGTAGGAGGAGGAAGCAAGAAGGCCGGGTGTGGCAGACAAGCAGGAGAAGCAAACTGCTTTTTTTCACCCTTTTTTTGTTTTGCTTTTCTTTCCTCCCTCTGTGTCCACATTTGCACACACTCTGGGCTTAATAAGCAGGCACTAGGCATGCATTATCCCTAGAATCACATCTCAAGCCATTACCAATACAGTGAGGCTTGCAGGCGCATGGTCATGCAAACACCCACACTCTGTATTTGCCTTTCATAATGCACACAGACACGCACAGCGGTGTCAGAAGAGTCCCCACCCCCGCTCTGACACCGGCGAGCACAAGCAGATGCTACAGACACAATGAGGATGCAGGGAGGGATGGAGAACACAGGGGAGATAGACTGAGCCAGGGATGGAATAGGGAGGCAGGGAAAAGAGGAAGAGGAGGAGGAGAAGACCTGAGGGGGGGTTGCGCTTTGCTATTCTTCTCTTTTACAGGATTATTCCACATGCAGTTCACTGAAGGGAAATCATTAACCTGCAACGCTGAGCCTCAGACTTCTCGGTGGTCACTGCTGCCACACAGGGAAAGCAAAAAAAATTTAAAAAATCTAGCACCATTACTTGGCCATCCTACATCATCACGATGTGTCAGCATGGCAAACCACGGCCAGTGACACAGATACTGTAGTAATGCAGGGTTCTGCTGAGTATGCATGACTCTCTCAGCGCTGCCCTGCTTTACTTTTCCACAGATGTGCACATTCATACTAAAGATGTCCAGCTTAAAGTCCACATCCCACATCCCGCTGTAATAACCAGATAAGCGCTTTCCTGAAGGGGAGGTGCCTTTTTCTGTTCTGAAGCAGTTCAGATATCCCGCTTCTGTAAGGTGAAGCCAACATCAGATGTTCTTTGAGGGTGAAAACTATGTGCATAACTGGGAAATGAAGCTCTGACACTTATCATCTCTATTCCAAGAGTTTTGTGCACCAAAATAGGCAGAATGATTTACTTTTAAAGCAGGAGGCCTTGCCAGGATTCAGGACTTTTTTTTTTCTTTTTTTGCTGTGAGCATCCATTCTGGCATCCACCAAGGAAATGTCAACATTTGTTGACTTTCTTTGACAGTATTGCAGATATCACTGGTGTGGCGAGCACTGCTGCCTCACAGCAACAAGGTCCTGGGTTTGAATCCACCATCTGGCTGGGACTTTTTTGTCTGGAGTTTGCATGTTCTCTTCGGGTACTCTGGCTTCCTCCCACAGTCCAATGACATGCAGTTAGTGGGGTTAGGTTAACTGGTGATTCTAAATTGCCCAGGGGTGTGGATGTGAGTGCGAATGGTTGTCAGTCCCTCCGTGTTAGTGCTGTGACAGACTGGAAACCTGTCCAGGGTGTACCTCGCCTCTTGCCCTATGGCAGCAGAGATAAATGATCCTGAATTGGATAAGCAAATGAGGATGGATGGATGAAATAAACTGAATATCAAATCTAAAGTGAACACCTGACTGTCACCTCACTAAAGTAATTGCTGTTTCGCATCAAAATGATTATGATTCTGTTTACCGAGAGGTTTTCATCCAAACACAGTCGTAAATTTAAATAAATGCAATTTTCTTGCATGTTGATGAACAGCATCAATATTTAAACATCAAGTGACACTTCAAATCAAATGCCCACTGGGAAGAGTGCTACAAATCATTTCAGAGAGGAATACAAAACACAATCCTAATCTTCTTATTCAAAAAAATAGAAAGGGGGGGGGGGGGGGGGGTATGTAAATGGAAACTTAGGAATTGCAAACACTCAAATTCCAAAGAGCCAGATTAGGTTCGCAGTGTGATCTGAAGAAGTGGCAGATAAAGAAACAGAGCCAGAGTGGTTGCTCCTGCAAAACAATCCATGTGCAGTTGCAAACAGACTGACCAGCAGTTGACAGGAAATAAACCCAACCCAAAAGAAGCTGCTCACTCTTCACTGTATGCTAATGTGTGTCCAGTGACTTGATTGTTCTGTTAAGCGGCTGAGTCTGCTGCTGCACCGACCACAGAGATCAATAACACAACAGCGATCTGCCAGTACTGAGAAACACTCAAGAGCCTAGTTCTGGCAACAGTTAAATGGAAATACAGACAGCTTCCTTTTTTGTGATTGGTGTATTCTGTCATTAAATATGACGTTCAGGACACGTGTCGACACGTTTGTCTAATGATCAGCTATTCGTTTGCTGCTCGGTCTGTTTGTGCTTCCTCACACAGCACTGTTATATAGATTTATATAAACCTGTAGCATATGCAGAGCACAGACCAAAGCCAACTGAATACTAACTAATTAACTAACTAACTTATGAGCTTGTCCATATGAAACCATTAATATTGGTTTTTGAAGGGGTATTTTTTACATGTAAATCCACAGTGTGTTGTATTTGTTGCAGTGCTGTCTGCCCTTTCAGGCTAAGTGTGATGAAGCTCCTCATCCGGAGTATGAAAGGTCACTGTATCTGTGAAAGACAATGAGATTCTACCTGCTGCAAATTATACATGCTGCAGGAATATGAATGCACAAACCAAGGGCATCTAATCGACCATCACCGTTTTAATCAGTTCATTTCCTTTAGGATGATGACCTAAAAGTCAAAGGTACAAATGAGTGTACTTAATCAGTACTGTGGAGCACACTACACTTCACAAGTGGATGGAGTTTAAAAGTTGCAAAGAGCCTTTTTGCGAAATTCAAATACAGTACATAAAGTGTGCTACAAGTTATTTTTAACCAGTGCTTTTAGTCCGGGCAACATTCACATGCATCACTCACTCAATGAGGGCGTGTTCTTAAATAACATGATATTAAAGGAGCAGCAAATAAACAGACTCTTTAGTTGTTCTCTAAAGGCTTTCGGCACCGATTGCATTGCTTTATAACCCACATAACAAACCCAGAGCATAAAGTCCCAAACCATCAGAATACTGGAACTATGGGCTTCCAGTCAACACTGGTCTAACCGACCCTACACACTTCAAAATATTAGCCTTTACATCACTTTTGGCTAGACGTTGCATCTTACTCCTTTGGAAATCTTCAAAGCCACCTTCAGTTTCTTTTTGGTTTAGAGATGTGATGTCATTTCTTAAATTGCAAAAGATAGGCCTTGTGCCGAAGGGCAAATACAGAGAATTTTATCGTATCTGGGGCCCCTTCGTAAACTATTGCAAGTCATTAAACGCTCTACCAGCTGATTAATATCATGTCTCCCCCTCCCCCCCCCCCCTTTTTTTTTTTTTTTTTTTTTTTGTGTGTGTTTTGGGGTTTGTTGTTTGTGTTTGTTTTGGGTTTCTTCTTAGGTTTTGTTTTGTTTGTTTGTTTTTTCAATTTTATTTAAGCTTGTGTGTGGGTGTGCCTGTGTGTGTGTATTATCGTATCTGTTCATGTAAGAAAAACTAAAAAATATGTGAGGGGAACAGATTGTATTGTCATTATAAACTAATGTACATTTGTCTCTCAATAAAAATATGGAAAAAAAAAAAAAGAATACTGGAACTATCTATACAATGATATGAAAGTATAACACTAATAGGATGGCACTCCATCCAGTTTTGTGATTCTAAAGCTCAGAGGCCTGTCTCGTGTCTGGTGACTGACACGGCAGCAACGTTGATTACAGGGATCAGCTGTCATGTTAAAGCAAATAAGTGGCCTGCTGAGCGGCCTGCCTGCACTCAAACGTATTATTACCATGCAAGGTGACTGGTCTGATGCTTTTGCCTGCTAGGTGACGCATTGTGTGTGTCACTATTCCGAAAAAAAAACAACATTGGAGAAAAAGGGGGAAACAAATCTTGTGGACTAAGTGGAAGCAGACACAGTGTCACAAGTAATAAAATGACTCACTGTTGAGTAAATTTTAAGCATGATTGGAAAGAAACCACAGCTGCGATTCAGTGAAAGCAAGATCGAATAAAAGTAAATACTAAGAAAAAGCAGTGATGCAAAGATGGATATGCATGAGTGGGTATGTGTGCTTGTGTAGTGATATTTCTCTTCTTTACTTTCTTTCATATGTTTATGAAAGTGTAAATACATATGCACTGCAGTACTATATAGACAGTAATTTTATGTTTTAAGTTGTTTTAAGAGAGCACAATGCTAAAAGCAAAAACAGAAGGTTACGGGTGGAGGGAGTGGGGATTGGTTCCATATCAAATCAGCAGATTTTTTGAATGTTTTCTGCTCAACCACTTCCAATTTGCATAAAAATGTTCGATAAAAATGCAAGGATCAAACAAACGTAATGATTGTTGTGAAATTTTGGGATTTTGTTTCATATTTCAAATACTTTTCAATATGTATTGTTTTGAAAAACGGTCCGTTGACCCACATTCAAGCCCCATTTTTCATATATTAAAATCCGAGGCAATATTTGAACATGAATATTTCAAAAACTGTTAAAGATAAAAGCCTTTTTCCTCTACTGGTCTTTCATGCTATCAAAATGAATCAGATTCTAAAATATGGGACATATATATTAAAAAATGTCAGATAATTGGCTGGTTAAAGTATGAAAAGTCCACATCTGGGAACTCCAGAGTTTTGTTCTGTCTGGATTAGACTATGTGCTGATTTTTGTTTTTGTTTTTTCATTTTTGCTCAATCCAGCATGAAAGTTGATGAAAGTATCACTCTCTTTATTTTTGTCAGCAATTATTCGTGTTCTATTTTTGCATTATTAGGAAATGTAACAACACACAATCTGATGTATTTTATTAGCATGTGCTCAAGTCTGGGACTTTTTTTTTTCATTTGAACTGAACATTCAGACATTTTTAATGTATCTGTTCCAAATTAAATATCCTGAATCATGTTAATGATTCAGGAAAGAGCAGTGAAAAGTCTTATGTCTTTTTTCTTCAATAGTTTTTGAGATATTTATGTTCAAACATCGCCTCAAATTTCAATGTGCAAAAAAACGGTGCAAAAGTGGGTTGATGGACCATTTTCAAAAAAATATATCTTGAAAAGTATTTTATATATGAAGCCTTTGGATAATAATATTGTTATTCAAATGGGAGACAGTCAAACAGAAGGCTCATGTTTATTTAAGATGGAATGACTGAAGTGTCACTGCAAACTAGGCTTCTCTCACCGTATGCTGGCAACCTCCCATCACCTAAGTCTAAATTAAGTGGTGGAGGTGGTGTTGTGGCCAGAAATTGCAGCGCTCCAACATTTTCTGCTCACATCAAATTACATGTTTATGCTCACAGAGCCCATCAGTTGTGTTTTTTTCACCAACGAAGCCATTGTGAAAATCTCAAACCGTCATTCAAGAGACACCATTATATGAATTCTTCTCATCGACTACTTTATTTTAGTAAAGAAAAAAAGATGCTTTGTGTGAGTATTTTACTTATTATAATAAATACATACTTAATAGTCTATACCTTCCCCTGAAACATCTAAAAGGTCTGAGAATAGTACTTTTGGTTATTTGGTACTGAGGTCAAAAATTAACAACCCAAGGTGAAAAAAGCATACGTGTCCTTCTTTTACACTTCAGGCTAGCATTGAAGGCAACTGTAGGCTGAAACATTACCACTGTTGCTGACAGAGGTGGTCATCTTCCCCCCGTGGAAAAAACAAATCTCCAGGGTAATTTGTGTATTAAGTATTGTATTTGAAATCTTGCCCTGTCTACATAAATCTAATTCACTTCAATGAAAATACAGACTAAGGCTAATCATTAATCATCAGCAGGCAGACTGTGCTAGTTTACACCTGCAGACACAAAAACTCGATTCTGCACTCTCTGAATGTCTTATTGATAAGCAGGCAGAGTGCAGATAGCTGTGTGGAGTGATCTGGGATGAATGATCTGTTTCTGAATGCGACACCATGTGGACACAGTGTGCCCGGAGAGGCAATGAAGCAGCCATTTGAACTTGTCCACCAGTTTAATGGTTTTGGTCCCAGTGGTTCCAGATTCTTCCAGGTCTATTGCTGAGACGGAAATACACTCACAACCAGTTTACACTCACCACTTGCACCAGCAAGTATGCCTTTGATGTAAAAGCACAGGGAGAACAACCACACAGGAAAGGCCCCAGCTGACCAGGACTTTCAGTGTCACTGCGCCAATTTTCCACCCTAAGGTCACTGCTTGCTCTGTTTACACGTGGGATATCTGCATTATTGAAGAGCACTCGTTGCTTTTGCAACAGGTCGAATAATACAACGCAAAAGATAACCATGTGTGTCTGATTTTAGGTCCAAACATAACACTTATCTGGCTATAAAGACCATGTGACAATCCTAACACTCAGTGGTAGTGAGTTTTCCCAGTGGGGGAGCAGATGGTTTATTGATCATTGTTGGGTCTACTTTCCACGAGATGCTGCTTTAGAGGAGTTTCTTTCAACACTTTCTCTGATTTCCAGCCAGTAACAATATCCGACAGCACAAATAAATTTAGGTAAATAAGGTAAATCTGCAGCACTTCCACTAGGGGAAAGTCATAATCGCTACTAAACCCAAAGGCAGACTTTAGGTTGATAAAAACAGATGTTCTGCAAAATGTTTTGCATAATTGAGCATTTATAAAGATGGATGTTATGTGGCTCAATATTTGGAGCAGTAAATCTCTGCAGGTAAGTGATATTATGAGACCGGAATGATACTATATCCTCTTAGCATGGAAAACAGAACATCTGAAGCGTCTCCTGAACAAGGTTTATCCAGAAATTTGAGTCCGGGCAACAGTCCAACTGTTTCCTTTCTTCAATCAGTTTTTTTAAATATATTTTTTTCCTGCTTGACATGAGTAAGCTGTTGCCATGGCAGTTCAGATGAAGGAGGAATGATAATTGTTTCACCACAGCAGTTTGTGAATTATTAAAACCTAGAGGACATGAATGAGCAGGCTGAGAAATAGAAAAGAAATGAGACAGAATGAGGACTTGTCGCTTTCAGTGCGTTTTGCTGGAGACTGTTTATTGGATCTTTTCATGTCTCTCAAGGCCCACGACTGTGTAGATGAGACAGATGCAACCACAAATTTACAAGTACTTCCAAGACTCCAGCGTGTCCTCAGAGTTTTTAAAGGAATATTCAAGAACGTTCATGAATAGTTGAAGAGATCCATTCATGAATAGTGCAACAGAGCAAACAAGGAGAATAAAGCAGAAAATGGTGGCAGTGCGCCATGAACTTTAACATCAAATTGTCTCAGTAGAAGTTAAATACAGATCCATCACTTTAATAAAAAAATAAGAATAAACAATTTCTTTATATTAAGTACAATCATTTTTTAAAGCAATCTTCTTACAAAGCCAAAAGAATCAGCTCAATTTATTTGTGAAAAAGAGATGCAAAAGCACGGTGTGCATCCAAAACCAACCGTTATATTACATTACGTAACCACATCTACAGTCAAACACAGGACTTCCCTCCAAACAACTATCCAAAAGTAAATGCATACAGTTATTGCTGGAAGTGAAACAGAGTACTGACTACAAATACTATGAATGATCTCAGTTAATGTTTATTTTTTATTTTACAAATATTAATGATATAACAGAAATGTTCCACAAGAGTAAAACAGAGATACTGACAGATATCACACAGCCACTCTGATGGAGGCAATAAATTAGAAAAAAAAAATGTATGCATCTCCAAAAAACTAACAAAAACAAAAGAAAAGAATATTTGTGGTTGCATACATTGCATACACAAGGACAGTTTGCCAAACAGTACCAGCCATGGTGCTTTGTGCACACAGAATAAAAAGTAAATACCATATTCACACCACAGACTTTAGATTTCTCTTCATCCCCAGCTCCGTCGTGTGAAAACAATCAAAACAGCCTATAAATTCTAGCTTTCTGGGTTTTGGGGGAGGGGGTTGCATAAGGAATACAAAAGAAAATCTAATTATTTGCATAGTGTTAAATATATGGAGCATTTACCAAAGGGGTCACCAAAACAAACCTCATCACCAAGTGGTGGAGTGGCTGAGTGGTGGACTGTGGCATGGAAGATATAAATCCTGCATTGATTTCCTATAAAGCGCCAGGCTGCAGTTACATCTCCTGACCACCGGGGTTCTCTAGCAGTGGGAGTCAGCATAGCCTTCGGCTTCAGGAGGCCTCTTTTTAAAGTCTTTTAAGTAATACTCTTCATCTGAGTCCTGGAAAAGAAAAGGAAAAAATACTTATGGACATGTACACACAAAGACACAGAACAGCTACACAGGAAAAAATGAATCAATAATTTACAAATCCCAAAGTCCTGTTGTCAGACACCGAGGTCATGTAAAATGAATCATGTGAAATGTATCTCGCAGACATGTCTCAGTAAGTTATTTATGGCTTTGTAGAAATTCTGTACTCTTACCATCACATATAGGTCAGGGCATTTGGCCCTATCTTCTTTGTGTGTGTATCCTGGGATGCCATATTCATCCCTGATGAATGCAGAACGGACAGCAAAGATAGTTAAGAACGACAATCACATGTTTGCAAAGTAAAAACCTGCCTGTGCTGTTTAGATACAGTACGCACAAATCACCTTTCAAGCCCACAATAAAACATGTACTTCTCAACTGAGGCTCTCCATTTGTTGTTTCCACTTATGTCTGTGTTTGCCACATTCAGTCTTTAATTGGGCAGCAATTTAGGATATATTATCAGCTGCTAAACTGTATTTGAAGACCCAGTTTAGCTTTTTCCTCTTCATCTGAAAGAACAATGCCATCTGCCATAAATCTAATAGTGGACTATTACCTTTCCGCTGGCTCACTCGCTAGGTCACCATTGTGGCAGTCATCGATACGTCACTGATGTCTCGTTAGAGAGTTTCTCATGCCACAGTCGCATTGACTCCAGCTGTAGTATTTATTTTGCTGTGGAGATCCACTGCAAACTAGGGCCACTCTGGTTTCAACTTTTCCTTCTAAGCTACAGGACAATTGTTTCATGTTTTGTAGTGTGAGCTCAGAGCAGAGCAAGGACTACCATCATGGACGTTCATCCGAGGGAGGGAGGGAGGGAGGGAGGGAGGGGAAAACTGATTTTAAAACCCTGTTATGCAGCCCCACAAAGTAGCTGTCCATTAAAATCTTTGCACAGGAGCACCTTACACACTATATTATTTTAAAGTATATTTCCAGACAGACAGCAGCGTGTGCACATTTTTGATGCATACATTTGTATAAATATGTTTATATACTGGTACCACTGAAATCTGAAACTGTGGGAAACACTGGATTTACACCACAAACAGATGTTAGCACTCAGACAATTATTCTTCAATAACTACAAAATAAATATTTGTAATTGTTGGACTCATAATTCCCAATTAAAATGAATCCCATTTAATTATGTGTCAGTTAAGCATTAAGATGGAGCAAGCGCTCAGTTAGCTTGGCAAAGCATAAAGACCAAAAACAAGGAAGACAGGCTAGTTCGCCCAAAGGTAACAACATCAGATTTTCAGCAATTACAAAGATCACTGATAAATATTAGATTAGATTAGATAAAACTTTATTAATCCCTCGGGTGGGTTCCTCTGGGAAGTTTGTTTTCCAAAAAGCACAGCACCGACAGAAGTTACAGAGTTAAGAATATATATATATATATATATATATATATAAAATATACTCTAATTAAAATATTTTGGCCTTTTTACAAGTTTTCTATTCAGTGTTAAATAGTAAATTTTTGTTATTCTCTTGTTTTCTACTGCAAAGATGTATTTGAGTGTAGTTAACAGTATAAAAACGGGAAAACGGGAAAAGAAAGATGAAGCAATTTTTTAAAAAGATAATGGTAACAGTGGCAAGCTGCTTATATATAAGTATATAAAGTTCGTAGAGCACCTAAGATGAATGTGAACCACAGCTGCAAGCCAGTACTTGTTTTAAAAGCTTTTTCCTGCATGAACCAGTGAAAAACAAGCCAGTACTGGCTGAAACCTTATGTGACTTCTAATCACATGACATACCAGCGAGAAGTCAGTTAAAGAGTGATTGATAGCCACTCTTCAGAAGCAAACACCCATTTTAAACTTAGATTCATGTTTAACGTTCATTAAATCCATTTGAAGAAACATGTCTATAACCATTAATCCTATTTATCACCTGCTGTGACCATCTTTATCCCCTGGAGAGCCTCACCAGTGATTGGCAGAATGCATCTACTCACCCCTCTGTGATCTCTATGGGTGATCTGTGGGCCTTTGATTGGTTACGCTCTTTCTTGGGACACAGCATCCGTCCAATAAGAATGAGGGTTATGACAGCAGAGGGGAGGAGGATGAAAAAAAGGAGGACTGCAACATCGGAGAAGCGAATGCTGGGCACTGAGGAGGAGGAGAAGAGTGTTTGGTCATCAGGGGCACAGTTACATGATGTTTATGATCACACATCTACAGGACTTCATACAAATCTGCACTTGGCAGTCACCACATATACACACACTGTCACACAGACTGTAAACTGTATACATACTATATACAGCAGCTCTGAGTGCCACTATACAGTTGATGATAGCACGGAAAATGTGAAACAGTACATAAAAAATATTGTAATATTCTTGCAGAGAAGCGATGAAAAGATACATGGCTCACGTCTTTACAGTAAATATGCAGCTGAAGCCAGCAGCTGATTAGAACAGCTTGCCTGTCTTTACCCATAGGTAACAAATCCACCAACCAGCATATTGCCAAAGCTCCCTGACAAAAAGTTCAGAAATAGTAAAAACAACAATGGGCCATTACATTGGGGCTACATGCCAGACTCTTCCCTGGCAGAGAATAGCAACTTCCTGGTTGGGTGGAAAAATATGTTCCCAGAAAAATACAGTCAAGATTTTACATGTTCATTTTAGGTACCAGAGTTACAAACTGCACAGACAAGAGTGGGTTCAATCTTCCCTTCTAGGTTTTTATAAGCAATTCAAAATGTGATGAGCTACACTTCAGTCATCTTCTAATCATCTACCATCCACTCATAGCTGACGCAGGTTAATACATGTGAGACCAAATGCTTAAATCATGACAGGCTTACACAAACACAACATGGATGTTTGGATTAGTCTGCCATCCATTAAACTGTGAGGCTGGCACTGGAATTTTAAGCCTTTCCCAAATCAGCCCAGTGTCTGCATGCACACACTGTACAACTGATAATGAGAGGCACCAAATCCAGACACCTGAGTTGAAGTCAGGACAAACACAGAAAGAGTCTGAATGCAAGACAAGGATTTGACTTGTTAGTAGGGGTGGGCGATATAAACGATATACGATAGAAACGATATAAATTTGGCCAACGATAGAGATTTTGACTATATCGCTATAGCGCATGTTGATGATGTCATCAAGCTGCGCCTGTTTTGGTCGAAAGCATCGCAGCGGCTAAAACCATTATCATCTGCAAATTATGTCGGGCGACAGTCATAGCAAAGAGATGAAGCATTTTTGAAATATGGGGAAAGCCAAAAACTCCGCTTTACTTCCGTAACATTGATTCATTAATGTTGAATTCTCTCGCAGCTGCTCTATTCCCATGTTGTTGCAGTATATTAATAACTAACCTTGTATTGTGGATGAATAATCTCAGTTGTTCTCCTGACTGAAGTTTGCCCTGTGTATAGCATCCTGCTATGCGATTGCATTTGTCCCTGACCACCAGAATCCGTCACGTTAACTTTTATCGAGTGGAAAAAAAGTTGGTCCATTCTCCAGCTTCACTGTGCTAATGTTATGCTAACATAGCTGTGTCGCTAGCAATCACGTAGCACAACATTATATACCAGGTAGTCCAACTTCAGTAACCCTCCAAACGCCACTGCTGTTTAGTTTTCTGTCTTCATTTATGTTGGAGGTGGTAGCAGAGCTGTACGTTTTAATTAGTTTCAAAAATCTCTGTCAGAACATGGTATGAAATGTTTAGGTGTAAACTAGCGAGCTAACTTCCTGTTAAATTTAATAAATTCTGTTTTCATAGATGTAAAACTTAATTGTTACACCTGATAAAGCAGCAACGCTGATGATTTAATTAAAGATGAAAGAATTTAGACCATTTTTAACTCTTAGTGTTCGTTTGACTTTGGGACCTGAAGTTAACAGAGTTTTGGACCCAGATTACTCCGCGAAGCTCCTCACTACGGCAGCTGTAATGCTCTCACAATCCATCAAGCAGTGCGGCTTACCAAAGTTGTACTAAAACATTTTGTAACAGATTTCTGCACGCCCAAATTGGTTCGAGGTGAGTAAGCACAACCAGAATTCATACATAAGGCACGCTCTCGATTTTTGAGAAAATTAAAGGATTTTAAGTGCGCCTTATAGTGTGGAAAATACGTTATACAGAAGAAAAGAATATATTGCGATATATATATCATTACTGCACATGCTTCAAATTATATCGCGATATGAATTTTAGGTCATATTGCCCCAGCCCTACTTGTTAGGTTAGCATCTTACCCCTTGGTGTGACAGTAAGTACAGTGTGTGAAGTCGTGGACCCATGGACATCAGGAGGGTTTCTGACTGTGCATGTAAAGGTCCCATTGTCATTCAGTGTGGCATTGATTAAAGAGATGGAAGCATCTCCACGTGCCGGGGTGCCTTGCCACCGGATTCGACCGCCGAACTGACCCTCTGTTGGCGGGTACGCCCGTGAGGAGAAGTGGAGAAACTGAAAGGAGAAAAAGACATCTTACATCTTTATATGAAAGACAGATGAGTGGTTAAATGGCCTGAGCAAGCTGAAAATGATATTTGAGTGTGCAGGAAGGATGTGCAGTGAAATGTGGCTATGCATTGTGCATATTTCAACCTGCTGTGTCACCCTAGGAGACTAATGCCTAAAACTAAATTAATGATCATTTTCCTGTTCAGAGAGCACATAATACTACTCATCATTTGCAAATCTAACTTGTCTGGAGAAACAGATGGTGGTTGGACATCCTTTCCTTGGGCAACATTGTTGACAGAAGGAAGAGGGCTCCTTGTTCAGTCTGAGAAATACGAATAAAATCCAGCAACTCCCAAAGGACATTCATGCTAGTGCACAATTCTGCAGGAGTCTTAAAAACTGAATCTACGTCTGTGTTTAACATTTACCACATCAGTCTGTTTTCAACAGCAAACTCCATCCCTTTTATCACTCCCACATCAAGCTGACCCAGACCTCTCTACAACATGACATCCGGAGAATGAGTGTGCTGTGCATGTGGGTGGAAAAGAGGGGGATAAAAATGTGTAAACACGACAGAACATGTTTTGCACAGAGTAAACTAAGAGTGCAGAATGTGTGCTTTATTAAGTTTATGACACAACAATAAGCACAGACATGGGAGGAAAAGAAAAAAAGTAAACAAATGAAATACAAACAAGAAAAGGGTAAAGAATACAGTCTGAAAGTATGTATTTGTATTGATATGGTTTTCTGCTCCTGCTGCTCCTGTTTGAATAATGTGAATAAAACTCCACCAACATGAATCACAGGATTTAATAAGAATCTCCTTTATTAAGATAAAAACATAATTATCTATTTCCACAGCAATGTCAGATTTGACCTAAACACTGATGTCATTTATAATCGCACCAGTTTCCACCTTCTTTACTCTCAGTATTACTGCTTGCACGCCTCCTCAAACACAGATGATATTAAACAAGATCACAACTTACAATGTTACAGTAAGTTTTAAAAAACAAAAACTTAACAAGTGTTGATCTGAACATCAAAAAAGTGGAAGAGTTGTTGACAAAGCTGCCGTCAACCCACTAAGAAACTGTTTGCAGTTATGTCACAACCCACTGAAAACACGTGCAAAGTTGTTGGTGTAGCATGCGCAAAATACCTACAAATTGTTGAGTGTGTGCTCTGTTAGCTGACAGTCACCAATAGTTTGCACATGAAATGCTGACAAACACAAACTACTCACCAAATGGTAGTGAAACTGAAAAGTGTGGTGCAAACAGGAAACGCAGACCTTTGAAATCTGTTTGTTGTAGCAGTAAAGCAAATGTTCTCCATTTCGGTTTGCACTGCACTTTTCACTGCCTGGAGAGTAAAAGGCAGGTGTTTGGAGAGAGGTTTGCATCTTTCATGCAAACTACAGATGGCTCCCACAACCTGCTAATAAACAAAGTTTTTAGTGCTCTTTGCGACTGATTTCACGTGGCTGATGCCTGAGCTGTCCCGTGCTAGGCTTCTGACATATGGCAATTTAGACAGAACATTTTCCGAAAAATTTCCAATATAAATACAGATGAATTCATGCCCAGAGACCGCTAAACATACATGTAATTTCCTACAACTTAACCAGACAAGTATTTGAGCTAATACACATAATGACAAGTAGTACGCTCAAGTAGAACTGATAGCAGAGATAATCTAAGCCACTAAATGCAGTGATTCTTTGTGCTTTGTGCATTCACAAAGTGCTACAAACCCTAAATATAATCCCTCCCTTTCCTAAAAAGTACATGAAAATAAAAATGAACAAACACAATAAAGTTTTATATTATTTATAATGTATTCAAACTGGCTTCACAAACTCAGAACAATATTTACTTTGAAAAAAATCCAAGATTAGGTAAAAACGTTTGCCTTGTTTGAAGTTTATACATTTACTGCCTGAAGTGTGCAAATCTCTGTGAACACTGTCAACAAGGATAACTGCATATGATGTTCACAATAAACTGAGGCAGGAGAAAAGCAAAACCACAGAATCACCTGGATAATTACTAGGACTGATAAGGTTTTATGCTTTTACAGCCTCGTGCTGTAGAGGCTGGCAAAGATAAAGATGGTCATATCTGTGTTGCTCACTCTTGGTCGATCATTTAAAAGTTGGCAGAGCTCAGCCTACATGAGAAAAGCTTGAAATCAGTTACTACTACTAGACTCTGCTCAGGCTGAAAACAAACATTAGACCCAAAGGTACTTTTGAATTCATGAGAGATGCTGCAGCATAACTAAGGATGGAAGACTGTTTTCACCTGAGACCACCTACATTTAAACAAATGCTTCCCCTGACTTGAGAAGCTTAGCAGCAACTTTTAGATCATAATAATAGATTTTAATGTAACATTATTCAGCAAAACCCAATAGCCAAATCCTTCAATTACCATCAGCTTCCACTGATATTTGATTGAACATTCAGCCTCTCTTTGCCAATCTACAAAATTAATTCTCATCAGGACTGGAGGTAATTATGTAAGCCACTGAAGCACTGCAGCAATTCAGATTGACACTAAAGCTTTGGCAGCAAAATTATATTTTCTGATAGAGGTTTTCACATGCTTATTCATGGCCTCTCCCAGCATGATATACGAGCAGGGACACACAGGCCAATAAAGCAGCCAAAACTGCAAATGAAATTGGATGGGAAGTAAATGAAGGCTTAGAAGCAAGTCTGGAAGTTTCTAATTTTTATTTGTATGTACTGGTCACATCAGGAACCTGCCTCTTTTTATTTAGGTTGAGTTAGTTCTGATGAACTGCAGGAAAAGTGGGCTCCTTTTTTTGTTAGGAAGCAGCTGGCTCCTCCTTTTTTTCCCCCCACAAACAGCTGTATGGCTTTATCAAGCAATTACTGCAGACTGACACCCCAGTCGCTGATGCTAATATAACATGCATCTCTCCCTCCACACAACTACATCTTAATGAGAGTGAACCAGCAAAACTCCATATCTGCAGAGCCACAAAGCATTAGCCTCTACTTTACTTCAAGTGCTCCTATAGGAAATGGTTGCATAGAGGGTTGCAGCTACCACACTATGGATTCTCACAGTCCAAATGCAATTACACAGAACCACAGTGGATGGCTATCTTAAAGTACAAATGGAAATGCTTAAATGCTGTGGTGTGTTTCCAGTGGATTGGTCAGTGAAACTCAAGCCACACTTAGAGGACTGAATGCAGTTATGGGTTAGGATGGATACATTTCAACGCACTTCGAACAAGACCACAATTCCATCGCATGAGGAGGGGTCTATTAAGGTAGCTCACTTTCTGGGGTTTTACCGAGGAAGCCACAAAAGATGGACTGGAACATGAATGGGTAAAACATGGACTTTTCTTTTTCTCTTCACACCGAGGCTCATAAATCAGATGAGTTTGGCATAAACAAAATTGTAATTAAACTGAATTTGCTTGAGGGTGTTGCTGCTATCACAGCAGGTGTACAGGTACGTTCAGAAATCAAGAGAAGTCGAGCTGGCCATGATTGCAAATAAAGCAATCACATATTCAAACAAGCTGTGTTTGCACAAAGTGGCGATGCGTGTCACAAGCCTGTCTTATGAACAATTTCTGTGTGAGGACCTGCAAGTTCAAAAATATTTTATGTCTGTTAAACTGTTTTTTGGGGGTGTTTCTCAGATTTCCAGCTGAAGAAATGTGTACAAATGATGCGTTTCGCAACAGAGGGCCTAAAGATCAAATTTAAAATGGGCTCTTTGACAAGATGTCTGTTACGTGTAGACATAGCACTGGGTTATCCCATGAGTTAGGTGCCTTTTCAATGCTTGAATGATTCCTAGGTCAGTGTTATGTTGCTTATGAAGGACTGTACTGAGAATAAGTGAAAAAACAACCAGTGTAAAAAGAAAATATTTGAAAGACTTTATGACAAGAAACTCTGGCCCCTTGAAAGCAAAAAAGACGACATGAAGTGCAGGTCAGGAGGACCTTGGAGATATAAATACTGTCTGGAGTCTATATTTTATCTTTCAATAACTTCAGCCTACAGTGATTGTGAAGCAACGTATCTGACATGTTTCACAAGGATTGTCTTGTTTTGCCCCACCTTAATAATCCATAGCTCCTTCCCTGCCAGGCTGAGTCATGTTTAGTTCAGTTCACCAACACTTTTTATTTCAGTTCAATGAAATCTAATTACAAAGACTTCACAAAATGCATTACATTTCTACAGTCAGTGTCAGAGATTTTGTCTTAATCTCTGTCTCTCTTCCACAGCATGTCTTTTATCTTCCTTCTCTCTCCCGAACTGGGTGCAGCAGTTGGGCGCCCCTCCCTGAGCCTGGTTCTGCCAGAGGTTTCTTCCTGATAAAAGGGAGTTTTTCCTTCCCATTGTCGCCAAAGTGCTTCCTAACAGGGGGTCATATGATTGTTGGGTTTCTCTCTGTATGTATTATTGTAGGGTCTACCTTACAATATAAAGCGCCTTGAGGTGACTGTTGTTTTAGCGCTATATAAATTAAATTGAATTGAAAAAATGTCTTACCAGCAGCCCATAATATTTATTTTTTTTTAAAAAGTATATTTAGGTAACTGTTACCAGACAGACAGCCACCAATAAATGAATCTATGAACCGTTGACATAGAAAAATCAGCTACTGAGAACAGTGATTTAATTATCCTGCGAAGGAAACCAAAAAAAAAACCCAACAACCCCTTAATCCTGTTTATCTGTTACCAAATTATAGTCGTGGTCTTCTAATTTTCATGTGTGATAATAAGTCATCATTAGTTAGTTCAGTAAATAATGTCATTACTGGGAGCACAGCTTTGATCTCTCTATGAGCTTTTGCAGAGTAATACTTTCAACTGACATCTACATTCAGCCGGTGCACTACAGTGTTTATTTGTTCTCTTGTCCAATTATCTTTTAATGTGTAAAACTCCCAAAATGAGTCAATTACAGGTGTTTTAGAGAAAATGCATGTTTCTGAAAGAGCTGACTGAACATTACACCTACAGACTTTAACATTTCACTGCAGTTATGGCTGCAAATAAAGCATACACATTATTTTGCAACACTGGCTGCAACACAGCCTTGAAGTTGATTTGGATAAAAGTATACTCACCATCATTGGTGGACCTCCGCTCTGCGGCCGGTAAGACCAGTCAACTGTCATCCTACTAGTTGGCCTACTTGTGGAAGTAAATGAACAGGACAATGTGACAGTATCTCCTTTAGATGCATGGACCTCTGGTGGTGTATTCACTGTGATGGAGGAGACTGGGGAAGGAGCTGGAGGTGAAATGTTATAGTAGAAAAAGAAGAAGAAGAGAGATCCGCTGGTCAGAGATGAAAGCCAGCCAGAAAAAAAATGGGAGAGTCATGTACAGATTTACATATTTGTGTGTAAAGCAGGAAGGAGAACACAATGTGAGTGACGTTTTACCTACTGCAAAATAGAGTGTGCAAATATGCTCACACCAAGGTAACAACATCCTCCGGATAGACACAGAACTGACTGACGCTAATGCAAGTTACTCATCCGACTCTCTTGCTGAATTGGACAGACCTTGTTTTACATTTGTATCTCTCAGGGGCCTTCAGCTCTGTCTCGCTCTAGATGGCTTTTCATTTGTTATTTGTTCAGTGATAATACCAAGGGACTCAACATCAGCACTGTCCACAACAAACCGCTCAACTACACCTATAAACAAAACAAAACTAACTAACTAACTAACGGCTTCTCTTGCTAGTGCTTGCACACACACCATGAAGACTGGATTCAAAACACAGTGGACAGACTGTGCAGCAAGGTTTGAAATTTCACCCTGTTCACTATTTTTGTTTAACATGTTGATTGCTAATTAGCAGTAAAAATAAAGTGCAAAGTTTGGTGCGATGTGACACTACATAAAAAAAAAATCAGTTCCATTTACCCTAATAGGACCTTAGGGATCTGTGGCAAATTTCACAGCAATCTAGCCGACAGCTTTGCCAAAATGATTTGTTCTGAACCACAGACACCAAGCTTCTCGCGGCCAATCTATCCAGACATGGTTATTTCAATAAATGCATAAAACTGCTGCTTACAGAAAATGTAGAGGATCACCAACATGACCAGAAATGATCCTTGAGAGACTGTGCATCTGGAGCCATTTTTTGTTTTATGCAGTAACTGTAAAGGTATTTTCACTCTCAAGATGAAATGTCAGCATTGCTGTGGTGCATGCCACAGTCACCTCCTCTGGGGCTCATGAAAATTCTGGCTATGTGATAGATTTCCGACTGAAGCTGTAACTGGTAGACTGATAAAACAGCCTGACCAACTTTGACTCGAACTAAAGTGAATAAAAGCATCATCATGGTGCAACATTGTCCCCTTCAAGACAAAGTATTTATGTGAAACCGGCTGCATTTTCCCTTCAGCTATCTCTGACATTAACACAGTGCTTTTGGAGGGCAAAAATGAAAGAGCCCTTCATTTCCAGAAAAAGCCTCAACATGCATTTTCTTTAAGAATTTACCAAAAGCAAAATAGAGCGATCCCCTGATATAACCAATCTTATTAGAACGACACCACTGCTTTCACCAAGCATCCCAAGCGACATAATAAGACCGAAGTTTATATTAAACAAATGAGCAGAAGAGATCTCATCCAATCAGCCCGATTCATCGACAAAGACCTTGCAAAGCAATCTCTGCAAAAAAGTGGAAATAAAACTCAAATAAACATATTTTTTGACAATACAACACACAAAACGTGTTTTGAAACTGAGGCATTTTACTCTTTCATAAAATACATATGCTCATTTTGAATTTGATGGTAGCAACACGTCTCAAAAAAGTCAGGATGGGAAAACAAACACCTGGAAATGTAAGAGGCACTAAAAAGAAACAGCTGGGGAACTTTTTCAACCAATTAAGTTCATTGCAATTAGGTCAGCAGCATGATTGAGTATTAAAAACCAGCTTAGAGAGGCTGATTTCTTTCCACATTTTTTTTCTTTAGCTTATGCTGGTGGGCTGAATTTCACCAGTCTGCAATAAACTGCATCTTCAAATTGTGAAACAATTTAAAAAACAATGTTCCTCAAGGTAAAATTGTGAATAATATGTAAGCATCTATAGTACATTCACTAAAAGATTCCAAGAATTTGGAGAAATCTCTGTGCGCGAGGGGCAGAATCACACAAATTCAGGTTAAAGCTATCACGCAAAGAAGAGGCATCAACACAATACAGAAAGGCAAATCCACTTAAAACAGAGACAGAACATAAATAATCTGACCACAGAATAGCATTAAATTTTAAATTATTTTTGGAAATGACACCACATCCTTTGGACTAAAGAGGAAACAGGAACAATCTGGCTTGATATCACTGCTCACTTATAAGTCCTGCATCTTTGAGAGTACAGGGGTGCATTAGTGCCTATGGAATTGGCACCACCATTGCTGAAAGATATATACAGGTTATAGAGCTGCACATGCCCCCATGCAGACAACGTCTTTTGCAGGGAAGGTCTTCCATATTTTAGCAAGACAATGCTAAACAGTCAGGTGCACAGTGAAGTCCCCGGTCTCAATTTTTGGGACACATTGCTGCCATCAAATTCAAAATGAGCTAATATTTGTCTTAAAATAATACATTTCTTCAGTTTAAACATTTCATATGATCTCTAAATTCTATTAACAATTAAATTTGAATCATTGCATTGTTTTTAGCTACATTTCACACAGCATCCTAGCATTTTCACAGAACTGCGTTTGTGGACATGCTGATGTTACACCAACGTCTCCCTGTTTTATGTTGTCCACGACAGTCATGACTCCATTTTCACAATTTATTTTTCTTATTTTTTTGAAAGTCTGCCCACAGTTCAGCGCTATCTATGTAATTTGCCCGGCAAAATGCCGTGGTCTTGTGTTACTGAATACCAACTGTGTGATTTTTTTTTCCACGGCTGGTTTCCTAACTAAGGTCTATTATTATGCTTATTATTAAGAGCCGAGCGTGTGTGGCTGTCCCCAGGGTAGCTACATTAGCAAGCCTCTGTGGACTATTAGGCTTATTACCACAAGAGGGAATCATTAATTAGTTGACAGTGACTTAACACTTGTCTGAGTAGAGTTTACTACAACTTCGTGGTGTTTACTGGATTACATTTAGTATATGTTGTATTCACTGGTTTGTATTATATAATCACTGGCAGTGTATATCTAAAACGAAAAGCTATAAACGAAAAAAAAAAACAAACCTACAAATAAATATGGCGTGCTGGGTCTATCGAAGTGTTGAGTAGGCTTTAGACCCAGAAGGCCTCCATTGCCTTGGGCATTTATGTGATAGCCTTAAAAACGAAACGTGTAATGTACAACTAACAGTGGTGAGCTAACGACACTGAAAACTCAAACGTCAACTAAATTTTAAACAGCCTGTGTTTAACGAGTTACTGCGGAAATGGGACATAAGTGCCAGCCTACCAGCCCAAACTTTGAAAGACGCGACAGGGGTTGTGTGAGTATGGAGGCTCCAGTTTAAAAACAAGACAGCCGAGTCTCGGTCTACTCACCCAAACAGCAGAGCCAATACAGCAGCAAAACCACGTTCAGAGCGCTGGTTCTTCGGAGCGGTCGACGCATTTTAAAGTTGGGGGGAAAACAGGCTCCAATGCGTGAAGTTTAAAAAAAAAAAAGGTCCAAAGTTGCGTCAAAGCTTCAGTAAAATTCCGCCCATAGTCAATTTTTCATGACTCAGTCTCCGATAGCCTCGCCTAGGCGGACCGCCCTACCACTACCTGCCAGACAGGTGTATCAGGAAGTGGCGCTCAGACAGTAAAATTAATTTTAAGCATAGGCGCTGAATACAAAGAGACGCAATTTATGATAACTATGCAGCTATGACCCTCGCCTGATTCGTTAGTGTGTTTTTTATTACTCGCATGAGAAACTCCATGAAAATGCCACGATGGGACGCAAAACACTCGCGTAGTGACCCTGTTTTTCAGAATAAAGCAGCGATAACAAACGTATGAGACCACCCGATGTCAGGTTTATGTCACAGCTGCCCTAAATTAACAGTATTTGTAATTACCAAAATATTTTTTTTATGTTTGTGTAATGGTTAATTTGGCAGTATGAACAAGCTCTCTAATCAACATATTGTTTGGAGTGCTAAAATGTAATTATTGTTTTTTATCCACGAATTCTCAAATTTACTCTTTAACAGAAAAAGAATAACGCATATTATTTTATTTATTAAAAAGCCCATTTGGAGTTATTTAATTAATAAAGCAACGTTTATTTACGTTTTAGTACGTTTTAGTGGTTGAGTATTATGCTTAATTCACTTATGATTCATCAGAAAAGGGCAGTGTGCCATCTCTTGTGTGTTGATGCAAGTATATGTGAACTTGTGTTGTGTATTTAAGCTGGTTAATTTCTAATAATAATAATAATACAACAAAACTGTTTTATTACGCCTGTTTTGAGGTTTTTAAAACAGACATTGGCCAAAAAGTGCCAAAATGAAACCACATTAAACTGCAATAAACTCCCCCCCACCCACTCTCCTCTGTGTGTGGAGGCCTTATCTCCCAAGCCAACCCTACCCAGCGATGCTCTACTGGGACCTCTCCTGGTATTTCTAAGCATATTACACCACTATCGCTGTCCCCGATCGCATGCTTTTACCACTATAATTATATCCAGTGGGAGAACGGGTTTGTTTTTCTAGCCTCAGTGTAGTTTCAGTGGGATATTATGTTTTATCCCCCAATTACATGTTTGCACACATCGTTTGATGTTTGTGTCTTTATTTGGTCTGAATTCTCAGCTCCATTCTTATATTCAACTGCTCTGCCAGGGACCTTTTTCCCTCTAATCTGACAGCAGCTATGGTTGCTGTAATGGGCCTCCATAACTTCATTTTACGACACATCAGCGTAAGAGCAGCATCCTCTATTACAGTGGCTCCAGCTCTCTGAAATAGTACATGTAATATATCAGCAGGCTAATATAATTGTTTGTAATGTGCAGTTCAGGATCTTGGGGGAGGGATTGCACCATGGCATTAACTTTCTCTGCAAGTAATCCCTTCTTTCTTAATCTTGATCTCAAGGAATCTTTCTTAATGTGTTTCATGAAATAGTAAGAGATCAAATAGATTTGTGCTTATTCCATGTAAACTGTGAGATGTGAGTGTGGTGGTGAATTCTGCCTAAAGACATCACCCTGGGATGGATGTACACAGTATTTTGTTTTTATTTTTTCTCTTCTTTTTGACAATATTTTTATCTACCAAAGGAGGGCTCTGCAGGGAAAAACCAACTGAGAACCACTTTGGTTGGTCAATTGCAGAATCTAAATTGATTGCAAAGTTTTTGTCCCCTCTCTCAGAGATGAGAGGCACAGGCCACAGGCTTTCTCCTCCTCCTCCCGTATCCATTCACAAGTACAGTGTTTGTGTTGTATCTGTTAACAGTATTATGTAACAGTTCCCACACTGAGGCAGGGATACCACTTCTCTTTTCTTTTTCTTTTTTTGAATAGATGCTGAGTTGCAGGACTCCTGGCTTACCAGGAAATGAGCACTAACACCTTCCATATTGTGGGATATCTTATAATCTGATCAAGTATAGCCTCTTACCTAGATACATGCAGGCACATCAGATGAATACAGGGGCTCTCTGTCTGGTTACAGTGGCGGGGTCTCAGTTTCAGCTGAAATCTTCTCAGTCACAATGAAGTCTGTCCCCGCTCACTGACTCTCCGGTGGCTCCGGTGGACAAGAGGCCCGTTCTTCTGTTGTCAACACTGGATGGGGTTAATAAAGGTGATCTTAAATTGTCATGGGCCAGATGGTATATGGGAACCATCATCCATCGGGCAAAAAAAACAAGAAAAAGCAAAAACATGAGAATCCTGCAGTCTTTTCATCAGCTGATTTATACTGAAAAGCTGGTAAAAAGAAAAAAAAGTCAAATCTGCTGCACTGGTTTGTGTATTTTAAAGGTTTTGCATACAGATGCATTTTCCTCAAGGCTGTCACAAGTAAGTACAACAACATTAGTCATAGCTGTACAAGCTGTACCTCTCACTGAGAATAAAGCTGACTCTCTGCCTTTAAAATAAATGTATTCATAACCAGTGAGTGGTTTTTTTTCTGCAACTCGCTGTGCGTGTTTTCTGTGTGCACATACACGCACAAATGAGTGTAAAGTCATTTAGCATGTTTCTACAACACTGTGCTAGGTACAGCCCACCTCTGGGTGTGGAATGCAGACTGGAAGGAGAAGGAGGAATGGAGCAAGACACGGCACAAGCAGGAAAAAGGAGTGAGTTCAAGAAAGACACGAATCATTTCTTCAACATTTACTTTACTGTGCGCTCTCTGTAGAATATAGAGGTGTTTTCTGGGTGCGTGGCAATGCTGAACACACTGTGAAAGACAATGGCTTGTTAAATGAGTCATGGGCGAGAGTACCTCTCCTGGGAGTTTAGTTCTCAAATAGGTAAGAAGGATGAATGCACAAAGGGCAGATACACAGAAATCAATCACCTCGGTCGCATACGATGTGTTTCCTTTCAGTGACAGGAGAGGGGAGGGGTTAAGAACAACAGCTGCATTGAAAATTTAATGCGTCTCCCGTCCTTCCCATCATGTTTCTGCTTGCCTGGCCAATAGATTGATAGCACAGAGAGTGGTGTCATTAATTTGCCCAAAAGTGTTTTGGGTGTTGCATTCAAATTTGGTCAATGAGGATAAATAATGCTCTAGAAAGTCAAAAATCAAGATGTACACTATGTTATTTAAACATCCACAGCCAATTATTATTATTATTATTATTATTATTATTATTATTGCTCTTTCTACTATGAAATATAATTATTTAACATCCCCACTTCCATTTTTAGTTAACCCTCCTGCAGACTTGCTGACACTGTTAAAGTCTGTCACTCAGTAACTAAAGCTGGCCAGACTTTGATCGGTGCTCACAAATGGACTGCCAAACACACACACACAAACACACAGACAAATGTATAGAGTGACATATTTGTAGACATGACCAATCAGAATTCAGCAAACAAACCCAGACTGAAGTGACAAAGGCAGGTATGAGCATACTGAACCTGCAAGGAATGAAACAGTGATTCAGGACATTAATGTTTACAGGTACAACAAGTGTAAAGCTCTCTAGACGCACAATAAACACGCAGCTGTAGATAATGCATTAAAGATAATGATGCATAATAAATGCTGGATTACTCTCTTACATAATAGATGACATATATCAAATCACACTGAGCTCTAAGTGAAGGTCCGCATGTCCATGTCTTTTTTTGTGCAGTGAAACTGAATGTAGTCAAGAGTCAAGGGCCGTGATTATTAGAAAATTTTATTTTTTTTATTATTTTCTTTAGAAAAGCTCTATAACAAATACATAGAATGACACTTTTTAAAACAACATGATAAAATATTTCTGGCTTTATCTACAAAAGAAGAAAATAAAAATCTATAAACATAGTGCTCAATATTCACATAGAAGTAAAAAGTCTGTCACACAAGGATGAAAGACAGGCAGCAAATTCATTTGTTAGTAGACACGATGCATTCACAGGTGCATGGAGGGGGGAAAAACAGGCTCTCATTTTCAAATCAAAAGGGTTTTCAGATCTGACTGTGCGCTCCCACACAACACTCAGGGCAGGTGCATGCGAAGCTGCTTGCTCATGGATCAGATATTTGGCCTTGAGAAAAAATGACAGCAATATTTATGCTTTGTTTCTCCATTTGATATGACACATTGTACGCATCTCTGTGTACTCGAGTAGGACAAAGCTACTCCTGACCAGCACTCGCAGGCTGGCGTCACGATGGTGTGCATAACCGACTGAAATGGAAGACCTCCTGTACATTATCTTTAATGACATTTAACTGTAAAACAAAGCCACTGTGTGAAAGATTAGCCCACGGGTACCAGAGATACTCTCCATTAAGACGATGAAAGAAAAAAAAGCCTCAGTGCAATAAAGATCTGCATATATGGCTGATCATCAGCAGTGGTGTCCTTCTCTTTCTGTCTAAATACAGTCCACGTCAATGTCTTTAGGGAAATCGATTGCTTGGTGCAGCTGATTTTGGTATTGACTTCCTACACGTAACAAGATCCACGTGTCACCCAGGAGACAGCTATTGATTAAGAATTGTCCCCTCTTCCCTTCAGGACAGTAGCCAAGAGTTCAGGGTTACTTCCACAAACCCTGCACTTTTACTCACACATTTCTCCCCACATATGAATATTTCCGGACTCAGTCAAGTAAAACGATTCTACTTTTGTTCTGTGCTCATTCAGCAGAAGCCTTGTTCTAACCTCTCTGTGTTTGCTTGGAAAGTTTTCAAACTTTCAGTTTTCCTCAGATTTGTACAGACTGCACAATTCAACCTCAGCAGCAGCACTTTTTTAATCTGACCCCCGCTGGGCCTGATGGCGAGGTCCGCAGGTATCATCTTATCATCTTCTCCTCCTCAATCTGAGTCGTCACCGCCAACATCGTCATCCAAGCTCAGGCCTTCTTCCTCGGAGGAGCTCGAGTCTCTGGTGCTGGGATCTGAGACCATGCCGTCTGAACTGTCAATCTCTATGGAAGTCTCTGATAAGTAGAGGTGGACGGCCTTCGATGGGTGGCTGTGACAAACACGCACACAGATATGCACACACAGGCGAACGGGGGAGACGAGCGAACACGGCACATATAGACATAAGGGGATATGCATTCATGCATGACACATTTATAAATCATACATGTACACAGCCACAAGTCACACACATTGGGGGGGTGGGGTCAAAGGACAAAGACAAGCAGACACAAACACAGCAGCAGGGACAGAGGGTTAGCATCAGCTAGGAATAATCTGTCCCAAATTAAGAGGAAAGGCTGGATGAACATTTCTCCCCCATGAGCTCTGATTGGGTGAAATTATTTCCTTCTTATACAACATATTTTTTTAAGCAAGAGAGACACTTTGAATAAATCTGATCAGTGACAGCAAGAAGAACAAAACTTCCTCAACACTTTCGCGGTGTGACGCATTACAGTAACACTGTATTTCATAGGAAAAAAACAAATAATCGTTGCACCTTTTACAGAGAGATCTGAAAACCCAAGAGAGAAGCAAAGAAAACTCCAGCGCCCAAGAAAAAAAGTGTATTTTTGACTAATTAGCTCATTGTTTGAAACAGACAGAAGGCCATTAAAATGGTTCAAACGAAAAGAATTCAGAGCTGATCGTGTTAATGTTTCTGTGTTGTTATTGAATTTATACAAAAGTGCTGGTTAAAAATGTCTGTTTCCAACAAAGCAGCTCACCAACAGATCTTGATTGTTGCAAAGCACCTCGGTTATATTACACCAGTCACAAAATCAGGCTAACGACGACACGGGATGTCAGAGAAGTACAGCAATTTCACTTCAGCAGTGGAACAAAACAAAACAGAATCGTAAACCAGCATCCTCCTGCAGCTTCACATGAACCACGGAAGACTGAATCAGACAGCCAATATTAATGACTAATGAAATAACAGCTTTGTGTGGGTTTCACAATATTACCATCATGTGGTGATTAAAGGAATTCAACAGAAGCGCTTTCATTGTAGCATTGTTTCTATTGTTTGCTGAACTACTATAACAAACATGCGCTGTGGTGCATTGCTATGAAGGAGTTTAAAATGTATCAGTAGGGAAGTAAGCAACAGGAATACACCATTGTTCTAAGTTTACATCAAAAGTTTACTCCAAACAGGAAGTGTGCTTGGAAGCACATTTAGTCTAACAGGAAAAGATGATGCGATTAAACAGTCCTTTCTGAGAAAGGCGCGTGGTGATTCGCAGCAGTCTGGCTAAAAGGTCAGTGTCTACTGCTTTCAGCACAAAGGCACATTTTTCATTTTATGTCTGCTTTGTAAAAGCTGCCCATTTGATTGGTCCAAATCTGTAGGATCCAAAGACTGCGGTTGGAGAGGAAGGAAGAAAGTGAATTGTCCGATAGGAAAAGAGCTGCAGGGAGGACCACAAGCCCTGATCCCCAGAGTTAGACTGAGAACGGGAGAGAAAGTGTGTGATTCTTCTTTTTTCTTTCCCTTTTGTCTCTTTTCTTACCACGCGGTGGGGTCTTTTCGCTCTTTGCGCGGGGCCTCCTCATTCCCTTCCAGCTCCCTTTGCCTCCTCCTCTTGCATCTCCTGCAGGATGCGATGATGAGGAGGAGGATGACTATGCCGGAGATGGCGGCTGCGATGGCAAATGCCAGCAGGAGAAGTCCGGAGAAAGAGGCTGAAAGTGATAGACAGGGATATTTATTTGAAAATAAACAACACCCTCAGCTCAAAGGCACTTTAACTGTGCTTTTCCAATATGTGTCTCCTGTAAGCTGGTATAAATACAAAAGCACTAGTAAGGCTACCAGGGCATCTTTAGAGACGACGAGGTCAGTGCGTCCACAACTTTGGTCGAAAGTGAAAGAAGTGCCTATCAGGTCATACCTGATTTAACTTTTGACGGTTGTCTCCTTGTAAAAGCACTCTGGAACTGCCCCTTTGATTATTTGCACATGTGCATCTGAGATTTCAGCAGACAACATTACTTTCTAGGTCAGTGGCAAAATCTTACTGAAACCAAGCAGCAGTGTCCACAAGTGGTTAAAAAAGGTCTCCTAGAGAGCGATCCAAATATAGGACGTGGCATCATGCCAAACAAGGAGACGGTCTTGAAGTGGATGGAGAACAAGCTTAAGAACAGGTACAGCCTTTGCTTTTTGTATGTGCAGTAGAGGATCTTCCTCATGGTGCCAGTTCTTCTCTGGCTGCCAGTGATCACCTGACTTTTTCTCTAGTCAGGTGATCACAATTACTTTGCAGAATTTGAGCTTGGTTTCCACAAACACCTGCCAAAACTTTGTGTTTTTCATGCTAAGACTGTAAGATTAAATTTACTTCCCCTGTTACACTACGTCAGCATTCTAGCACTCACTCAGGTCTGCATACGTGACATCTCAGAGCTGCGAGCACTGCTTTGTCTCATCTTGTTGACTGATTTTTTTCTGTGTTTACATGCTGATGCATAAAACACCAATCAGTCATAACATTATGACCACTGACGGGTAAAGTAAACACTGATTATCTCTTCATAGTGGCACTTGTTAGTGAGTGGGATATATTAGATGAACATTTAGTCCTTAAAGTTTATATGTGGGAAGCCGGAAAAAATGATAGTGTGAGGATTTGAGCGAGTGCGACAAGGGCAAACTTGTGATGGCCAGATAACTGAGTCAGAGCGGAGTGTGGGGTGTTCCCAGTCTGCAGTGGTCAGTACCTATCAAAAGTGGTCTATTAAAGGAAGAGTGGTGAACCAACGACAGGGTCGTGGGAGGTCAAGGCTCACTGATGCATGTGGGGAGTGAAGGCCGGCCCGTGTGCCCTGACCAACAGACGAGCTACTGTAGTTCAAAGTGCACAAAAACTTCATGCTGGTTCTGATAGAAAGGTGTCAGAAGACACAGAGCAGTGTAGTGTTTTGTATATGGGGCTGCATAGCTGTGGACTAGTCAGAGTGCCCATGCTCCCCATGAAAGCACCAACAGGGAACGTAAGCAGAACAGAACCACAGAGCAATAAAGGAAGGTGGCCCGGGCTGATGAATCACGCTTTCTTTTATATCATGTCGATGGTCTGGAGAACACCTGGCACCTGTTTTAGGCAATGTCCTGTGGGGAAACCTTGGTTTCTGCCATCCACGTGGCTGTTATTTTGACACGTACCACCTACCTAAGCATTTTTGCAGACTATGAACACACTTTTATGGAAGCAGTATTTTTTGATGACTGTGGCCTCTTTCAGCAGGGCAATGCACCAAAATGGTTGAGGGATGGTTTGAGGAGCACAACAACCAGTTTTAGGTGTTGACTTTCCACCAAGACATAAAATGTATAGCTAGAAATGTTGAATGAAGGATGTAGGAAGGAAAATGTTGGCTGAAAATTCAAACTGCTGACCTGTTTCAACTACTCTCAGTTTAATTTCTCCATCCGGGCCGTGGACATCGGGTGGGTTCTTCACTTGGCAGATGTAAGTGCCGTTGTAGGTGAACTTGACCTCTCGAATTATGATGGAGGCATCGCTGCCCATGATGTCACCAGCCCAGGAAATGCGCTTTCTGAAGAGTCCTTCTTGTGGAAGAAATGGTTTCCTTTGGTAGTAAAATACCTGCAAGAGAAAATTGGTGGTTACATTTAGATAGGGTAACGATGGCAGGGAATAGTCAGAGGTTATCAAACTGAGTACTCTGCTGCTGCTGCTGGAGAGTGAAGACATTTTCTTCCAGCAAAGAAAGGAAAATAAAAGCCCAGACTTACCCAAATCTCCTGCTTCTTACTCTGTCTATTCTCAATATCCCCACACACAAGTATACAAACACTGGCTGTCTTGAATGCTCCACAGGGAGCCAGATGACTCACCGGTTCCTCTCTTACTTGGATGAGGGGGCGGATGCTCCTTGACACAATGAGGGAGGTTTTGTGGTTTGTTCTCACTTTTTTTTTCTCTGCAAAGACACAGACACGCACACACTCACCGACTGCCTTGGACCCCCCTTAAGTGGCCTGAAGCTCCAGGTGATGACGACATCATCGGGTTTGATGGGAGACGAGCTCTCGAAGGTGCACCTCAGACGAACGTCTGTGCCGTTGACCGCCTCAACCTCCTCAGATGTGTATATACGCATCCCGCTGACCTGCAGCATGCCTGCAACATGCGAGCATAAATTGCAGGCAGCAGAATTAACACAGTGAGTGAGATCAATACATGCACACGCAGATGGCGGGTGAAATAATCTCTGGAATGCACAAGCGAAAAATACAACCCAATAGGTGTTGTACAAATTCACCCTCATCAGTAATTCCCTTCTTTTTGAGTACATGCAGTGTACTCAGTGACCCTGCTTCTGCCTACGCAGTGCTGCTGCAAGAAAAATCACTAAGTTGTCACTGGAAATACACAGTAGCCTATATTAGATACAGAAATCCTTCAAGTGCTAAAAGTAGGAATTTACTAACGCACAGCTACGATCAGAAATGTGCTTCATCCCATCACATTTGCTGAAGGATTTTAGATCAGGAGCCAATTCTGTGACACTTTGTGAATAATGGCCAATTTGATCACCGCGACTGAGAGAAGCCTGAAAGTGAGAGCCTGCAGTATATTAGGTGGATGTGGACCATGTCAGTCTTTACAGTACGGTGGAGCTATTAGACGTAAAAATGGATGGACCTGAAGACCGGGGAGGGATATTGGCAACAATTTGGCTCCTCCATAATATGATGGATAGAGCTGCCCAGAGTCAGCGCTGTTACACATTTACACCATGTGGAAACACATACACACACCAAGCATGCGGTGGGCCAGGAAGAGACGTGTTTAATGCTGACTTTCAGTCTGGCAGCCCATCAGTATGGCATAGGGAGCCAGACGATTATGTTTTCCCTCTCCCAGAGATCACAGACTCTGACGGCAGATCCTTGATGAAGTAGTCTCCTGAGTATGTGTGTTTGTGTGAGTGCAGGTGGATATGGAAGTCTGTGTGCGGTTGTGTAGTTAAAGCCACCAGGACTATTTATAGAGAGAGCTCTGTATTCTAAAAACAACAGGAGCTGTGTCTAGTGTTTTTCAATACCAAGAACACAGCAGACATCCTTCTGCAGGGCTAGTAGCTGCAGTGAGCTCAGGGTAGCCCAGACTTTTCCTATTGCCATTAGCACTATCTCTACAGATTAAGCCAAACACTTGAAAAGAATCGTACGTCTGATGGAAAAGCCCTCTCTGGCCAGACTGCTCACCTGAGTGTATCGTACCTGGCCTTGATTTTATACATACTGGGTTATAGTGAAGTATTTAGTCATCAAAACATCAGAATTAAATAAGGAGACATTATTAATCAGTTCATTAGAAAAAAAAAAAAGGCTGAACAGTAATTACATCTTTGTGACAGTGTTAATTATTAAAGATGTGAATAATATATAATATAAAGATGGATTAAGCTGTCCTTTACAACGTAAACTCTCGGTTTAGTAATTTTAGGTGGCTGGTGAATATCAATATAAGGCTTCAGGCACAAAACATCAGTAGCAGCAGCACAGAAATTAGAATAGTCTTGCATAGCAGGCAAATTGAGCCATATTGTTACCGCTGGTTTATAATCACTGTGTGCATTAAGGCAGGAGCTTGCTGGGAAATGATCAGCGGGGGCTTAGCTCCTTGGGCAGTGTGTTTTGTTCCCTATCAGGCTGGAGAGAGTTTCCTGTGGGCTGGGATGAGACCAGACGACCCCTCGCAGCATTAAACAGACGAGCTTCTCTCTCCCTGACAGCGCTCTAACAGCCTAATGTGTTTTAAATGAGTCTGATGAAACCTGGGAGTGCTGCGTACGAGTGAGCAGAGCAAGGCAGAAGATACAAATCGTGAACTTCTCAGTGCTTTGTTGGATGCACATCAGAGGCTGTAAGCCTTAATTCACCACCTTTCCACCTCTTTTCTTCCCATACTTGGCTGTGTGTATAGGAGCATGGAATTAATGGAGAGAACTGGCTGTGTTTAGGATGTTCATTAGGTCAATGGCATCAGCATGGCTGCATCAGCACTGCCGGTTAGTGACTCCCTCTCGACGGCAGGTGTGTGGCCGTGTGCACTTCTTCAATCCTGACACTTGAGTCCAGGCCACAAGGATGTCCAAGAAAAAGACAGAGAATAGCAGAATCGAGCAGGAGTTTGGTTCAAAATGAAATATTTAAAGACCTGCTCAAGTTTGAGTGCTATGACTCCCTAATTTTAAGTTTTCAATACAGATGACACCGCATGGCATGGTTTCAAATCTGCTTTGAACCGGCCATGGCGTTCCCGAGGTCCACTCTTCTAGCCTGTTTCAGTGTGAAACCAACCAGTGGCTTAATTAGAGGAAAATGAATTAGACTCAGAGCAGCAAGTCATCACATTTTAGAAAAGCATCACGAAAAAACTATGAATATTACTACTCAGTGTCATACAAATGTCTGCTCATCTACATCTGAATTCCCTGCGAACGTGATATCTTCTTATTTTGACTTGTTGAACAGAAGTCATGCAGTGGGGGCGTGTTGCTATCTCCAACATACTGTGATAAAGACTCAATGTGCTGGACATCCCTGAAGAAATGTTACGCTTTGCAACTGATGGAGAGGCTCCAATTCAAAAGCGCTAAGTGACCTGATCAATCCTAACCACGAATCACTGGCCGTCCATGATCCTGTAAAGCATGTTACAGAGGCAACGAGTCATTTCAGATGTTTGCCAGCTGTTTGGTTGTCTCTCAAAGTCTAAAAGCCTTTTTGTTTATCTTAGTAAATGGACCAGGGGTCGCCTACCCTGTCTGGAGATTTGCAGAGATGTAACTAAAAGACAGGCAGCACGCTATAGATGAGCCCTCACAGCAAACAGCAATAAAAGGAGACCTTGTTCCAAAGTTCACATTTTCTTTCTTGAAAAAGTAGGAATATACTTCAGCTTTCTATTTAAGTATTCATTTATTTAGGGGGACAGTATAATGTGCTTTTGCAACTTGAGATTATGTCGTATTAAATATTTAAGTTGGCACGACTGATCAAATGGCACTATTGTTTAGTTCTGGCATGTTAAACTAGCAATAAACTGTTTATTTTGTTGTAAGCTGCATTGATCTCCTGTGGCCACAAGATACAAAAGCACAAAACAAGACACTGAGAATATTGTGCAAATAGCTTCATTTCTTTTTAAAGGAGATGAAATATTCTTGCAAAAGCAGCGATTAAATTTTTAAATTCTACAAATGTTACACTGACAGCAGCAATAAATAATGATTAAGCTAACAAGCATCACAGTCCACTGCGGTTCCATGTGCTGGAATACAGTCCCCTGCTGAATTTGTAACTTTGCTGACTTGCAAAGTAATGAACAGTCTCTAATTTTTATGATAGTTTAAATTTAATGGAGATGGAGAGAGAATATGAACCAAAACTCCAGAAGATAAAAAACACATTACATCATTTCCATGTCATTGAGTGAAGTAAGCATTTGATTCCCAAACAAAGCATGACTTAATGCTGGGTGGAGAAACCCTTGTTGGCAAGAACAGTGGTGAGATGTTTCTTGTAGTTGGTCACCAGGTTTGCTCAGCAGGGATTTCGGTCCACTCCTCTTTACAGAAACTCTCTACATCCTTCAGGCTTCTTGGCTGCTGTTTGGCCACTAAAACTTCAGTTCAAGTTAATTTAATTTAATTTATACAGCGCCACATCGCAACAACAGTTGCCTCAAGGCGCTTTATATTGTAAGGTAGACCCTACAATAATACATACAGAGAAAAAACAACAATCATATAACCCCCTATGAGCAAGCACTTTGGCGACAGTGGGAAGAAAAAACTCCCTTTTAACAGGAAGAAAGCCTTCCCTCCACAGATTGAGGAGTGAGGTTTGGAGATGTGCTAGGTCACTACATGACCTTAATGTGCTTCTTTAGCCACTCCATTTTTTGCCTTGGTGTTATATTTTGAGCCACTGTCATGACTCATCTTCAGTGTTCTGGCTGAGGGAAGGAAGAGGTTGTTTTCCGAGATGTTATGGTACATGCCCCCATTCATTAGCTCCTCAGTGGAGTGAAATCCACTCCACTGTGGCTCAAGAGTTGGGAGTTCGCCTTGTATTTGGAAGGTTGCTGGTTCGAGCCCCGGCTCCGACAGTCTCGGTCGTTGTGTCCTTGGGCAAGACACTTCACCCGTTGCCTACTGGTGGTGGTCAGAGGGCCCGGTGGCGCCAGTGTCCGGCAGCCTCGCCTCTGTCAGTGCGCCCCAGGGTGGCTGTGGCTACAATGTCGCTTGCCATCACCAGTGTGTGAATGTGTGCGTGAATGTGTGGATGACTGAATGTGTAAAGCGCTTTGGGCTCCTTAGGGACTAGTAAAGCGCTATACAAATACAGGCCGTTTACCAAATCAGAAAAGTATTAAGGTCTCCACTTCTGTGTTTGACTGTGGGGGTTGTGTTCTTTGGGTCATACTCAAAATTTGTCTTCCTCCAAACAAAGAAACGTCTTGAGTTTAGTTTCATCTGAATGCAGCACCTTCTCCCAAACCCTGTCTGAAGCACTTAGATGTTCACTGGCAAACCTAACAGGGGCCTGTACATGTCCCTTCATAAACAAGTCCATTAAAGTGTAGTGTGTTATCAGTGGTGGTATTGATGTCTATTGTCCCAGCTGTCTTCAAATCATTAACACTGTTCTCCAGTGGACTTTTGAGAGGATCTACCATCTTTCTTATAATCTCAAGATCTTGGATGGAGCTCCAGATTGAGGCCGATTGATGGTCATTTTATACTTCTTGCATTTCCAAATAGTTGTCACCTTCTCACTAAGCTTCTTGCTGATGGTAATGTAGCCCATTACAGCCTTGTGCAGGTCAACAATCTTGTCCTTTGACAGCTTTGGTCGTGGCCACTGTGGTGGAAAGGTTGGAACAGACGCAGATGATTCTGTGACAGGTGGGCTTTATATACAAGGTCTCAAGTATCTGTAATTGACTGATTGTAATCAGTATCAGTGACATGCAAATCAATTTATAACTTTCATCTAATGTTTTTTACGGACTTTTGGTTCATATTCAGTCATGTCCAATAAAATGGAACTACCGTAAAAAAATGATAGACTAAACATTTCTTTGAAAGCTTGCAAAGTTACAAATTCAGCAGGAGATGAAATAATTATTTCCTCCACTGTATTGCAATTATACGACCAGCACAGAGAAGAAGAACCAGAGAAGAAAGGGGGTAAATTTCTGGTTAGAAGTCAGTACTCACAGCTAAACTCTTTTATTTTCACATCCGAGAAGTGACAGAGGACCTGGAAGATTAGCAGAGTAAAAGTGCAGTGCCTGTGCTCCTCTACCAAATTGTTTAAAAGCTTACACTGAAATGATTCATTGTGCTTCAAATGCGAGCAGAGGAAGCAGGTCCTCCGGGCCATAACACCTCATTTCACATTTCTACCCTCAACCAAGTCTATTTTCGAGTACATGAATTTAAATAAGTGTTACTAATCTCTTTTTGAGCAACAAAAAAGCACGCGCTTTCAACTGTGCCGTCCTTTTGACGCACGCAGAGCTGATTAAGAATTAAGGTTAATTAGGTCTTTTTAGAGGGAGAATGGGTATTAGCACGACGACAGCAGCGTTAGCGTTATGTACAGTGCTTCTAACAGTAATTTGTCCCCGTAGCTAGAAGTGTGCGATCACTATTTAATTTGCCATTAGCAGGCACTAATTGCTGAGGGGGACACATGCCGTTACATGAGTAAAGACATCACCAGTGTTGAATGGACCCATTTGGGGAAAGAAACAAGAAATAAGGGCTTCCGTGACGAAGCATAGGAGTGACTTATTAGTGCATAGATGGAGCTAGAGATTAACCATGTCATTCTACACAGTTGCAGTCTGTAAGGATTAGATAAGATAATGATGTTTGTTTGCTTGTATGTCCACTTGTCTCCTCCAGCATAAGTTTCTGTCCAATCTCATTTGCTCAACTGTTTATGTCTGAACATCCTGTCCAGCCAATGCCGACCACACCCAGCACGCAGAGACAGAGAGAGGGCTTTCACAGCTTATTAAGTTGGAGCTATGTAGACTACGGAAGAGGGCAAATTGATTTGTCCTATTTGTGTTTGTGTGCAGCTTGCTACTTTTTTTTTTTATTTGTGTGATTTTTTTTTGCATTTTTTTTCTCTTTGCAGGCAGAATGCAAAACTTTCATGTAAAAAGTTTTATCTAGAAAGAGTTGGATTCCTTTGCAGAAAGAAACAGAAATTAAATTGTCAGGATGACAAGAAAACACAATATTTCAAAAATCCCACAACCTTTTTTTTCGAATTGGAAATATTAAATACTGTGAAGCATTTGAATGACATCAATTACATTCTTCACTGGTAATTAAAAAAGACCAAATTAGAGTCTTTGTGTGAAATGCGTCTGTAACCCGACGCCGTTACAGTTTAAATGAAAGACTTTCCCACATGGGATTTCCCGCCAGGTCAAAGTCTTATCTCTCCCAGACTTCTGGAGAAAGTGCGTATGTGCATGCGTGTGTCCTTGTGCATATTTTTGTTGATGTAAACGTCAGCTGTTCATGTTCCTGAACCAATACAGTATCGGATGCAGCTAGGATCATAAAATATTGTCTTTCATTGTTGAGTGGATATCGACCTGTGTGCGTTCGCTGGGTTAAGCCCAAGGGCCCATCTGTTGGCACAAGTCCACATGCATCCACACACACACACACACACACATTCACACACATGCTTCATTAGCTGTACTGGTGTTGGCGCAAGTCCAGAATATCTATCAATATCCCTTATATATAACAATAAAATGAACTTGCTGAACCTTTAATGCACTTTATTCTACCTGTCAACACTGCTCGGTACAAACTGCTCTGGCCCACTGTTCTGTCTGCAGCCGGAGAGGGTAAGTACTTTTATCTACTGTAATAATAATCACTGTGATTGGTTTTTCTTGGCTTGGCGGTCATCCCATGACTCTATGAAGCCTTGCAAAGACACAGAAATTATTAAGTACTTTCTGACCTGCATGTATGTATTTCAACCGGTGGCAGTGAGTGCAGGCAGGTTTTAAAGTGCACAGGCTCATTCAAGGACACTTCACTGTTGTTTTTAATCTCACATTGCCAGACATGCAGGTATGTGTGGAATGAAGCAGTTGGCAGGAATCACCTTTATTCTCCAAAAGCTTAAAAATATTCTGGTTTTGGTATTCTAAAACGTTCTTTTGTGCGTGCACTGGTTGTTCCAGGTGCTATGCAGAGGTTAGCAGGCCTATTTCTACATGAAGCTGTCTGCTGTCACTCAGAAGCAGCTCCCAGAATGTGTGGAGCAACCAGAGTGTGGGGTCTCTTCATGTTTCCACTTTCATTTGGCCCCAGCTGTGAAAAAGACCAAAGTCACAACATAGCAAGAACTAAGGGGTGAAAAACATCAATAATTGTCCTTTGTGGTCAATGTTTGAGGTTCCTGCGTCTCCTTTGTTGACCTTTCTGACCTTTTAAAACCAATTTAAAACAGTCAGAATTTCAGAAGTTACTGCAGTTTGAGCCTTAACACAATCCGTCTCGCGTCATAGAGAAAGAGTTACATAAACAGGGTTCCTTAGCAACCATTAGTCACTAAGGAAGGAAAAAACTGAGGACTTTGTATCAGTACTTCCCTAATAACTCCTGAGCCAAGGCTATAAAATCAAAAGTGATTATTGACTAAAGAAGCATCTGGGAGAAACTATCTCCGTAGTTAATGACTACTGCATAATAATCTGTGAATCTGACTCCCCATTTTCATCTTAAAACAACAATGTGTACTTTTTCATTACAGATTACATTTTTTTTAATTATTATTTTTGTGTTGCCTCAAGCTGTTGATTCACATTTAATCAGGTAACTATGAAATAATGAAGCCCTACCGAGTAAATACTGAGGAACCAGCAAATATGAAGTTTCACTTTAGTTTAAAAAGTTAATTCGATTATCCCGAGGAAATAAGGACGCACTGAGAGTGACGCATCACTATGAAGGATCTGTTCCCAGGCTGGATTTTTTTGTTAGTTATCAAAGTTATTTACATTTTTTTTTTACCCTTGGAAGATAAAACTGAAGTATTTTTATTATCCAGTTTAAAAAAAATACCATCTCATAGAGTTCTGCCAAGGCTGCAAATCACGTCCTGCACAACATATTCTTCACTCACTTGCTTTCCTACTTCGTCAGCTGACCTTTCTCCCACTCATCGGTAAACCTTAGCTAACCAAGAGGCAGGCAAACAAACTAAGACCTCTGCTGACTGCAATATTTTGCTTCAATTACCAACAGCTGTACTTCCACAGCTTAAACATTTCCAGGCCGTTCTGGGTGTGTTTCACGCTGCAGAAAGGCCATGCTGCGTGGTATATAGAGCTCTTATCACAGCTCCTCAGCAAACCTTCTCTGTTTGGGCTTTGGGGTTTGTTGATGCAGTTGCTCATAAATATGCATCTTTCTAAACAGCAAGGGGAACAGAGCTAGTTTAAAAACAGAAGACACCATTGATTAGATGGTAAAGTATATCCACTAAAGTATATCCAGGCAGCTGTGAGTCACTGTGTAAGTGGTATTTTCTGCCAACCTGCGTTACAATTTGCAAAGAGGACTTTAGGTCTTATAGGGAGGCAACACTGCAGGAGAAATCGAGCAGCTGACAACTCTCCGAATCAGGAAATTGGTTTCATTACATTATTTCCTTGTGGTGCGTGTTTGTGCCTTTCCTCTCCTCATTACGGCTCAGAAACAAAACGGAGCGCCGGAGGAAACCTGATTCTCTGTTATGCCGGTTTTGGAGGAAACACTTAGGACAGGAGCAAACACACAAAGAGCTCAGTGGATTACAAAGAGCCTCTTCTCTTCTTTGTAAGATGTTTCACAAGCCCAGGTTAGTTTTCCCTGGTTTTAACAAGGCCTCGCTTTCATGAGGGGCTGGACTGAGGGCTGGGAATAGCAGGTTCAGGTAACAGTGTGTTCACAGAGGAGGGGGACACAGAGTTGAGTGTTGACTGGTGTAATGGGAGGGAACCCCTGAATGAACACAACTTTGTTTGAGATACTGACATGTATGCTTTCTTTATACAATTCAATTTTATTTATATAGCCCAAGGTGCTTTATATTGTAACCCCTTCAATCAAAACCCCCTTTGAGCAAGCACTCGGTGACAGTGAGAAGGAAAAACTCCTTTTAACAGGAAGAAACCTCCAGTAAAATCAGGCTCAGGCGCAGCAATGTGCCAAAACACGATAAATAAAAAGAATGGCCTGTATTTATATAGCGCTTTACTAGTCCCTAAGGATCCCAAAGCGCTTTACATATCCAGTCATCCACCCATTCACACACACATTCACACACTGGTGATGGCAAGCTACATTGTAGCCACAGCCACTCTGGGGGGCACTGACAGAGGCGAGGCTGCCGGACACTGGCGCCACCGGGCCCTCTGACCACCACCAGTAGGCAACGGGTGAAGTGTCTTGCCCAAGGACACAACGACGAGACTGTCCAAGTCGGGGCTCGAACCGGCAACCTTCCGATTACAAGGCGAACTCCCAACGCTTGAGCCACGATCGGGTGAAGACAAAAGACACGCTGTAAAAAAGCGTCCGAGATTAATACAAATTTCCATTCACTCATGAACGTCTGGCCTTAAGTGATCTTTATACTTTGTACTGTTTTACAAAAGTTACGGCAGCCCTGAGAGTTCAAACGCACTGCAACTTGAGAAAACCAGCAAATGCGGCTCACAAAGCTCACACAACTCAACAGAATTTGAACATAAAACAACAGAAGAAGAATTACAAATGAGTTTGTTTTTGGGAAGACAATAATGAGAGAGACCAGCTCCAGAAGTAACCCCCCCACCCCTTCACCCCCACCCCACCCCAAAGAGCAGAGGATTTGTCCGTGTTGTGAGGCAGAAAAATATGCAAGGTACGGTGTGTTTTAATCACACGGTCCATATAATCATTTATTACATGCTTCCTGTTAGCCGCTTCCTGCCTGACACTTCCAAAGCTGTTCAGTCACATTCATTTCTCCCCAAAAAACTTTCATATTTGTGTATCAAACTGTCACACAGACCTGTTCCATTCAGGTGTCCACACCTTTGGCCATGCTGTGTTAAGACATGAGGTTACTTTGAGGTGTCTCTTTTCTCCCGTCCATATTTAGGTCTGAACCGCTTGGTGTCATTCTTTCTAGTAACCACCAGGGGGCTGCACCAAAGGGACAGCGCAGAAGTCAATGAAAAAATGGCCCTACATCTCTCCTGATTTATGACCTTTCCTAAGGGGTTTATGATCTCAGTCACTACTGGACTGAGGGTGTCAAGTCTTTTTTAAAGACAGCATGCTGCTCAGTTAGTTAATTATGGTCCCATTTACTGTGAAATTGCTAATAAAGCTGGGTGTGCTATAGGGCTTGGCTTCTTTGAAAATGACAAGTTACTAGCACATGAACACTCAGCGTCCTATTCTTTGAAAAAACTAGTTTAATAGCTAAAATGTTCAACTTAAAGCTTTATAAATTGCAATAAAACCCAGTAGTTACTGTTTTGTTGGTGTGGTCTATTCTTTGTCTATGACCCTGCTGCTTATTCCAAATAAAGCTGAACTGTAAAATTAATTATTAACAAGACATGAAAGCTTAAAAGCTTTGATTAATTTACTTTGGAAAGCTGTTCCTTGTTTATAGGAAGACAAAGCAAAATATTTCTCTCAATAAAACAAGTCACAAATTTTGTCACTGCAATTTTTTTCTTATTGTGATTTGAACTCTTTAGACATGAACTATGCACAGCTAATGTGTCTGAGTACACTTAAAGGTCATTCCAAGCAGGGACCAAGCATCAATCTCTTTTTGAACACTTTCTTCCTCGTCTTTTTTCTCCCACTCCCCCTACTTCCTCCTGGCCAATTGTAATTCATCAGGCGACAGTGTTCAGAGGAAACGCGAGGTGGGTGAGTGAGGATAAGAGTTTAATCCATCAAACCTCTTCCACTCCCACCTCGCGGCTGACTCAGCTTCTCCTCGGGATTACAAACTCCTGAGGGGTTGGGGGGCGAGGGGGGTCCAATGAGCGCACTTCGATCCAGCTCATCAGGCTTCTCTTGGACAGACAGTCCAACCCTCAATAGACAGCCTCTGCCTCACATATTTACTATGCAGCAAAAAAGATGTAGGTTTTGCGTGGTATGAGTCAGACTGGATGTGGTCTTGCTGTGGCTTTCACCTGTGCCCCCCCCGAGCAGATAAATAAGTGAGGCAGTGGCAATTTATACACAGATCAGAGACCAAAGTGAGGAGGAGGTGCAGGCCTTTGCTCTCAGCTGGCTGCCTTAAAGGGGAACGGGCCAATTTTACAAATAGAGATCGCTTTACTTCAGAGAGAGAGAAAGAGCTACTCTGTGAAAAGAGTTACATAACATGGTCTGGCTCTGTCTGGCTTTTTAGAAGGAATACTGTGTAACTCAAGATGGAAGAAACAAAACATGGTTCCTGTAAAATGGAAAGTTGGATTTTAGACACACTTGCTTAGTTCTAATGCTGGTTTGTTTCTTAAGTCGGTCTAACAGAGTCTCACTGCATTTAATCAAAGATTCATGTTCACTGTTTCTTTTTTGTGAACAAGCACACAGACAAAAGTAGCTAAAGGGGAAGGGTCTTTTTCTCTGGTGTCACTTTTACACAGAGGTTATGTTTTCAGATACTTTTTGGGCAGTTTTAAGGAAAAGTAACGTCTGAATTCTGTCCCCACAAATACACTGAATCTGTGCATCTCTTTACATTCTGCCTCGACTTTGAGCTCAGGATGACACAGTGTCTTCCAGTGATTCGGCTCATGTGATGTTGTGGACTGATACTGTGAGGTCGTTTCACAGACTGTGTGGTTCTACTGTTACAAAAGGTTTTAGAATTAGGAATTATACGCTGTCATCTGTTGGGCAGAAGTTACAAAGTTTGCAGGAATCCCATTTTTCTCTCCAGCGGGATTTCAGCCTATCATGGGTAGTCCAAGTTTCAGACTTGGGGTGAAGTTGAAAAATGTTGGAAAACAGGGTCTAAAAAAGTGGGGCCAAATCCTGCCGCACGAGTCCTTTGCCTCCTTTTATCATTTTCATTCTCATTCATTTAAATTGTGATTACAGCACAAAAGCTTACAGCTGCTTTTGTATACACTGAAAAAATTTGCAGTCAACACATGAAAGTCAGAAGCTAAACAATGGAAAGGAAAATAAGGCAAAGTAACTCTCTCAGCCGGTGAAATACTATCGTCATGACCACAGTTATTATAGTTTAGTATTTCCTAATTCGTTTTTCTTAAATTTCCTTTTGACTTTTTGTTTCTAATTCAGTTTAGCTTCAGTTAGTTTCCAAAGTTCATTTTCTTCATTCAGTTACATTTTTATTGTTTGAATATGTTTAGTTTTTAATACTTTCAGTCTTTTTAATTATCATTGAAGTCAATTTAGTTCAATTCAATTTCTTTTATACAGCTCTAAATCACAACAACAGCCTCAAGGTGCTTAAAGACCCTACAATTATACAACAGAGAAAACCCCAAAAATCATATGAATCCCTATTAGCAAGTAATTTGGTGAGAGTGGGACGGAAAAACTCCCCTTTAACAGGAAGAACCTCCAACAGAACCAGGATCAGGGAGAGGCGGTGATCTGCCGAGACCGGTTGGGGTGAGGTGGGGTGGGGTGCATGACATATGTCAGAGGGAAGATTCAGGAAAATCAGCGCAGGCATTACAGTAAAATCACAGCAGTTTTCTTTTTTAAAAGCAGCAGATGCTCTGCCTTCTAGATCCCACACTCTCAATAAACACTTCAATCAGCGCCTCATCGGGCAAGTAAAATATTTTTACCAAACCAGCAGACGGGTCATTCTGCTCCAGTTTGTATTAAATTGTTATGGTACAAAGTTTGAACATTTATAATGATTGCTCTGAAACTATAACTTCATATATTAAATACTTTTATTTTTAATGTTGGTCTACCTACTTTGAGGCTATTTTTTGCACATTGAAATCTGAGAACATGAATATCTTGCAAAATTTTAAAGGTAACAGCCTGAAATGCTCCCAGGTCTTTATTACAATCAAAATGAATCTGTAATTTGGGACAGATACAATAAACAAATGTCTGAGTATTAGCTAGTTCAAATATTGTTATAAGGTCCAGCACTCCCACAAAGTCACATATTTGATCACACACTAATAATAAAAAATTTAAAAAAAAAAAACCTTGACATTGCAAAAGACAAATAGTGACAATTTCTGAATGGTATACAGCTGGATTTCAAAATAATGGAAAATAAAGCATGTAGAATACTTTTCAACATCAAAGTTTTAGTCACACAAACAAGGAAACATCACAAGCTGTACCACAAAAACAAAAATATAAGTACACTGTCCTCTCCAAGTTTCCAGATGGTACTGGAATTATAACTCACAAAATCATTTTTCTTAAATATATGTATAATTCTTCATGTTAAAACCTGGTTATCACCATCTCACATCAGGACATTTTTGGATGTTTTTTGCTCAATTAGGTATTATTTGAATTAACTTAATGTAATTTTTCAAATATGGTTTGAATTTTTAGCTTATTTTTAGTTAACTATAGTCACCTTGGTCACTACTCCTCTGTTGAGTCAAAAAACGGTTCAACTTAACGATAACTTAAACGATAAAAATTCTCAAGGTCCTCTTCCCCGTAGATAAGATGACTACGAAAGAGCTGCTGATATTCTGTGGAAACTGTCGAGTTATGTCATGCTGTAAACGTACTGGGGTGGGTCGTTTGAACTTGTACGTGTGCGTGTTTAAAGTAACTCTAAACATCTTTGGGAATGATTGGCCAGCCAACAACTGAGTGCATGTAAGAAAAGTGACTACACAAGCCAAAAAGCCACTCTCACAAACATACGGGCTTTGCATTTGCACAAGACGCAGTGACTCAAATGCTCCCTGCACCCAGATAAAGGCATTTAAAACCCCTGCTTCCATCTGGAGCTGAGCACCGTCTCTTGACATAAGTGCGGGGAGCACCTTGCCGTCATTGTCAAATATTTTTCACAAGGGCCTCTAAATCCTTGCATACAAGACATTCGTCACTGTCAACTTAACACACCCCTCTATGGTAATTCCAATGCACCACAAAGGCCAGGCGTCCCTCTAAGTGTGTCAGCACAGCACGGCAAGTCAAAAAAACCACAGTCACACTTTGTTATGTTGACCTATTATTAATATTGTTGTGGTGAGATTAGAGACCTGCTGGCAGGGAGATAACTGCTACATCCCAGTCAACAGAGCCTAAAGAAGCTGCTCCTTTACTGTCAACAAGGCAGAGCTAAGAAAAAGCCTAAACAATCACCGTTTACACAGCCCGGCCTGGAAAGTCGCAATCGTCAGCAGCCATTTGTTCGCATGTCTGTGCGTCTGTATGTGTGTTAAACCTGTAAGTCGGGACAGGCTGACATGCTTTAGCGTGTTAGCGTTTCATGTCGAGGATCACGTTTAAGAAAGAAAAGAACATTTGAAACAAAGCGAGAACAACAGAAACAAAAAGAGACGTACAGTAAGCAGAAGGGGATGGAAAAAATGTTCAGTTGGCTGTCTTTATTTGGATGATGAAAAGGAAAAACGAGAGAAATCTGGTCTAAGTGTTTGTTTTTGCTCTGTTTTCTTTTTCTTCTTCTTCTCAGCTGGCAGCGAGTACATGTAACTGAGTTATTGCTCTGCTGGCTTTGAAGCTAAGTGGTCAGACGTGGGGGAGAAAAAATATGCCCGAACTCAAACCCCCACTTTCATAACAAATGGATGAATAATGCAAAAGTACTGAACAACTTAAACAGGCCCTGTCTATTCGCTGTGACATGTCTTACAAATTGGAAAATTCCAGAGGAAGTCTGGTCACTGTAAGATTACGGTTCAAATCCCGCTTTCTCCTTTAAGACATTTAATCTGCACAAAAGAAGAGAGTAATGTGGGGCTTTTAAGAAATGGCATGCCAAACCGCTACTGCTACAGATAACAGCAGCAACTGCTGTTATTTAACTTCATTTCCTGTTTCCTTTATTTATGTATATCATTAACTATTTGATTTCTTTATAAAAGAAAAAAAAGTCTGTTGAAAAATGTGTTTCAATCGATGCTGGATTAGCTCCAAGAGGCCTGTTCTGCACAACAGGTCAAACAGACTGCAGCTTAACACTTTGATTTGACAGTTTACAGGGAAAAAATCTCTTTGTGTTTAAACTCCTGTGTTTTTATTCAGTTTGAATCTACTCTAACACCCTCCACCTCCATCACGAAGCAGGAAAACACAAGAGCTTTCCACAAAGCACAAATGCACTACTGAAATAAAAATGTATCCAAATTTGATAAGGATCCCACTAGCTGAAGAAAATGAACAACAAAAGAAACCCCATTGCTCTTAAATATGTCTTGATTTAAATATGATTTACTGAACTTAAAAATAAGAAATCCTGCCAACACACACTTTTCAAAAAACACACACAGCAGGAGTTCATTACGGTTTTCTGAGCCGGGAAGGATTTTTAACAGTTGGTGACGGTGATGTTTAGCAGCAGCAGCGTGATTGTTCTCGTTGTTTCATCCTAAATCCCATAAAACTGACTTTTCTGTTTGCAGCAAGTCTACAAATGAATACAAACTGGCTTTGATCGCACCTTCACAGGCTTTTGCAGTCGAGAGAGAAACATCCCATTTATTTTGCATAGAGGGCTGCATATTTTATACCCTACATGGCTCACAAAAATGTTGCGCTGGCTTGTTTTGTCATGCCTGCCCTTTTTTTTATCAATAAAGCCAAAGGCAATGGTAGTGATTACAGCGCAAAACGCTCGAGAACTGAGGTGCTGCTGAGCTGTAATCAGTCCCAACATGCTCCTCTTCATCCACATGCTGTTATTTGAGGATCCGTTCCTCTGCATCCACGCGTCCTCCTGCTCCGTCAGTGTCAGCCTGTGCTGTGACTGATCTGCAGGCACATGCTCATTGTAAACATAAGCAGCTTGCCACTACAGTGAATCCCTACATGGTGCTTTGGCAGTGGATGGACATGTTCAATCAATATAATCCACTTAACCGGGATGGGCAGAGATTACTTCAAGGTTAAAGCAACCTGGCTTCTTGTGAATGAATTGCCACTGATTGATGGGCCAACCGATGCTATTAAAACATGTTCCATTAGTCGTGCCAAAGCAGTGATTAGAGGTTGGCTGGAACTTTTTTTAAAGGTGGATAAGATCTATGATTGTTCATTTCCTTGCGCATCTGACAAGTTGTTATGATCCAAATTACATATCCTGAACACCAGCCCCCCTTCTCTTACTCCCCCTCTCTTAACGGGAAGCAGGTGGACTTATCTGAGGCCAGCGGGCCACTTCACAGTCTCTGTGAATGTAAGCACGTTAATAGACAGGAAAGGAGTTTGCGTGAAACCACAAACACAATGGGTTCAATGTCGGTAATTGCTATTAAACCATTATCTTGTCTGGAATGGGCCCCACTATGGGTATTGTAAAGCCTTTACAGGAATTCTTAAGTGACCCACCCAGTGCCACTGTGCCAAGTTCCCCACTTCCCAGTGACGCAAGACACCGGCCTGAGATGGAGGTTAAAGGTCCCTGGGGAGCTGTAAGTAAAAGCCAGGCAATCAGCGTTTTTACTCTGAAGCTGTTATTATTGGAAGCTCTCTTTCAGGGTCAACCCAGATATGTGACACTGTGTAAACTTTTGGAAAGTACAGACGCAAAAATATACGCGCAAATTGCCAGATAAACCAGGCGTAAGTGTCCTGGTATGAATATAAAACAGCGTGTTATTGGATAACTTTTAAAATATTAACATACATTTAAAAAACAACATAAAAAAATAAATAAATTGATATATCACAAAAAATATGTCAAACGGCAACTCACGTTAAACCAAAATCCCCGTTTCACTCAAATGAGCGGCTCTCACCTGACGCTGCGAGTCCAGACAGGACGGTGAACACATAGAGCCCCTTTACGCACATTGGATGGGCGGTAAGAAAGCGACCGGTGGCGGTCAACCGAACCACAGAGACGCGATGCAAATCTGTGGAAGCCCTCTGGAGAGGGATTGAATCGTGAAGTCGCGGTGATTCCTCGCCTGCTCCTCTCTCTCCAAAGACGCGTCCCAACTGGCCACTGCCCTCTCACAGTTCATTTTTAGCGCCCTCCCTTCACATTTTCGGGCGGAGTAAAAGTCATCTACTTTCCTCGCCGCCCTCTTATCTCCTTTTCACATGTAAAACTTAGAGACGGAGAATTCTTGATGGTCATCCAACCTATTCTACTGCCAGAGGCACGATGCCACGTGTGGACTCTTGCGTAAAACTTTAACCTGGAGGCCAAATCAGTATTAAAGAGTTTATGGAAATGTACTAGTTCTTTTAAAGCATTATTATATTCTCTTGTTATATGATGTAATGTTTTATCATTAAATGAAACAGCAAAAGCATGTATTTATTTATTTACATACATCTACATTTTCTTTAACTTGTACTTATTTAGTATTTTACTTATTTTTTATTTGGTGTATAATAGAGACAACAGACGCTATTTAAGCACAGTCTGGATGTGATATATAGAATTTCCACATATTGAAGCTACTGTAACCGTGATATTAAATTGTAGCTTTCAAACAAATTTGATAGTTTATTCTTTACATGCTACAAATATGATTTTAATATCAAAGTGAATGTATGTACATTGACTTCTACTCTGTCGCAAACCACTTACTTGAACGGCTGCGCTCATGAAACAGGAAGATGTTACTGTGATGCTTCTTGATGACCAGCAGAGGTACGTGCGCAGTTTACCGCCTTGAGCCACTTGGGGGCAGAGCCGCACTTTGATGTGAACACACTGGCTCTGTAGGTCCAGTCAGAAGCCAGTGAGGAAGACTGGTTTTCAGATCTCCCCCTTTTTATTGCTTAGATGCCAACATGTTCTGTTGCATTTTGACTTACAGATGTAAGTTTGCATGATGTGAATGAAACTGATACAGTGGGAATACAAGTTAATTAGTAAAGTGAGGAATGGTGGTGCCTCAGGAGAAGGTAAGGAATCTGCTCGCCGGCTGGGCCGATCTCTGTGGAGCCTGCATGTTCTGCCTGTGCCTTTCTCCGGGTCCTCTGGTTTCCCCTCGCAGCACAAAGACATACATGTTAGGTAAACTGTGATGGATGCTAAGTGTAGACGTGAGAGTCCATAGCTGGATTGTCTGTTTTTTGATGAACACGGTGACCTGTCCAAGGTGCCATGGTCTACTCTACATCTGTATAGGTTGAGCCCCCTGCTACCATAGCTGGTTAAGCTAGGCCAAGTTATTTAAAAATAGATGTACATGCAGTGATACTGCCTTTTGTATTACTTGTACTTTGTATTTGTACTACTTTTTAAACACTTAGTTTATTATACATTTTTGCCAATAGTTGCTAAACACATCTGCTCTGTGTCTTGACTGCAGACAGGCGGGTGAGGTGAGTGGAGCAGATGTGTTGCAGACACACAAATACAAATGGACACGTTGAAGGCACTCGATAGGGGCTCTAAGCAGCGACGTCTCTATGCACTTGACTCATGAGCTGATCACCTAAGTCACACTTGAAACCCAGTAGTAAACAGTCACACTGTTTAATGGTTTATTCATAGTTAATACACATTCTAAAGCCATAGTTATTAAAATGCTTTTTCAGTGCCAGGGTCTCGACGTCTGTCTCCTCCAGACATGTTCGACTGCTGTGACAACATTTTATTATCATCTGTAATTATAACGGAATATCTGAAACTCTTATTGGTCTTTTATCAGTGATGTTTTTCTGTTTGGTTATTTGAAAACAACAAGAAATGGGGGAAAGGACGTTACATGTAAAAAAAAAAAAAACATCCACAAGTCACACACAAATCAGGTGCTGTTTAAGAACAGGAACCGCCATGTTGGCTCAAAAAATAGCTCAGACACTTGTCACAGAGAGGTTTTTCATAACCTAAAAACTTCTTTTATCCATCATTTCAAACTGATCTATGAGTTGTTGTTACATACTGATGCATATGAGGCACAGTTTGTGAAACATGCAAACTGCAGCTTGGTTGTAAATGTTTGATTCTTTGTGATTTACTGGAGTTAAATGTTGGTAATTTAAACATGCACATGGAAAATGATCAGAATGAGAAGTGTTACTGATCTAAGGATCTTTACAGCAGTGCATCATATGTTTTGCAAAGCCGCCCCAAACATCACGTACTGTGAGCTGCTGTGAACACCGCCATCCTCACTCATCACACACTGCACATAAAACTGATTCCCATCAAATATGTTTTCAGACTAAACAATGGCTACATGTAATGGGGAGTTTTGGTGCAAACTAAAGAGCATGGAAATATACGCCACACTGTAAATATGAGCTACTCATTCAAGCGATGTGACGTTAGCTGCTGTCATTTGCAGCTTTTTGTGTTTTTGATCTTTAATGAATTTGAAAACAAGCAGAAGCATTTCTATTCAGTATACTTCTTCAGTTTGACTTCATTTTGAGGTTTAACTGTGAATTCATCTTGAAAAAAAAAAACACTTCCTGTGGGTGCAACATGTGTGTGTGTCAGAACAAGAGAGAGAGAGAGAGAGAGAACCTCCTGATCTACTTTGAAGCTTTTCGTCTTATTGAGCAGCACTCTTTATGTAACTGAAATCTGCAAGTGGAAATATTCAAAAAATTGATCTATAAATTAGAAAGCTCACACAAAGCGCACAGAAAAACAGGCATCCTGAAGAAAATTCTCAGCATGGGTGTCCAGGCCGTGCTCGTCGTCGTCCTCCTCGGCATTGCTACCACGATGGCTGAGGAGCCTCAAGGTAACGGTCTGGCATTTGTTTCACTTAATATTTTAAAGTCATAAAGTCTCGGTAAACTTCTCTGGATTTACAAACATGCATTCTGTCATAAAAATATGACATCTAAGAGCATTTTCAAAGAAATTTCTCTGATTTCCTGTATGTCACTGACGATATGCTTTAATGTCTACATACACTTTTCAAACTGTATATACTTTTGTATTTGCTATAGTGTATGAACATATTTATTGTGAGCAGACATGGCCTTTTTTGTAAAATGTTAAAGGATTTCTTTTTATAATAAATTTGAATGGTGTGTATTAATGCATGGAAAATTCACAATGTGCAAAACATGAGCCAAGTTTAAGGAAGCTGTCTGAGCTCTCAGATTGTCCCTTTCTGTGTGAAACGTAATCAGATCTGATAAACATGACAAAGCAAGTGCACTGAAGTATCTTAATATCTGTCCAAGTTTTTCCAGGGAAAGTAGAAATCTGGAGGAACCAAGTCACACTGACCTGTCCAAAAGAGGGGAAGTGGATTGACAGAAATGGACCAATTGCAGATAGCAGCGCAAACAAAACCTATACATTTTCATATACGAGTAAAGGCCAATACAGATGTGAATACGACTCTAAGAAATATCGTTTCTATGTTGAAGGAAATGGTGAGTGAATCTTTTCATTTCCTCACTTGTGTTAGCTGTTCACGCTGCTCTAACACTTGATGCACTTGTGGTCTTTTACCTCCAGTGTGTGAGAACTGCTTTGAGCTCGATGGAAACACATTATTTATGGTCATCGTCGGGGACTTACTCCTGACAATAATTGTGATGGTCATAGTCTACAGGTGCTCTAAGAAGAAAAGCCCAGCTGGTCCTCCTCAACCTTCCAAAGGTAAGACTTCACTTGGACCAATCACTGACAGTCAGTTCAGACAGTTTACCTTTTTGCCTTGGCTGAGTTAAAGGTTACCTCATGTCTTTAATACATCTTTAAGTCTTGAGAAATTGTGTTATTAGTGATATTACAAGCATTAAGTCGTATTTACTATGTCTTCCAGCACCTCCTCGCTCTGGAGGCCGAGGTCCACCTGTCCCATCTCCTGACTATGAGGTACGTACTGGATAATAAAAACTTTGTTTTGCAATTAAAAGGTGTTTCCGTCAACATCTTCAGCCTTTATTTCTTCAGAGTGACTTGGAAAAAAGTCAAAGAAATCATACCATCAAACATTAAAAAAAAGCTTCATAGTGACAAGTCAACAATGTAGAAAAATATCTCAATGCCAGAGATATTCACTTTTTGCAAAGTCAATATTGAAACTGGTTTTTCATGTGAGTCAATCCTGATTAAAAACGATGCTTTTACTGCAGCATTTAACTCTAATGTTAAATACCCAATAATTCAGGAAGTATGGCTTTTATAATGTTGATGTTTTCATAGTTTTCATAGTTTCTCCATCCAACCACCCACTCATCCAACCAACCATACATCAATTTTCTACTGTTTATCAGCTAGATGAATGGAGTAGATTTAGCAGGATATTTCAGATGTCCTTTTCCCTTTAATTCTTTTCCTTCCTGGGAATCCTGAGGCACAGGCAGACCACATGGGATATAGTTATATTACTTTTTAAAAAGAGCAGTTTTGGGGAAAGAAAAGAAACAAATGAACTGATCAGCGATCGGAATTGGCAAACTGGCACTAAATAAACAAAACTGAATTGAACTGTATTGAACTGAAATATTCATACTTTTTTTAAATTTACCAGATAAAACAATTAATGTCCTGAAATAGTGTTTTAATGTTCTGTGAATTTTTATTATATTTTTACACATAATTTAATGTCACATAAGTCGAACAAGAACAGCTCAGCACTGACCATTTTATAGAAACATTTTACATGATATTTAATGATGTGGACTGATAAAAATGACATCAGAACATATCATTTGATAAAAATTAAGTCTGAATGACTAAAATGATATTTTCAGCTTTGTTTGCACTAAATTCTTCCAGGTCCTTCGGTATTGTGATTATAAATTGAGTTGGAATGAGACCAATGAGTCAACATTGCAATTGGAGTAATTGCTGACCAGAGTTAATTGACTGTTTATCAACATAGAACACAGACTGAACTAAATATAAACACTAAATTTGCCAAGATGTGAACCTAAAGCCTGCTATGAGCAGAGGTTTAAAAAAATTAAAGAGAGAGCTACTCTTTCCCCCTCCGATTGTTGAGAGAACTAGATGCATTAAACGCAGAGGTGTTACAAGAAGAGATTCCCCTAAATCAGCTACTCAGATATGTTGGGATGAAAGAGCGTGACTCCATTTTCACCTGGTTCATGGATCTGATGTAGTTCTTTAACCACTTGTTTTCTTGGGCTTTCTGGGTGGTTGATTAAAATCCCTCCCTGCCATAAATAAATAACATTATTTAAGCATATTGGACTATTTAACCACTTGGTGATGTGTATAAAATAAAAACATTTTATTGTTTGTTTGTTTTGTTTTTCTTGTAGGCACTGAACCCTCAAACTCGCGCCCAGGAAACTTACTCCACGGTGGTCAACAGGATGGGATAGAAGCACTTCAGCTATCGACTCCGGGTCTCTTCACAAATGAAGGAGAACATTCACAAACAACACACAAGAGTATCAGTCATGATCTGAGTAGCGTGCAGTGGCTTCTTCTGTTTTGAATTTGAAGGGTCACCTTAGCCAAAATCCAACGCAACAGATTTTCTCCGTTTCCCTTTGACTTACAAGCAGGTAGAGTTCAGGTCAAATTTGCAATGAGATTCAAAAGTCAATGATATTTAATTTAAATATTATTTAGTATTATAGCATGGTATATAGAATTTAAAATAAAAAAATTTTGTCAAAAAAAAGTTAAAATTACAAATTATATGAATGTAAAAACATTTTCAAGGATATTTCGAGAATTATTTAGTATAAAGGAGACATTTGTGTATGTCGTCAAGTTTAAATTGAATTGGTGCTGATTTTTGAATTAATCAGTAATGATCTGCCTGATTTCTAATGAAATGATATTAGCATCGTGACATGACGAGTGCCTGAAAAGTAGCCTGCAAAAAGTGAGCGAAAAACCAAATGTAACATGAAACATGTCCAACAGAAAGAAAGCGTTAGCACTGACATTAACCTAATGAACATTAGGTTAATGTCGTGAATTGTTAATGCCAACTTAGCTTCCTAGGACCTGGTGTCCACATATGTGCACATCACATTTTGGGTTGTCTAGACCAAAATACAAAATTTTGCTCCACACCGGCCTGATATCCAGGACATTATACTGCCACTGTTCTATCGAAATTTAAAATGAATGTCCTCATATATGGATCACATTTTTCTCAGAAACAAAAATTAGTTTAAAAAAAATACAAATCTGGTAATTCTTTATTTTTACATTCACCAGGTCCCAATCAGCCCAAATAGCAATGAGAAATTAAAAATGTCTGCCATGAAAGAGTTCAGGTCTTAGAAAGTTAAGCCATTATATATACTCATTTGCAAAGATGCTACCATGAAGTACATACAGTACATATACTTATCTAAAAGGACTGTTAGGGGTATATCAAATAACAAAATCTTCAAACTGATACTGTAGACTGATTTAAATATCATATTTCAATGTTTTGAGGCATAAAAACACAGGTGTCAGGCTAATGAAAAATAAAGACGGTGTCGGAGGCAAAGTTAAAGAAATCACAATTTTTTTTGCACTCATTGTACAGTTTATTAGGTGTACACAGAAATGCAATACAGCACTGCAACACTGCAAGTTTGCTTACATGATGCCTGTAATATTCATGTTTTGCTTTTAAATATATTGTTTTGCTACCGTGATGAAGTTTTTAGTGTTAGTTGGTTGGTTAGTGGTAAGGGTGCACAGCAGCAAATAAATTTAATACTGAATACTTGGGTAAGTACATTGGATCACATCAGTCTGTAGAAGTGCACCTGATAATGTGGATAGCCAAATATATGTGTTTACGGGGTATTTGAGTATTCTGATCTTTTAATCTAAACATTGGCAGAAAGTGCTGTAATTTAGAGCGATAAAATCATATCAGTTAAAATAGACTTACATGTTTTGTACATATATAAATAGAGTATATGCAGCATTTTAAGCTCTGACATGTAAAGAGAGCATCAGATATGTAACTGCATGCACAGACCTTTGAGGCTTACTTCTTTGCTTCTTCTTTCATTACATTATAATGTGATAACCTTTTTGTTACTGTAATGGACAACGTGCGTCATTAATATAATAAACCACAGTGAACACTGCTCTCATGTATGTCTTTGTTCATGGTTGAAAACAGTACTGGGATGGTTCAGCAGATAGAACTGTAACCGATTCATGAAGCTGCCTCAAAGCCACAGCTCATATCCGTAGCACCCCAGCCCCCATCACACAGTCATCACCAGTATGTCTTCATTTCTGCTGTGACAGTCGCACACATCACCGTCTCTGGAAATATCTCTGAAACATTTCTCAAAGCATAAACATATTTTTGATAGTGTTAAAGACACAGTGGAAATATCACATCATGTCATGTTTTGGGTTCTGTGTGATTTTTTTTTCCCAGCAGTGACGGAGCACAGCTGTACCAGTGGAAACAAAAGAGGGAAACACAACGTAATGTTTCGTCTCCATGCAGATTATTAGTGATTGATAAATCTGTTACACTGTAAGCATCTCAGAAGAGTAGTGTTTAGTGGAAACACACCCACACTTACTGCTCAGTTATCTTCATTTACATCTTCTGTATATTTGTGAGAGAAAGAAGCAAAGAAAATAGGAGGGGGGTTTGTGTTCTTCTCTCTTTGTTGAGCCAAACCGCTCCCACACACAGACCTACATCTGCTCATCTGTTAGTGTGCACGAGCACACACACGTTCATGTTGGATGAGAGCGTGCGTGTGCTCGAAGGTGTGTGAACATGCCCTGAGTCAGAAGTTGGTTGTGTGTGTGTGTGTGTGTGTGTGTGTGTGTGTGTGTGTGTGTGTGTGTAGGTCAGGTTTGTGTTTCAGAGCCGAGCTGCTTAAAGCTCCATTGTTTGATCTCTTCTCCGGCTCCGGTAGAAAACAGTAGTTTGTAGCTTTGTCACAGTAGAGTGAGGAAGAAGACGAACTGCTATCAAAGACGTTAAGCTTTTAGATTATCTGACATGGGGACGCCTCTGAGTTTCTCTCCTCCTTAACTTTTGGATTTCCTGCAACTCGTCTTTGTTACTATTTTAATCGTTCAGTTTTCTTAACCTTTCTCTCTGCTTTTCTCTTTGCCCTTGTTGTGTAAGTTTCTCTTCAGTAAAAAAAAAAATGTAACTGATTTTATGCATCTCAAAATCAATGTGAACCTTTTGACTGAGGTTAGAGTATGACTAATTATTGCCATTATTTTTTATGTTGTATGATGATCATTAACAGTGGTACGTTTATTCAACTATTATTCTTTACTAATAGTCAGTATATTTTCACGTATGTCTGCTTTTTACTCCAATACATTTATGCCACACCTTTCATTACAAGCTATCCAGAGAGTAGATTTAATTTAATCTAAACCATTTAAAGTATATAAAATGCAATTAATTAAACTATCTAACTAAACATTCCATACAAATGTATTAGCTATTAAAATGTACAATAATATATAAAAATAGTCATAAATATGCAACTAAGTGACCATTCTTACTTAGTGTTCCCTCCAAGGCCCTGTACTTGTAACTGAGTATTTTAGTGTTATCATTAATTTAATTAAGTAATCTGAATGGCTAATTACTTATTTGGTGAATTGTAGAGGTGGGCAGATCTAAATAATATTCATCTAAATACTAATACCAACACTGGTATCAGTATCAGATCGATATTTATGCAATCGGGGGGGTTGGAGCTTATTTCAGCTTTTTTAGGGTGAGAGGCGGGGTACACCATGGACAGGTCGCCAGTGTATCACAAGGCTAACACAGATGGACAGCCATTTATTCACATCTAAGGGCAATTTAGAATCCCCAATTAACCTAACCCCTGTGTTCAATTTTTTTTTAATTATTTTTTTTTTCATGAAAAAATTTCGTCATGTCAATTTATAGCCCATAGTATATGTAAACAACAGAAGCCGACCCAGGCATTCCAGGTCTCTTAAAAAAACATCTGTTAGAAGTCGGAAACTGTGTTAACTAATTGTTGTGGGGAGTTAAAATCACAACATTGTTATGTTGGTGTTCATTAAAATGTGTTCAGAATTTGGCAAATGTACGATGATTCAGCTCATATATCATGACACACTCCTCTAACCTACATAAGCTCCCTTTATAGGTTAAAAGTATCGGCAATACTGCTCTTAATTTACTTGGCATCGGATTGATACCAAAGGTTGCAGTATCACACAGCACTTGTGAATCGGTCCAGAGGTAGCAGTGTGCTGTTGTAGCTGGTTGAGATAGGGCTCATTTTTACCAATTACTGTTTTCTCTTGGGTTAATATATCAAAGGTTTCATTCATTAAAAGCATGACTACTGTGTTAATTATTTAAACAAAGATTAACAACATTTCTCTTTCTTACGTTTAAATATGTTGAAATGGCAAGGCTGCAAAAGTAAAATTGCATGTGTTGGTACTTATTAGAGACCCTTTACCATTTGATACCACAGAAAGTTTCATGTGTAGGTATTGTTAGACCTCTTACCATTTAGGATTGACATCATAGCATCACGTATTGGTTTCTGGACTCCATATCCATTCAGTGTTTGGATGCAACTATATTGGTAACCACAGTTAGAAGAAAGGGTGACGTGCTAATGCTAGTAAGTTTGCTTACCAAGCTGCATCTTTAAACTGTGCACAAAACAGGCACCTTTACCTGACAGTGTTCTAGGATTTCACTCACCAGAGCACAAATGTCAACTTCTTAGATGGGCTTTTTGTGAAATAATAAGGCTCCAACAGCCAAAGTTGGTGCAGTGACTCAAATTTGCATAGTTGAGGAGACAGATCTCAGTGTCTGCACAACAGTCAACCTAAGCAGTCACGCCCATAACTATAGAGCTTAACAAAATCCCCAAAAGCACGTATTATATGATATATTACAGATATCAGCTTTAACACTAAGTTGTATATTTTAATATGAGTTTGGGGTTTGACTGGCGTTTGGAGACTGCCTCAGATGACCACTTGTTAACTGGTTTTTGGCACTTCCATTTCATTGCTTGTTACATGCACATTTACAGAGTGAGAACATACATATTTTTTCACATTCAAAGCAGTTTATTATTACATGCATATAAGAAGTCTTTTCAAAAAGCAAAAGTACCATAACAGCAACATGGTAAAGTTAAGGGCTTTTTGTTACTATAGCAGCACTGCCACTATCATATCTAGACACTCAGGTTGTGAAGAAAGAGGCTCTCCAACTAGCAAGTCTACCTCTGTGGTACTCAGCCTTTTTTTCTTTCACAAGTCACACAATTTATGAAATACATTTTTAAATTGTGTGACTTGTCAGTTATTTTATTAATTCATAAAGTATTTTAGAGGAACAGTTTTACATTTGATTATAGCAATTTATAAGTCATCCTTACATAAATGTGACTCATTGGGGGATTGGGGGGGAGGGGATTGTAAACAAAGCATGACATACAATCTAGTGTATGATGCCTCCTGACATCCTACCCACATTAAACTCGTGGACTGAACATAAACACACCCACAACCACCTATAACTGAACACAACACAATGGACAAAAACAAACAAATGGACAACTGTACCCTCATACACACAATAATAACATGGACTGAACCACCACTCCAAACCTCTAGCACTTTATATAGCCTCTGTAGAGATTATCCACATATTTCACTTATCTTAACTGCACTACTGTAAATGCTGTATAGCCAATCATTCTGTACAATATGATAACTATAATTTTGCAACTGTTTATAATTTGCATAGTTCATATTTCTGTATAGTTTTCATATTTATATCCTGGTCATAGCCTGTACATAGCTTGTACACTCACTACAGCCTGTACATACTTATAGTTACAGCATATTCATAACATACCTTCATACCGTGTACATTGTAACATACCCATAATAGACCCATATTTTGTACCCTCATATCTATAACAGACCCATTTCTGTAATATATCTACAGTATATTATTGCTAATATATATTTTGCAATATTATTGCTAAGCACTTTCTGGATGGATGCAAACTGCATTTCGTTGCCTTGTACTTGTGACATGTGCAATTACAATAAAGTTGAATTCTATTCTATCAAAAGTGTGATTTGATCTCTGCCACTGAAAATACTACCACTACTGTTGCTAATAATAATAATAAGAATAGCATAAATAATAGTAATAATATAGAGAACTCAGTTTCTGCTCATTTTGTTGTATTTTGTTGTCTTTCTGGAATCGTTATATATTTGTCTGAAATAATTAGAAAAGTGGACTATCACTGGATAAATACTAAAACGTCTGTGCTGGGCTAGTGGCCATTGTTTCATTATTTTAACAGCGTCGCTCTTGTCATCCACTCTGTGGCCTTATAAAGGCAGTTATTGTGTAATCTCTCAGTAGCAAGTGGTATCATGTTCTCAAGAATGACGTTAACCCTCTCAGGCTCAAATTAATCTTTTTGTTGCTAATGCACAACCAAGTCCTGCAGTGGTACTTCTGAGTAAAAAAAACTCATAAAATATGTATGTGGGGTAATCAGGTTGTTAGTTTTTAACTGTTGCAAATCGGCAACGCCTGCCTCGAGAGGGTTAAATATGTCATAAGATAATGAGTCAGAAAATAATTATTTCATTCGCTATATGGTTCTTAAACTGATCTATCAACGCTGACATACTCAAACTTCTCAGATGACCTGGGAGTTCCTCGGGGAACAGGGGAAACGTTTTGGAAAAAACAAATTATGAAATTCCCAGTGTGTGTAACGCATAGAAGATTTTGACTGAGAACAAGACTTTACGGATGTCATGCAGTCAAAAATGAGGTGCTCCTTTTTAATGTTAATTTGTTTTTATCTCAATGAAATATAACACCATTTGTTTTCATTTAGTACTGCTTTTTTTAGTGCTTTTGTGATTTGTAATATCGTTAAGTTAGTGTTTTGTGATACCTGCACATTTTTAAAATTATAATTGATTTGGCATGTAGCACTGGTGCATGCAGCATACTTAAAAACATACAATAAAATAGGTCTGTTTAGGCTTAAAAAATTGTCACTGAAATAAAATCCACAAACAACTGGTTTAACATCAAACAGTGATTTTTGATTTTATAAACCTCTGTACGTATTTTTAACATTTACAAGTATTTATCTGAATATATGCTTTCTACAGCTGTACGAGTACTAGATTTTTGATTTGGAAATTGAAAAAAAAAAATACAATTAATAACGGTGATACCATTAGTCAAATTATTCTGTCACATTTTTTATTGTGTGATGTCTTTTTTTGAGATAAACTACAAACTATAAACAACAAGTGCATGGATGTGGCAAGAGCTTCTGTAACTAGTCTCTACAAAAGCATACAAAAAGAGCAATTACACTGACATTTCTGATCGTATCATACATGCATTATTGACACAATGCTACTACAATACATCACATTAATCCTAATCTTAATCTTGCAATTACTTCAGAACTGTACAAAGAAAAGTAGCTTGAGAGATTTTCACCACTCACAATAGCATGACAAGACAGCGTAGCTAATTTTATTCACTGAGTTTTCATTGGGCAACATGACAGTCAATTCTTTTTCTTAATAATCAATAAGTATAATATGGCTAATACTACCCAGGTTATTATAATTTCTGATATTATATTACAGTGATTATAAAGCATCATCTTACAGGCATGATGAAAATAAAGCCCTGCATTGGGGATGGTGAACAGCCTAGCTAGATGTAACTTCTAAAAACAGGTACTAGACTTTCCCCTCCTGCAGATGTTGGATCTATGAGGACTCTCAAGCTTCCAGCTAAGGACACCAGTGAGCTTCCTTCCATTTATCTTCTGTGGACGAGTTCATCATATGTATCTTTCTGGCCACCTCTCCTCAGAGGCTGTTGGAGAAAACAAGTCATTTGTTGTTTTCTTTTTTAGTGTTATTGTCACTTTCAGGTTTCAGCTTACCTGGTAGTGATCATTGGTCGGTCCTCTGCTTTCAGAAACAAGATGCTGTCTGTCGGAGCCTGAGGACACATAAAATAACATTATTGCAAAAGCAAAGCCTAATCGGAATCGGTTGCTGAGTGTTTTTATTATCGTAATACTGGTAATAATAATAATAACATTGCATTATAGATTTTTTTTAAGTGTTTGTAGTCGTTATTTAAGGGATTATGATTTTTACCTCTTTTTGATTTGATTTTGATTCATTAATTATAACTGATTTTCTTACGCCCATCGTCTTCTACCTACCGGACGAATATGACCAAGATTATGTGAACTGATTAAAAGATCAACACAGCATCCTCTAAAAGAAATGATTCTTGCAAATAATTAGAGAAGACGACGCTACATTGGAGAAAAAAAATAATGGTAAAGATTTGGGAATGTGTGTCAAAACTACAGCAACGACTCGTTTTAAAACTTAGTTTTATGTGGAAAGTAAAAAACTGGTAAAACATGTAAGTGAAAATTATTTCTCTTAGATACTTTGGAGAATCCAAAAACTACTTAGGGATAATTCAAAATGTATTGCAAAGGAAAACAGATTTACTCCCACTGTTCATAAATGTTCTAAAGAAACAATAACCAAATCCTGCAAAATGATCAAAAAAGGACAGTCAGTATAACTGTTAGTTGCAAGTTTCAAGTAGTATTTTGTCCCGCTCAAAAACAGTATATTTATAAAGTAATTCATAGATAGTAATTCGTAAAGTAGTTATTTCATGTAGTATATCATTCAATGTTTTCATACTTCTTTAAACACTATGGCAGGCAATAATATACCTGCAGTTATATATATTTGTTAATTATTTTAAATAATAAATATGTTTTCACAGTGATGTTTCCTGTGAAAACACAAAACATCTAATTTGTAATTAAAAAATAATAATATGAAAATCATCATATTATCATTATCATACACTTCTGTATACATTTCTTTTTAAGTAATTTTGGAGTCAGTCTATGTTGCTCCTGTTTGTTAAACCTAATAACTGTACCAGTTATTCAATATACCCATGGGATGTGCCATCTGTTATTTTAGTTATTTTAAGTATTCCATAATAAAACTTTGTTTTCACATAAGTAAACAAATATTATTTAGATGGATAAATAGTCTTTACTTTTACTCTTCTTGTTAGAGACGACAGGGCCGGTTCGAGTCTGAGAGGTCTGAGAAGCGATGAGATAGACACCCACTCCTACCGCAATGGTAGCCACCACATTTCCTATGACCATGCTTATTAAGGAAGGTGTATCAACTTCTACACAGCTGTCACAGGCTGGAGAAACACACACACAAACACACATTGTGTATGAATACAGGTGCTGACATTTTTTCCTCAACATTACAGTTGAAAGGTAAGTGATAAAAGAGTACAAACAATATAAAAAAAATTAAGCATTTTCTTTTCATATTATGAACACAAGTTTTCCTACAGAACTTACTGCGGAATTTCACAAAGATTAGATCATTTTCTCCACATTTGTATTCTCCTGTGCTGTCTTTGTATGGCAAATGAAGACTTTTTGTGTTAACACCACTCACAGTACTTGATGTAACATTTATTTTATCATCACTACAAGACAGCGCGATTCCATCGGCGACCTCTTTCACCTGTAGCTCAACTGGGGTTTGAGAAAACAGAAATATTAAAACAGTGCAAGCCTGTTTAGATATGCAGCAGCTTCTGTTACTTAACTGCTATTTGTAAATTACCACATATTTGCTATAATACTACATAGCCCCATCTAAAGATTAAATTAATCTTCTTACCATCTTTTTTGTCCTGACAGCTGACAAACACTGCAAGACAAATGTGGGGAGAAAAATGAAAACATTTACTGTTAATTTAAAAAACACATCCAACTCTGAAACATTCAAAGTCAACATTAAATGCATATCACTGAATTATGATTTCTACAATGATTTTCATTTCATGTCAACATGAAACAAATTTCCCACGTGTGGGACTAATAAAGTCCCAGGTCTTATCTTGTCTTATGTCAGTGTGGGGAAAATGGTGTGGCAGGCCTACCTGTGAAGGTCCAAAGCAGCAGCAAACAGGAGGCCAAAGCAAAGAGATTCTTCATTGTTCCTGTGAGTTCTGCTGCTGATAGAAGGAAACAGTTCAGTTCCCTGCAAGTAAGAGTGAGCGAACTACAGAACAACAGGAAGTACGCCATTTTCTACTTCATGTCAACCATTTATTGGACTTACAGAGACAGATAATAGATGATGAAATATAACATTTAGGGTGCTATTCAGAGGAAATCGATTTAGTTAGCCAAGAATACAAACTCTGAAACCAGGTTTAATTTATTTTATTCCTAAAATTCAAGCTTTACACATTATTAACTCTAAATGAAATAACAATGTCAACACTTAATATCAACACAACATAATATCAACTTTTAAATAAAAGCACTGACCACAAAATGAAGAACTGTGGGTCTCAGTTGCCGAGCATCCAGTCTCTGTCTGTCAGAGTGTCTCAGTCTCTCTGTGCATGTGCATGAAACGGAAGTGAATGTGATTGGTTTATCTTCTGTCTCAGCAGGCTTTGTTGATTCCTACATCTGGAGGAGCCTGACTGTTACTTTGACATGTTCAGATGCACTTAGCTAATAATATATCTCAAACTCTCACCAACACAAGCAACATTTTAAGTTGCAGTCGAGTATTTTGAACTTGTCACAACAAAAATCAGTTTAGTGCAGTTTCAACACTAAAGCCTCACTGAACTGTTCACTCATTTCCTGTTTGATCACTAAACTTCATGTTTGTTGTGTATGTAATAAGATTAAAATGTTGTGGGTATTGAAACTCTTTTTTTCCCCCTACCCACGTGATTTTTTGTCATGGCAGCTTTCACATCTTACAAAACACACGAACAACAACCGTAGAAGAAAATTCCGCCTTATGGGAATGACTGATCAGCCTGTTGACAGTAATTGCTGCTTGGTGTACGCTTGCTCTGGGATATGTTCGTGCCGGTGGTGGTGAGCAGCTCCATCTGGTAAAATGAAGGCACAAACACAACCGTGTGTGTTCAGATGAATATTTTAATTCCCCCGTGTGTTGTGAATGTTTTCTTTTCCCACTATGTGTGTGACAGACTGCATTTACTGTACAGAGCAGAAGAAAAACAGAGAGAAAGCAAATAGATGCTCCCACAACACAACTCGACTTCCTGTTTGATGAAAAGCCACAGGAACCTGTGACCCAGAGCTAACACCTGGCACACACACACACACACACACACACACACACACACAGTTAAACCTAAAGAGCTAGATTATTCTTCTCCTGCACCTGCTACAGCTATAGAGTACCCAATTACGTTTCCCCCAAATGCAACAGTGCCTTCTCCATCACACAACACTTATTGCTAGAACTATGCCAACAACACACGACTCTCATCGTAAACCGCTCTGCAGCGCCCCCTGGTGAGTGTTGATTGCAACCACAGCATTTTCCAGCTTTTGCCTCCACACAGTCTCCATATTATCTTTATTAGACATCTTCTTTTATACACATATACATATGCATACAAATATACAGTACATTGCATCTTAACATTCCCATGACCAAATACATATTCTATAATTATGCACCATTTTATTCAGGTATCAGTGTTAGCATAGAACATTTAATGCATTCCAGCAATGCAACACAGAGGAGGGACATTATGAGCATGTTTACAGGAGATCATGTCGAAACAAACTGAAAGATGAGCGCTTCATTTGCAGTTCATACTGTTGAGACAACATGTCAGCAGTGTAAATACCGAGCACTTGGTAACAAACACACAGACCGTTTCCTTGTGTGGTTATGAAACTCGTGATCATGTCGATGCGGCCAGCAGAATGGTGTTAAACTCCACCAACAAGATCCTGGATCCTGTTCGTGTCAGTCCAGCCTGAGTTGTTGGTTGAGTGGCAGTTGCTCTGGGTTTCCTCCGGGACGGCTGGACTGTTTTGAAGTAGCATGCATGTACAGTATGTGTGTTACATTCAGGGACGTCAGAGCCAGATCTCCTCGCTGCTTGTGCTGTTCACCTTATAGATGTAGCCCACCATCGGATATCTGGCAAAACCTGGAAACATTAGGGGGGAAAGAAAGAACGCTAATGTTCCTTGATACAAAAACTTATGTTAAAGTATTTTTAAAAGTGAAGAAAAAACTCAACAGGATCAGGAGTATTTCCCTGACCTCTGGCAGCATAGGCTAAAGATAGATCTTCCTCCTCTTCCTCTTTCTTCTCCTCTCCCACACTGTTCTGCTGGGCGGCCTCTCGGGCTACAAAAAGTGATACAGGAAAGATGGAGGATGCAGTAGTATGTAAGATGTTATCCTTTTTTGGTGGGGAAGTTGTGGTGAGATTTTTAAAATCAAGTTAAAGTGTATTCACATTACAGTAACATTTGGGATAGGCTCCAGGACGTGGTTCAGAAGGATGGATAGAAACTGATAAAACTGTCACACCTAGCTAGATACTTGCTGTAGCTAACAGGCTAAACGGAATCAGAAATACAAATAAAATGGCTAAAAAGCTAAAACATTCCATTGAAGCTTACAAATTAACATACCATCAACTATTTATTTAACCTATTAAAAGCAGTCTGTAAAAACCCAACATGTAACAATGCATTTCTTGGAGGGGGCTGATGTGCTGCAGTACTTCCTAACCAATCACAGTGTATGCTAAGCTAAATTTATGTTAAGCTAAGCTAGGTTTAGCTACCACACGACATAAATAATAAAATAAAATAAATAATCAAAATAACTTGCCAAACCGAAAAATAACTTACAAAGAATTCAATTAAATTTGCATCTCTGTGTGTGTGCATGCGTGTGTGTGCACACTCTAGATAAAAACAAAACAAAAAAAGTTAAGACAGATAAGTCTAGCTAACGTTTTTCCTGACCTTCTGTTTGCTTTACTGACAGATAAGCAGGTGATTGTTCTGGTGAAGAACCAGAGTGACTGGTATATTGGTGGCTGTCTGGAAACCCAGAGAAACAGGTTTCAATAGACACATCTCAGAAGTGAAGTCTGGTTGTAATCCTTTCTCTAACTGTGAGCAAGAAAGCAAACTAGTAGGTTCCCAAAAACTGTTTAGCATCTAAAGCAACTCTTGTTCCCTCTCTCACCTTCATGTAATCTCCTTCAGAGAATTAAATGTATTTAAAAATATGACATCAGGTACTTTCACAGTAAACTTTCTGGGATCATTATCATTCATTATCCAGTTTTGAAATGGTGTAAATCCTGTGCATTAATACTAAATAATTATTTTCCCTCTTTGTGATCTGATTGATTTTAATAGAAGAACATAACCACAACAGGGCGGCTCATTTCTGAATAAAAAAGCATGGATCTAATCTAAGTAGTGCCCAAATGGATGCCTAGAATTCCAAATGATCAAGAAATGACAGACTGATTGCTCTTACCAAGATCTTGGAGAACACATTTTACACCAAGATTGATAACGTTAATTATTGTTGATAACGATTTATTGTTAAAGTGTTGTATTCTTAAACTGTTTGCACGGTCAGATTCTGTGCTGTGGTTAAACTGTGGTAAATGTACCTTTCTTTAAAGTGCTGAGGTCGTTGAGCTGCATGTTTGAAGGCAGGGACATGTTCTCTCTGGGGATGTGGGTCTTATCAGTTTTATCCGGCTTCAGATTGGCTGACTCGCTGTGTGGAAGATATGAAACTTGGATTAGAGATGGTATTGATCTGTAGGATGCACATTAAGTATTCTTAAGAGCAGAGAAATGCTTTCAGCAGTGTTTTCAGTCCGCTAATGCGCTGAGGTGGAAATTATTAAGGGAGATGTGAAATATGGATGTGCTGGAATACAGAGATGGTGTCGGTGTGGTGTCAATCAAACGTTGAAGATTCAGAAAGAATAATGGCAGTGACTGCTGAGATTTCCACTTTTTTGTGCTGTAACATCACAAGTCTGCCCTCCTTGCTTACCTCTTCTTGGTCATCACAATCTCCACTGTATCCTCTGTAACATCAAACGGGGATGTGTGTTAGTCTGCTGAAGAATACATTAAGAATACATGCTGCAATCAAATTTTCCAGCTGGTTTCTTCACTGCATGCATGCACACTTGAGTCTCACCAATAGACTTGCTCTTGTTTTTTTGCATGAGGCAGAGGACTATCAGGCTGAGGATGAGCAGGGCCATAAAGGCCATGGCTCCTCCGGTCACGATTCCCAGCATGGGCACCTCCACACGAGACTGCAGGAACTCTGGAGACAGAAAGTGGAGAGTTTAAAGGAATAATTTTTTTCACTTTTTCTTTTAGTGATCTCATAATTGCATGGTAAACAGGAAACTAAGGCCAAGAGATGTGCTGTAGAGGTCCTGATGACTGTATTATTATCACATGTAGTTTCTCAAGTCATGGTAAATTTGTCTCACCTGCCAGTGTGAGGTTGCTTTGCGCCGTTCCCACGCTGTTGCTGGCATTCAACGAGACATTTCCTGATAGACTGCTGAGTGTGACTCTCAGCGTGTGATTGGTCAGCCAGGGGTAGCTTCGTGAGTCCAGAATGAGGAAGTCAGAGGTATTGGCCACCAACTGGCCGGACTGGTCAACAAAGGTGATCGTGGCAGGTGGATTTGACCGCACCAAGGCGAAGAGGACTAAGGAGAGTCCGGGGTGTGAGGTTTCACTATAGTGGGCATTCACCGTGAGGATTTCTGGCTGGACTGAGACACAGAGAAAGAGCAATTCAACATTTCGTCAAATGCATCAGGTGAAGACACATGGGCCCACTTACTCACACTGTACATTGAGCGTGACCGTGGCGTTGTAGCTCTCGCCTGTCCTGGGGTTTGATGCGACACACACCAGTTCCCTGTCCCACTTTCTGGCCCTCAAAGAGAAGGTGCTGTTGTGATTGGACCCCGGTCTCATCACCTCAGAATCCTCTTGTGATGTCATGACCAGACGGCCACGGTTTGGCGATGGATCTCTCTGCTGCTCGCCGTTCAAATACCAGGTCAACATGGGAGGGGCGTGGGGGTCCCAGCCATCTGAATGGCAGTTGAACCGGTGTGTCACATTCTCCTGCAGCGTCACACCTCCCCGGTGCCATCCGTCAATTTTAGGAATGGGCTCAATTGCACCTATAGGTACAAGAGTAGCACTAATATATTATGGTTCATTCATCCATCCAACCATCCATCCTTGTCACATGACTCCATGTGAAAGAACTTTGCTGGCTGGTAGATTCAAACCCAAAATCTTCTTGCTGTGAGGCAACAGTGCTAACCACCAGTGATTGTGCTGCCAGTCTAATTTTATTTATTTATTTATTTTCATCATCGTCATCTTGGTCTTTTGAAACCACGTGATCATGATTCCTCCCTTAGTTATCCTATAATAGGTCTAGGCTGCTGGGGGCTTCCCATGATGCACTAGGTGTTTCTTCTTGACAGGTCATGAATGGTATCACTTCCAGGCCATTAAAAAGAATGCAGGTTTAACATTCACCCACAGTGTCTTATTTTTCCAGACTGGGAAGGTTGAGGCTTCAAAATGCAATGTCCACAAACCACTGGATAGAACACCATGCAGAAGTATGATATCTCAGTTATAGCCTCCATCTTTTATATAAAGTCTGTATATCAATGACACCTTTCAGCTATGACTAAACTGGAGTCAAGATCATAATCAGTACGACAGATATAACCAGGACTGAAGCTGCCATGTTTCTTACCTGTCCAGGACAGGGCCAGTGTGTGAAGGAACACGACGGCCGAGCCCGACGTCCACCTTCCCAGACACACACACTCCATAATGGCCCAACAGAGCACCACACACACACTCGCACATCTACCTGCAGAGACAAGAAATCACATATATTTTTTAAATCAAGAACTTGCTGCACATTGTTATTAATGCGAAACATAATATGGTAGCACAGTGCTAAAAGATCATCCCAAATGAATCGCAACCTCCGTCTATGCAGATCAGTTTGGTTCTACAAGAGTAAATGAGTCCAGTTCAAGAAAAGGCAGGGATATGGTTTTTGTGATGCAAATTCAACATTTGAATAAGGCAGATGTTCTCACTCATCAACTCCACTGTCACTAGACTCAAGCTGTTACATTGTTCACAGCTGGATTTCTCACACGTAGCACACAACGCAGTTCTCACTTTCGGCTAGAGCAACAGAGTTCAGGAGGCAGGAGATATGATGCCCCCTCTAGTGCACAAATCCACTTTTTTTATTTTTTTTACACCGGATCAGTCCAACCTCACCTGGACCGTGTACCAGTGAGCATAGGGTTATAGTTTAATGTACTGTTGTTCTAAGCCTGACATTTTCATTCTCACGTGTACCCCTGGAAGGTGCAGGCCTGAACCTTAGAATAAATACATGTATTTTTTTAAAACAGCTTTAAGGAAAAACTCCAGTAAATATGTAGGAAAATTGTAGATAGCCTTTTGTGCCTCTAGAGGGAGCTGTCAGAAGTCTGATTATTGCCTCCAGCAGTGTCTCTCCAGTCTGTGGCCTTGCTTCTTGTCTCTTCTTAAGACTAACAGCTCAAGGATTCAGTAGGACCTACAAGAATACCACCCAGCTCTTGATGGTCAAATTGCATTGTGGGTAAGGTTGGCAACATGTTGTGCAAAGCTTCATTGGAGGTTTAATATATATGTATATATAAAGCAGTTGACGGGAAACTTTGAATGCAATGCGGTCTCTACACAGGCACTGACAGGCCCGTCATTCTTTAGTATCTTGTCAAATATAGGGTATGTACAATGTACCCCATCACTACAATGCAAAACACTGACGGGCGGCTGGGATCAGTACACGCAAGAGCAGAGAAGGAGGAATGTCTAGTGTTTGCTTTCCTGCTGTATAGGTCATGTGATCTGTGGGAGAAACCAGGAGGAGAGCAGGAACTGAGCCATCTAAGAAACACACACACAATCCAACATGTATGAGGACAACCAAGAAAATTCTTAGCTGGGCTCATATATGCGCAAGATAGCAGCGGACAGATGTTTGCAGCCAGGTGGAAGAGATGCTTTGCACTGACAATCGTAGGAATCTGATCGCCAGCAAGATGCTATATATTACAGTGCAGGTCTACACACATGCACACACACATTATGCACTCTCTTAGGCTGCATGCAGTGCAGCTGTGTGCGCTTAAATACACAGCAAAAGTCCTCTATAACACACAGTATTACCTCAGCCCTTTCTGCAGATGCTGCTGCGATTCAGCCTGCTGGAGCTCCATGGCAGCAGAGGAGGAGGAGAGGAAAGGATGGCGATGACAGCGGAGAGATGAGAGGCAGCCCTCCCTGACTCAGTTGCTTTCCCATCTGCGTGCACTCATACACTTACACACATACGCACACACACACACACACACACAGGGATCTCTGCAGGATACGGCAACCTCCAGTAGCAGCTTTCACTAGCTGGCAAAGGCTGGCTGACGCAGGCAGTCACAGTGTCGCCACTCGGAGGAGAGGAGAGCAGAAGGGAGGGGAGGGTGGGAGAATAGGAGAAAGAAGAATGATGTAGAGAGAGAAGCGTAGTAAGGAAGAAGAGAGCGGGCACAGAGTCATGAGGGAAGAAAGAAAGTGATGGTGTGGGGGAGGAGACAAGGATGCAGCGTCGCGTAAAGCCAGAAAACTGTCAGTTCCCAGGGATTAACACATCATCTCCTGTCATCCATCACCCAGTTCCATCATTAGGCATGTTAAAGTGAACCCATGTTCTACAAACACAGACACACGACAAGTCAGCGCTCGGATACCGCCGACCGAAAAGCCTCTGCAGTGCAGCTGCACAGATCAGAGCAGCAGCATGCAGAGCACTGCAGCCAGAAGGCAGACAAAAGAAACAAGCTCATACAATAGGGGGCTATGTTTCCATTGTGTCATCAACCTGTGACTTATAATGAGAACTTATTCATCTTAAGGGTACAGTAGCCTAATTCTCAGTAAAGAAGTCACTGATTTAATTGTGCAGCTGTTATTCGTTCAGTGGAAACGCCTCTCTGCGTGTTCTTTTCTCCAGTTCAGTCATCTATGTGATTGCATAGTAGAGGGTTAGGAAACATTTAGAGTTTAGGACTATCATGGCTCAAGAGTTGGCAGTTCGTCTTGTAATCGGAAGGTTGCTGGTTCAAGGCCCGGCTCGGACAGCCTCGGTCGTTGTGTCCTTGGGCAAGACACTTCACCTACCGCCTACTGGTGATGGCCAGAGGGGCCGATGGCGCAATATGGCAGCCTCGCTTCTGTCAGTCTGCCCCAGGGCAGCTGTGGCTACAACAGCTACAACTGTAGCTTGCCTCCACCAGTGTATGAATGTGAGAGTGAATGAATAGTGGTACTGTAAAGCGCTTTGAGGGGTCCTGAAAAGCGCTATATAAATGCAATCCATTATTATTATAAACGGAACATTTCAGTGTGTACAGACAGCTGTGTAAACCGTGTCAACACACTTCTACACTCACCCAGCTGAAAAGACTGCTTAGTCAAACGCACCATTCACCTGGACACCATTAATAAAAGGAATGTGCTCGGTTACTTCACAAGCATAATCAAACAGACAGACCTACAACAAGTCTGATCTGCATTACCTGTCAAAGTGACGATTTTTGCGCTTTGTCTTATGTATTTGCTTCTCTCTTGAAACCTGTAGGTTTCTGTTTATTTCCAGGCTGCAGTGATATGACATCATTAGCAATTTCCAAGACTTCAAATGAGCCGTTGTCAAACTGAAGGCAGGATGTCTTATTGCACATATTTCAGTATTGGAATAACTTGAAGATCTTATAGTGTCATCACTCAAATATCTAATCCTGTTTGCTTTAGTTATTATTCAGGTAATTAGTTCTTGAGCTGACAATTTGATTGGCATTCTCGTTTGGTAAACTGGCATTTGATGTAGTCCATAAAGACAGCTGTTTAAAAATAAATGCTGAGGACTTACAAGTCAGTCCCATGCAAGCTCTCCATGGACTTCTGCAAGATTCCATCCAACCATCCATTCTCTGACGCTTATCTAGGTTTGGATCATGGGGGTAGAAGTCTGAGCAGAGAAGCCCACACTTTCCTCACTCCAGCCATCTCATCCAGCTGGAATAACAAGTCACAAGCCAGTTGAGAGATATAATCTTTCCAGTCCTGGGTCTGGGGCCTCCTCTCAGTAAGATATGCCCAGAATGCCTCACCTAGGAGGCATCCATGAGATATATTAGTGGCGTTCGATGTGGAAGAGCATCAACTCTATTCTGAGTCCCTCTTGAATGACTCTAAGGGAAACCCCGGCCACTCTTCGAAGGAAATTAATTTCTGCTGCTTGTATCTGCAAATTCATTCTTTCCGTCACTACCCAGAGCTCATGACCATAGGTGATGATAGGAACGTAGACTGACTGGTATTTTGACAGTTTCGTTTTTATGCTCTGCTCTCGTTTCAACATATCAGTTCAGCATCCACATTATTGCGGACGCCGCCCCATCCGTCTGTCAAAGCACCCCCCACCCCCCACATTATACCCTGAGGGACCCAGTCAAATAACTTGTCCAGGTCCACAGAAACACATGTAGACCTGCTGGGCGAACACCCTCAAATATTCTTGAGAGGATAAACAACTGGTCTGGTGTTCCAAGACCAACCCAGGGGCCCTGCCACCGTGCAGTAACCACATCAGTGATGGGTGAGTCATCCCCTTCCTCCCCAGACTCTACTTTAATGATAGAAGGCGTGACTATAGGATTGAGGACGTCCTCAAAGTGTTCTTTCCACCACCTGACTAAATCCTCAGTTGAGGTCAGCAGCATCCCACCACCACTCTAAATAGTGTGTGTGGAATACCAGTGTGTGGAATGCCAGTTTCAATTGAGGTCAATCAAAAGTCTTGTTCCACGGTCTCACTGAAATCCCTGACAGAAATTTGGAACTAGCAGATCTCTTAATAGGGTTGAGTAGCTTTTGCAAGTAAAGCCTTGGTAAGGGAGGAGACCAAGAACCCAGTCGTCCCTTTGACACAGCTTCAGCCCTCAGCAGCCCAAAGACACAGTGGTAAAGACGGCTGTCTCAGTTACACTTAATCAGCTGCTTATGGCGGAGTAGGCCTATCTTGGATAAAAATAGACAGTCTACTTTGTGCTGGAGCCAAACTGCACTGCTCTGCTAATACCCTCTCTACAGTGAAGCACAATGGCGGCATCAAGCTGTGAGGAGTAACAGGGATGTCCTTGAGGAACAAGAACTATGTAGTGCATGAAAAATATTAGTAGGAAGAAACTGAGTGTGCAGCCTGCACTAGAGTGTCTTCAAACCATGTCTGGTCATGTCAACGTTTGGCCAAATCACTCTTGACCCTACAGTCACGATGTTGTAATCCGGGCACAAGAAATTTCACTTGATTTCTCTTTATAAGTTTCGTGCGAGCAGGTACAACAAAGACACACTGGTCAACCTTTTTAAATTATTTCTTTATTTATATATATTTATTTATTCATCTCAGTTTGGTTGATATTCTTTTTAATCATTGTTGTTGCACTTTAGTATTTTTGTACTCAACAAAAAAGAAAAATAAAAACAACAAAAAGGTAGACAAAAAAAAGAACCAATAGAAAACAAAATGAACCTAAGAAACAGGAGTGGAGCAGAGAGCTGGCTTGCTGGGATGGAGAGAGAAGATGGAAGTCAGGGGTGGAAGAGTTAATACATTAAAATAAAACAAAAAAGAGGAAGGATCATTCTGATCAGGCAGATGTGTGCGATTCAGCTCAGTGTTGTGCTTTCCATTCCAGTGTGCTCCCCCTCGACCTTTACATACAGCTCTGGAACTGGACACAACGCAAACAACAAGAGGAGCTTCTGGAGTTGCGTCTCTTGTCCAGCCAATGGGACGAGAGATGCATCTTCCATCCCCATTATTTCCCTTTTCCATACTCAATCCTTTCCCCTTCAGTTCTTGATTTTGGCTTGGTGTAAACAATGAGAAAAAAAACAAAAATAACAGGAGGTCAGATCTGAAAGAGGAACGACTGAGATCTGGAGGAAACTCTCGAGTTAGATTGGAAGGTTGTCTTCTGTCCAATTAAAACACGCTTTGGACGGAAGAGCATGCACATCAGCTTCCCTGTTCACATCTGTGCGTACACTTTGTTTTAGAGATACAACTGCTAAGAAGGAACCGCGGGCCTGAATAAAAGCGAATGTCAGTAAACAGGAAGTGACATGCTGCAAATGGAAAGCACAAGCGCCGCATGACACCACCTACAGTTCTCGGGCGTATATAGCGTACAATATGGCGACCAGCGCAGCCAGGTCCTGCGGCGTCTCCCTTGTACAAGCACACAAGTGGAGCTCGATTGTTTTGCGCCGCAGTCCACTTGCTGGCCCAATATTGAGTACTGATTTATGAGAGGATAGATACAGAACAACAAACCAAATCTGAAAAACAAAGAGGAAGAAAAGGGAGGTGCAGTCCTCTGCTGTGGTCCCCAGTGTGCTGCAGGGCACACACCTTGGGAGACTAGCGTAAAGGTGGGTGTACCCTTCCCAGCTCAGCTCTGACCACACCTTTCCTTTTTTTTTGGAGAATCCAAATAATTTATTCCTATGGTTACCTCCTTATACATTTTCCCTTTTACAGTTCGGAGGGATGTCCAGGTGTATCCAAACTGTTCATGCAGCCATCACCTCCACCCGGGGTTAGAGTGAAACAAAATCACAAATGAATCCAAAAGAGGGGAACGTGTGGGGGATGAGCCGCAGCTGCAGTGTCCTCCTTGGTGGTAACATTGTTAGCCTGGGAGGAGGGGGCCAAGTCTGTAAGGCGCCGTCTGATCAGAAGCCGACATAGTAAAAGATGGCGGGGAGGATCACAGCAGACTGGTAGGTAGGGCAGCAAGAGGGAGAAATAGAAGTGGGTTTGTCCGTGACCACACTTGTGATGTTTCTTTTTTGGATGATATGTCAGCTATTTTACAAGATATTCCCTCATTTTTTTGTCTTTTTTGTAGTTTGTTTTGTTTTTCCTTTAAGAGCATCAAGTCAAGTAGCACCCGAACCAACCCAGACAAAAGCCCGAAAGCCTGACCCTGTTAAGCCTGCCACAACTACCCCGTTTACAGAAAACAGGCCCCCCAACATCAACGAGAATGACAGTCACAACAACATCGATTGAAATGATACTTTAAAAAGCAACACAAAATAATTACTCTCCTCTTATTCAAGTGTCTCGATATCATAATAACATTAAAACAAATAAGAACAATCGCTTTTTTTAACGACACAGGAAGAGCACCGTCTCTCTTCTCTCTGTCCTCTTTTGGCTAGAAATCTCAAGATTCATAAAACAAGAAGAAAACATTTTTTCTCAAGACATCAAAAAAAAAAAAAAAAAAAAATACAAATACAAATGATAAACAATACCAATATACTTTTTTAAAAAAAGAAGAAAAATAAAGCCTCCCCAACATCATCTAAAAACAAAAACAGAACAGAAACTAAAGTTTAGATACAGAAATTTGCAATAGCGTTCTATACATGGCATCACTGTACAAGGAAAGGAGCAAAATGTCTGGTAAAACTACCCACAATGCAATACACTGTCACTGACGTGGGGGGAGGAGGGGGGAGAACACAAAGTGGGGAAAGTTTAGAGGTTAGAGGGGATGGGGAGGGCGGATTGAAAACCAAGCTGACAGTATGGCAGAGAGCGAGGAACTGCGATGAAGGGTGGAAGCTGACGGAGGAAAGCTGGAACCGAAAGTGCTGAATTACTTAAGTCATAGAACAAAGTTTGTATTCCTTGTAACACAGAACCGTTTCCTTTAATAATAATAATAATAATAATAATAATAATAATAATGATAACAATCATCATAGTAAAACTTCTTTTACAGAAAAACAGTAATAACAATAAGAGTAACAATATTGAACATAATGCCAACGTGGACATTAGCTGTAAAAATGAATTTTAAAATAAAATAAAATTTAAAAAACAAACAAAAGTAAAACAATAGAAGAAATGAATGCCAGAAAAATAACAAAGACCAAAACAATTAGAGCTGGTTTGTCCTGTGCGATGTCACTGAGCTCCATCTTTGGATAGAGCGCTTTTGTTGCCCAGTTGGGAGCCTGACCCAAAACGCCCGCCGCCTGGCTGGGTGAGGGGGCGGCCACCGCTGAGGTTTCAGCCCGCTCTGGAATGATCTGCTGCAGGACAGCAGGAGGAGAGGGGAGAGAGGGGAGGAGCAGACTGAAATTCATAGACACCCTCGGCTCACCCCTCTCATTCATTCACACACACAAACACACACACGCAGTCGCACCTAATGTGAATACTTTGGGTTTGTGGCAGCAGTGTGGACGTTTCTTTGTGTCGCTGAACTCGACGTTCTTGCAAGTATTACTGTATCGATGCATCGGCCAGTGAGGCACATAATGAAGTATGCCGACAGAGAAAAGGGGAGGTTTGGGTCAGGCGGCTACAAGGTGGGTGTGGGGTGAGCTGGGCAGGCCAGATTTGTAGATGGGGGGGAAGAGGGGAAAGGCGGGTGGGGTCGAGATGAAAAAGGGAAGAGCGGAGCTCCAGTCTACCCACGGCGGGAGCTGCGAAGAGGAGACGACCTGCGGGAATGAATGCTGGATGTCTGTGCAGAAAATGCTGGCACTTTGACCTTTGAACCCCGAGGCTCCACCTGAGACCCTCACCCCTCTGATGTCTACACCCACCCACCACATACACCCACACCCTCTCTCGCGCAAACTGCCCTCCCAGGGGACAGATGGAGACAGACAGATGGACACAGAAGCGCCCCTGCTTGGGCAGACGACGATGGTTTGGCGTGATGCTGCACAACTCAAGTCAACACAACTCAGGATGGCTGATATGGACCGATGGACACAGGATACGCCGCTTCCTGCAGGAAGACAGAGGGTAAAAAGAAACAATGTTCTCAATCATTTTGCTGCTGATATACCAAAATCTACATCAGTTGTTATCAAGCATTTAAGATTAAAGAAGTGATGTTTGAGGCTTCACACACACTTTAAGGTTGACTTCACATTCCCTGTGTGTACCTGTGCTAGACCCCAGCCTGCTCCATGCTGTACTGCAGGTCAGGGGGCTTGTAGCTAAGGAGCATGTCACTGGTGCAGGAGGAGGGATAGCAGGCTGCCGCATGGAGCTCCCCTTCAACGTCGCACACTGCATGGGAAACACACATCTTTAACTGATGAGGAAACACAGAATACTGTTTTTGGGGTAACTACAGGTCTCATACTGACCCGATTCTTCCCGCTGGTGTAGCTGCTGGCTTCCTGTCAGCGAAGTCTGGCTGAGAATGTCCGACATGCGAGCGGAGCTTAGCGCCTTCCCAGCCAGCAAGCTCATCCCAGACATGGGGTCTGCCTGATCCTGGAACAGGAAGCGAACGACAGTTTAGAGGCAGGAAAAATGAATCGTGTTTAATAAACGGCTTCTAGCGGAAACAGTGAGTCAGAATTTGGATGTTGTGAGCATCCTTGCAGTGTGTTGATGCCCTCTTGGTTCATTTAGTCATACAAACAAACATACGCTTTCTTCGTTCTGCTAAGTGGGTGTTCTCCAGCACTGCACTGGCAGAGAAGGTGAGCTAAGATCCCATATCCTCCAAAAGGACAGCGAGCCAATATTAAAATGACATACAAATGTGATTGTTTCTGCCAGCCCACCAAACCCACCAAAGCAACAGGATGGAATTTAACACTGAATTGTTTTTATTTTATCTAGTTGGAAGCTGATGTAAATGTAAAAAAAAACCCCAACAACAACAAACCCCCCCCCACAAAAACCTACTAGAACCCACACTTAATGATCAATGTAGTGTGTAAGCATAGCAGCAGTATTTGACTCACATAAGCATCATCACAAGTCTGGATGGTGTGGTGGCGCTGCAGCTGTCCTCTGGATCTGTAAACCTCCCCCTGGGGGCCTCGCGAGTAGCCCACACCATTATGATCAGGCACTTCCATGGCCTGTCCTTGAGGCCTGCACTCCACATGCTCAGACTCTGAAAAGGAAATATTTTGTACAGGTTTACTTCGTGGCTTTAACATACAGGAAAAGAACATAAATTTAAAGGCGGGAAAAAAATATTCCAGTTAAGACAGACACTGGATTCCAGATCTTTGGAGAAAGCATTGAAATTGGGGTAAGGTCTCACCTCTGTTACCTGTGCCAGTTCTTATGTAGCCACCATGCCTGTGTGTAGGGGAGGTGTAGGGTGGGGTGCCTCCTCGGGGAGGCCCCAGGAGCTCATGTCCTTCTCCTGTCTTGGCAAGAAGGCCTTCGTGTGGGTGATGGTAGCTAGCCGGTACCTCGTCCTCCTCCATGCTCTCTGAGTGAGGTAAGCTGGGGCACGGTGCCTGCTGCTGTTGCTGGACCTCCGGGGGTCTGATCTGAAGGAGGTGGTGGTAGTGTTGCCCTCCAGAGGCACCCTGAGCTGCCTGTGGTTCCAAGCTTTCTCCTGGGCCTAGCTGGCGGAGAAGAAGCATATCTCCATACTCTTGTGGCGCACCGCTGGGTGGTGTCGGGGGTGCCGGACATGGCCGGGGGCTCTGCCTTTTCAGCAGGGCAGCCAGGTCCTGTGGGGGCAGTCTGGGATCAGCGTGGCCTGTTAAAGAGTGGCGGGGAGACAGGAGGCCCTGCAGGGTGGGAGTGACGTGCTGCTGAGGGGGGCGGTAGTCCAAAGGAGTTGGGGAGAGGAGAGCCTGCTGTAGTGTGGAAGGGGCTCCGTAGTTGTTGGTCCCCACCGCCCCGGTCTGGTAACCCTCCAGGCCGGGAACTTTAAGGGAGGCTCCCTGCAGGTAGGGGCTGTAGGACCCCACCACGCCTGAGGCGCCTCGGGAGGCAGCGTCGCCAGAGTAGAGGTGGGGATTGAACTGGGCCTGGTCGTAGCCCGATGTGAAGCGGCCAAGGCTGCGGCTAAACAGGAGGGAACACACACAGTAATTACCTACCTGCTGTCTAACAACAATGTACTCCCAATCCTCTGTATACACAGCAAACACATCACCTAACGTCCACCAATCTGCTAAAGATCCACAGAGACAGCCTAGAACACACATCACACGCTGCTCCAGGTTCAAGTATTCACTGAGAGGTGTAACATATTTCCAAAGGACGTTTTTTAATAAAGATTGCAACTTCAAGATTGTAACATGCTCACTCAGTGAAGGTAGTCCTGGCTACAAGGGGCAGTTATGGGATAATGAAGTCAAGGGTGGTGGTCACAGGTTTGACTGACCTCCTACTCGAGTTGATGCTCTGTTTACATGCAGAAACTCACCCAGATACACTGAGCTGGAGAGTTTGTTGTTGCTGTCCACTCAGCACAGACGATGAGGGATTTACAGTCATTTTAAACACATTTCAAACAAAGTTATAATTCTTACGTCTGCTCTTTTACGAACAAAGTCCAGAGCAACGAGTTTTCAAAATACAGTTGTAAAAAAAATCATTTAATATGGAAGCAATGAAAACACAAACAAAAACAAAAAAATGAGAAGTATACAGTGAGAAAAAACAAAACAAAAAAAACAATGCAATGAATGTGAGAGAGGGAGAGTGGTGAGTTCATGCAATCTAACTAAAAGGCAAAGAGGAGGACACAGAAATAGTCCATTGCTGGCGACCATCAGGGGAGAGGGGGGGGTTGTGGTGACATGATGCGAGCGTCACCTGTGCGACTCGGCGTTGTCTGCGCTGAGCTGCTTCCCGAGGACTCTGTGTCCGCCTGGCGTGGACAGAAAGTTGCTCTGCCTCTGTGCCCCACCTCCCAGCTCCACCTCCTGCACCTGAATGGTCACCTGCACAACAAAGGATGGTGTTCGTTAGTGACTGCAGCATCGCTTCACGACTAATTAAATACATTCTAGCTCGTGACAGCAAAATTTTAAAAAAAAGTCGGATATTATGTTTGATTCAGTTATAGGAGGGATTTCAAACTCATTTTACATCGTGGGCCATGTTCAACCCACTTTGACCTTAAGTGGGTCAAACCAATTGAAGCAGAATTGAAATTTTAACAGCACGTCTCAGTTTTTCTGTATAATAAACGTGTCAGATTACTGAAAATGTTCTGGTAGCTCACTGCTCAGACATTCCTGCAGTTATAAAACAGTGTTTCTGTCATTTAACAGTTTAACTGTTACCCAGCTACTTTGGTATAGTATGAATGGCACTGGCGGTGCACTCCTTTACATTTTACAATGCCATCCAGTGGGCCGGACTGAAGTCTTTGTCGGGCCAGTTATGGCCCCTGGGCCTCATGTTTGACACCTCTGAATTAGAAGGAATTCCTCAGAAGACAAAAACCCCCACATTTGATTGGCTCTTTGCAGTCACCTGCTGTTGTTGAGGTACACCCTGTGCCAATGGGACAGTGGGGCGGGCAGATGCTGCTTGTGGATTGGTTGGCAGAGACACTCGAGGAAGGCCCGTGGGAGGCGGGCTGCCACTCTGCCCCTGGTACATGGCTGGAGCGCCATGTTGGTACTGCACTGATGATTGACCTGAAAGAGAACGAGAGAGAGAGAAGGGGAAAAAATGATGAGAGCAAAATCATCAAAAATTTAATAAATTTAAGCTGAGCAGAAATTTCCAAAAATAAAAAATACAACTAAATAGAATAAATAAATTCTCTTAAGACTTTTCAGCTGGAAACTGCAAATGACACAACGAGAAAATAAAAACAGCTGTTAACCTATCACGCTAATCACATGTTATTTTGTTCTTGACGACTGAGGTGTTTACTCACCTGCTGTCCCTGAGGAAACATTTTCATTGAGTCAGCATAAGCTATATGCTTTCTACTGCATTATTCAGAACACACAAACGAACATGGCAGTGCTTTTGTACAGAGAACAAAAGCCAGAAACGAATAAAGAGCTTTGTTTTTAAATTAAATATCTGCTCTTTAGCTGCACTACCAGCAAAACCCAAACCATATTTTAATTAACTTATAAAGTATGAATTGTGACTATAAAAGGCTTAACATTTGACCTCTGTAGCATCTAAAGTCTTCTTGTGTCCACTGAAGGCAGGCATAGATTTAATGTAATTAGGAAACTTTCTCTTACTGCTACATTAATACTGACGAACGAGTGTTTACAATCGGACATCATATTCAAATTGTACACTGTTCGTCCAGGTCGCGTCACAAGTTAAATGCATGGAACTGAGATTTGGAAATCAGTTTGTATTGTGCAGATATTCATACTTTGATTGCAATTACAAGTTTAAATTAACGCACTATAACAGGGGTGGGCAACTCCAGGCTTCGAGGGTTGGTGTCCTGCAGGTTTTATATATCACCCTGGGTCAACACACCTGAGTCACATGATTAGTTCGTTACCAACACTCTGGAGAACTTCTCCTCCTCTTGAGGAGGTCATTTGAATCAGCTGTGTTGGATCAAGGGCACATCTAAAACCTGAAGGACACCAGCCCTAGAGGGCTGGAGTTGCCCACCCCTGCACTATAATATGTTAAGATCAACATCACACTCATTACCATGCACAGAGACTACATGAACAATATTTCACTGTGTCTAGCCACGTAGCTTTGAGTGCAAAGTGACTTAAAGATTCCGAATCAGATTGATTGTTTTATCTGGATAAAACAAATGATGCCAATGCATGTGGACGATCTGGATCTTTTAGTGAGTCAGAATCATTACTTGTTGAAGTCTACGCACATTGGGATGCAAACTACCATGTGTTGAATCAGAAATGCAATATGCTGATCATTAGGTTTTTCTTTCTATGCTAAAATAGACGTTCTAATAAATATATAGCGAGCTGTGAATAAGCCAGTTAGTTTTATATTTACAGTTTAATCACTGCATTTCTGTATAGTCACATCACCTACTAAAGCATTTAAGCACTCCGGCGGTGGTATTACTAACCGTGCCCTTGCATTAGTCCTGCAGAGCCAGGCGGAGAACTCTGATTGGGCTGTCTGAAGAGGTGGTTGCTGGGCTGTGTTGGCGGAGGGCTAGAGGGCTGGATACGCAACCTGAGGGAGGACAGGACAGAGTAGGAGAGGAGAAGAGAGAGATACGACAGTGATGTAACACTTCAGTCGATAGCGCTGCACCACGGTATCAGGTTCATTGTTCACCGTTCAATAGCTGATGAGTAATGTGTGTGTGTGTGTGTGTGTGTGTGTGTGTACCTCTGAAGCTGGTGGGTTAGGTGACTGGGCTGGCTTTCTCCATGGCCTAAAGACAGACCCTGCAAGTAAAGACAAATAACCAGATTATGGGATCACAGGGCAGACTACATAACATGACAAAGCATAACACGCATGTACACTTCTCATGCCTCCAAAAAAACACATTAAGTAAAATGAAGCTATGATGCACTGCAGCCAAGGTGGTCCAAATCAATTAAGGTTCATCTCTCATGTGTTTCTCCTTCAACAAGATAAGCAACTTTTGTTTCCAGGAGCAGCAGTAATTGAGTGCAGTACACCCAGGTCTCATTGCAGCAATAATGAAAACATAATTCTCCCTTTTATGAGTAAATTTGTAGAATACAATAATAATACAGTGGTGGATGCTCATATTAAACATGAGCACAACAGGTCCACTTAAGAGTTTCATAACGTGGCCCAAGTTGATGTGAAGACACAGTGCTTCGTATCATTAGCTTCACATACCTGGATTTGCTGGTGGAGGATTTGTTGCTCTTGCTGGTACAGGATATGCTGCTGCTGGGTGTGCTCCAGGAGTTTCTCATCCTGCTGGACAGCATACATTTTCTGGAGCTGCTCACACTCCTATTGAAAACACAGACGCGCACCCAGGGTGTTTAATACACATGCTAACAAGGCACAAAATTACAAGTATCCACACTCTACACGCTCTCAGGTTTGAACAACTACCACAGCTGCTTTCATTACCGTCTTGCCAGTAATTAGAACAAAAATCCAAAAATCCAAACCATTCAACACCGTTTCACCTCAGATTTGTTTGCCACAGGTGTGCTCATATAATTAAGATCACCCTGTGTTTAATGATACCGATCACATTTAGCTAATAAGATTAATTGTGTTGCAAAAACACCACATTTTCCAAGTGCTTCTTAAGTACAACCTCCTGATAACACCAGCTTTTTCAGTTTCAGCTTGTATGACCAACGAAGAGAGACGTAATTTACTGTAATCTAGTTTTACGGGTGCTTTCCCAGGCATAGGTCATGTATGTGCCTCTATTCTAAGCAATATTAATCCTGAATGCTCAACATGAAGCGCCCACCGATTCTGATCATTATCTCTTTCCCCACCTACGCCTCCTAGTGGGTGAGGTAATCTCATTGTGGGATTGATGAAAATGATGCGACATCTCAAGAAAAGTTGTGGTTTTGTCAAGTCAGAGATTCAGTTTGGTCTCATTTTAAGAAAAGCTGATGCAGTGGATCCAACATTGTTTTTCTTTTAAGAAAAGCCTTTAGTTGGCTAACAGGAATCCCCTGCACACTTAGTGGTGTGAAGACCAAACAATAAAATGAAGCTGTTGCACATTATCACTGCAGCCTGTGCAAACATGTCAAACAGATTTGGCCATGTGATGCACATAAAAGCAAAAAGGCAGATGAAGTTAAAAAAAAATATGTGTGTGTGTTTTAAATGAGTCTTGCTTGATTGTGATAGTCTATTGTTGTGCTACTCTCTGTGTGTGTGGGGAGGGGCCACCGAAAACATGAAGCAAGAACAGACAGGTGATGTAAAGCAAATGTCAGACTTCAGGTTTGATGATTACTGAAATTAAGTTAGCATAAGTGCAGTAACAGTCCTCCCAACAAGGAGTCACAACAGTGTTCAGATCCCATGGCTGACTGTGCCAAGACTGTCTGACTGAATGCATCGCATCAGAGTCCTCCACTGCTAACAAAGCACATATTTACAGTGTCAGGGATCTGTTTGTACTCGCCTGCGATTCAAACTTGCATCAGAGCGACTGCAAACTATTTCCTGTTCTGCACTGTTGATCTGGGAACCATGTTTTGCATACAATATATAGATATATATAATATCAACCCTAAGGGAAAACAGTGATTTGTTTAGCCAAGCAAGAACAGTGATACGGTTTCACTGAAAATCCTCAATCTTTGAATGTGATTCTTTTCTAACTGGTTAAAAAGTAAAAGTAAGGCATATATTTTTAACTCCTGCACAAATATAAGGATGTAAACAAGTTAATGGCTCTAAAAATGTATAAGTAAGGTGATGTACCTGCTTGAGTTGCTTAATGAGGCTGCTGTTCTCTAGGTGAGCCTTGAAGGCCTGAATGGTGGCAGCCCCGTCAGAGAACCGTCTGACAGGAGAGAAGCGCTCCATGGGCAGATGAAGGGTGTTACAGTCCTTATAGCTGGATCTGAAAAGGGGGCCATGGGGAGCAGACACAGACAAGTGTGTACACAAATACACACGTGCACGCACACACACATATACACGAGACGTAACACGACAGATACCATAGGTACACCATTGGACACACGCATTCAGCCATACAGACAGAGATAAGACACAGAAACAGACATGTGAGCACTTTAAACCTGCACAACATGGTCATATTCAGGTGTTGTCATGGAGGCGTAGTCCAGTGTGTAAAAAGCGTAAGGAGCCCGAACGTATGTGTCAAAGGAAACCTCGAAATTTCACCTCTCCTGTAAATCATGCCATGTAAGGCTGGTTACATTAGATGATCTTCATGCCAGGTTATCTAAGGTCAACACTGATGATATATATACACCAATCAGCCAAAGCATTAAAACCTCTGACAGGTGAAGGGAATTAAACATCTTACTAGGATGATTTGTTTTTATTTTTGCAGTGGGTTTTAATCTCATACACCCAAAGCACCTAAACAGACCACACACATACCCAGTGTTACAATGGTACTCCCTAAGAAGGACAACACACTCAAGGAACCTCAAGGAGCACAAAGAATAATCCAAGATGCTGACCTGTTGTTTTCCCTGCAGAAGGAAGCCCTACCCTATTGGGAGGTGGGGGTTTAATGTTGTGGCTGATCGGTGCATGACAGTAAGTCCCCTCTTCAGCTGAACACTGATATAGTTATTTTTCTGTACAGAGCTTAGACAATACACATCATTTGATGGGATTGGATAAAGCAGCTGTGTCTGTCATCATTCATATTCATAAAAAAGAAAGACAAAAATACAGCTGAACAGAACATGCTTTCTTTAAAATTAAACTTGTACCCATCTATAGCCCCATTTTAAACCCAAGGTTAGGCTGCCTTGGTAGAAAAGTACACTCAGTTTTGCTGAGCTGAGGGGGAGGATAATGACACCTATGAGGGACAACAGTTAAAACTGCCAGCATGACAACAGTAAAATATGGCTGCTATTGCAGAGAAAATGTACAAATGTAGTGATTTAGCTCTGAGATCTTGTTCATACCTCCAAAAAACCTCCAAAAAACAAAAAAAAAACCTCTGGTAAAATCTCTGTCTTCCCCCAGGTTTGTGAAAATGAAAGAGTTCTACTAAATCCTGGTTTACTGGTGATGTGAAGATACAGCATTTGGCCCTGTGTCAGAAACTCCATCTCTACCATCACTCTCCATTGGTGGGTATGGATCACATCCTTTGTGTTGTTTGTGATGTGTTTGCAAGTGGTGAGAATGTGTGTGTGACAGTGTGTAAGAAAGAATTGGGCTTAACTTTCCATTCATTTAATGGGTCTCAGTGTTTGTGTGTGTCTGTGCATAGAGAGCTCGGAGTGGGTGTGTCCCCTCACCGGGTGTGTGTGTCGGGGACCCAGCCCACCCGCTGACGGGGGCCTTGGGGCCGCTGTGACTCTGCCGAGGGCTCGCCATGCGATGTGCTCATGAGCGTGTGCGTCGTGTGCCGCTTGGAGCGGTTCGCCAGGTACCTGGGCCGCAGGGAGGGGGGGAGGACGGGGGTGAGGGTGGGAGACAGGAAGCAGCGCTGGTCAGCTCTCTGTCCTCATTGGCTAATGGAGATGGGGAGGGAAGGCCCACCCCTTCCCACTTCTGCCAATAGGTGCCATGATTAATATCATCTTAGCCAATCAAAAAACAGTAAACAAAATTACACCGGTCGATGGATGTTATAGCTTATGGGTGTCCCGCAACGCCCCAGCTTTCCAATTTTAGGATTGGACTGGTTGCCATTTAGTATTCATTGGTTTTGCAAGCTTCAGAGTTAGCAAAGCTGTGTGAGAAAGAGTGAAAAGGTCCAGAGGATAATTTGGCACTTACTGAAATGAGAGAGAGAAAGAAAAGCTCTTGGCCAAAGAGTATGAGCGATAGGAGGCACTGTGTCTGGTGGCAGATTCAGTTTAGGACTGTGGCAGAAGGCACTTGCGCAATGGAGAGAGAAAAGATGGGATAAGCACCGCAGCAGAGTGGCCACCTCCCGTTGGGGGGGAAAAAGCAGAGCAGCCAGAGGCACTCACTCCCAGCAACCCAGGACACCAGCGAGGTCTACAGAAGGTGCTGTCTGAAGAGGATCGGCTGGGAAGAGCTCACCTAGACTCAACAGCTCCATAAAAGAATCCAGCGCCCGTCATTACCCCAGACTAATGTCAACGTTTTTCCACATTATTTTTAAAAACTAAGTCAAACATAAAATTGTCAAACATGACTATATTCATGTGGGTTTAGACTTCAATATCTTGGCCGACCCAGATCTTAGTACTTGTCATCACAGGTTATGAGACTTCCACAGATTCTCATTTAGACAGCACCTCTGTACGGTATTCCCCTTCACCAAAAACCGTCACCGTGGGTTACCTCTGTACTGCCTCTTGATCTGGCTCTCCGTCTGAACCCTCCTCATCCACCGGAGCTACTGCAGGGATAGGATGCTAAGAGAAGCAAAGAGTTTACTGGTCAACGCCTGTTCAGCACATAGGAGGACGACATACAAGGTGGACTACATTCAGAAATCCAGATCCTCACCGGGCTGGTGACAAGTGGCGAGGGCCCTCGGGGCCTTTTCAAGAGCTGAGCGTGTAGCTGAATGTTGGCCCCGCCGTCGGAAGCTCTTCGACCCAGAGGCCCCATGCCGTTGAGCAGTTGGAGGGTAGGCGGCTGCAACAATGATTGCTCCTGGAGGATCAGCAGGCACAGGAAGTCAGATTAAGTGGGAAAATGAATAAAGTAAGCTGATGGCTACCAAGTGAAATCTGGTCTAACCCAGCTGACTGTACCTTGTATTCCAGCTGCTGTGTGGGCTGCAGGCTCTGTGTGGGCATAAGAGTGTGCATTTGACCCATAGTGGGGGCAAGAGGGATGAAAGGGGGCTGGGGCAGCGCACCACGAGGGAAACCAGGTGGCAGCTTCTGGAGATCTTCCTGCATCTCTGTCCTGTTAGGGAAACGGAGAAAATGACATAAAATGAGTCGATGATTGTTTACGATTAGTGAGAAAGCAGCTAATATAATTACTTATGCTTTAATGCTCCTCATTCTTACTCAAATTTGCTTGAAATAACCCACATGTGCACACCCTAAAATATATTACCTCATCTATAAATAGCTGGCAGTCAACAAATCTGAATGCAATTGTGCTGCACTGTTTTAGACAAATACCTAATAATGTGAGTGAAAACAGTGTCAGTTCATGCCTAACCTTTGGTCTGGTACCCCCACAGTGTGCCGCCTCATTGAAAGGTAGCGCGCCATGGCCTCAGGAGATGGCTCCTCCCCTTCATCGCTGTCCAGAGCCATGCTGCCGTCAGGCTGAACGATAGATAAACACACAGCCAGTGTTTAGCAATCAGAAGTGATCTTTGGTAGTGTGTGCTGCATGCTTGTGTGCATTTGTTACTTAATAAAGACAAAGTTCACATTTTAAATGCATTCCATGTTTATATAAACGTGCATAAGTGTTTTCTATTAAAATAGAACACATTTTTACTACATAGCACTGACTAACTGAAATCAAAACACAGTTGAAGAGTCTAAAGAGACTCCCCTTATTTCTCATCATACTACATACACTGTTGCAGTTTATGAAGAAATTAGCTAGTTCTAGCTTTCTTTTCAAGCTTAACAGCCCTAGCTGCTGCGCACCTACTCCCAGGCTGATGCAACCACTTGATTCCACTGCTAACTCACCTCAACAATCTGGTTCTCTGGATTGATGAGTTGGACGTGGGGAACGGTTATGCTAACAGGATTACCTTGTGGGTCTGTCTGCTGGGACACACAAACACACATACAGAGGTCATAAGGGTTGCGCTAATTTGATAACAATCTTCTTAGCCCAGAGTGATTGGCAGATATGGGTTAAAACCATTCAGCGGACAGACACCAGGACTACAGTAAGATATACTGATGGAGGAGGCACCTTTACTACATCTACAGCTCAAGTGCCTCACAAAATTTATTCCTAAAACCTGTTGATATAAAGACAATTTTGTATACACAGAATCTACAGAAAACTACATTGATCCTTTTAATTGTATCGCAATAATGTCACTGATATCAGCAGACCCCACATATCATGACAACACCAAGAGGTAATGAATCACCTGTACAGCATTTAGAGGATAGCTAATGGGGCGCAGTGTGGGTTGAGCAACACGCAGGGTCTTGTGTTTCTTGAGGCGGTCAGCCAGCAGACTGTAGATGGCACTGTAGTGATCATATGCATCTGTTTGTAGAGACTGAAGAAGAAAAGGCAAGACATTCATAAGCTGTGCTATATATTTTGACAAATAAACAAAAAGGTAGAGATGAAACTTTTCGCCACCTGAAGTGTGCGCTCTCGGTCCAGGCCCATCTCACACATGGCCATGAGCACCTGCTCGTTGATGAGCTCCATCTCTCTCTCCGTCTTCACCTGCTCACACTCCGCTATCAACTGGAAGGGAGTGGAAAAACATGGCAATGCTTTACAGACTCAAATAATTGCTGCTATTAAACAACAATAATGATCAAAGCATTCACAATTTATTAGTGAGGCCAAAACTTAAGTTGATTTATGTCATTAGCTTGTGTAAAACAAGTCAAGATTTTATGAAGTGTGAATTATTTTATGTGTAATTACAGCTGAAAAGAGATGATAATTGCATTCTGATTACATCCGCACCCATAACACTACATATCCATTATAGTATGAATTTTTAATGATCACTGTGGTTTGTGATCATGTTTTCATTACTCCTCCTCATATGCTCAGCTACAGATACTGACATTAAGTCAAAAGATCAGTATATCTTAACCCAGTGGGTTTTTCCCCCTAAAATAACCAAGTAGCTTTGGTTCCTGAACGCAACCTAACCTAACTAACAGCAAGTGAAAGCAAACAGACAGTGAAACCAAAACCAAAAGGTGAGTACTGGAATATAAACCACAGCCTTCAGGTTCACAGCCTTGTGATTTACAAACGTACAAGTGAGGACAAAATTGTTTTTGTCTATATGTTTCCAAAGGCTTTCTTTAAAAAAAACAATAAAAAAAACATCATAGTTTTCTTTAGAATATAATTATTTATATTTTTAGAAAATAACCGAGGTCTATATTATTAGCCACCCCTAAAAAATGACTATTTTATTGAGCTAGAGCACAAACCACAGTCATGATGACATTTTGTAAAGTTAAAATGAGTGTTATTTTCCCATTTACAAACTTCAGTGACAGTTTGAGCTGTCAGTGAGAAAGTATCATGTCGAAAACAAAGGAAATCAGTTTAGACTTGAGAAAAAGAACCGATGACGCTCACAAAGCAGGAGATGGATATTCAAATGTATCACAGAGTATCCAAGTGTCAAGAACTGGAGTGAGAAGTATCGACAGCCACACAGTACAGAACGAGCCTGGCGGAGGTAGGAAGCCAAAGAGACTCGTGAATGGCTTATCCAAGACGGGAATTGTAGTCTTAAACAAGAAAATCTCTAGAATCCTGAACATAATGAATGAACTGCGGGTTTGCAGATCAAGAAAGACTCGATTTCTGTTTAGAGACACCTTGAAGTCAGACTGAAGTATGCTAAAGACAACACAGAGAAATATTTTGCATTGGGCAGCACGGTGGTTAGCATTGTTGCTGCACAGCAAAAATGTCCTGAGTTCAATTCGACCATCAGGCTCGGGTCTTTCTGTGTGGAGTCTGCATGTTCTCCCCGTGTTTGCATGGATTCCCTCCGGGTACTCCGGAAGTGGATGGATGGATGGATGGATACTGGAGATTGGTCCTTTGGTCAGATGACATGAAACTAGAGCTCTTATCCCATAGAGATGGGCGTTTACTCCCCCCATAGTGAAACACAATGGTGGGAGTATTATGCTGTGGGGATGCTCCAGTTGGTCTGTAATAGGGAATCTCATCAAGATGGAAGAAATCATAAAGAAAGAAGGATATGTGAAGATTCAGAAAGAAAACCGAGTCTGGGTCATCGCTAATATTATTATTGTAAGTGCACAATAATTCTGAGCCTGGTAGTTTTTGGTTTTTATGAAATAACTTTGATTCTGTGTGCAAAATAAAATTAAGTATCCAAAACAAATAGGAAGTTTGGAAAAACTGTGATAAAAATTCCTTCATCTGTTTAAGAGCACTTGGGAAATAGTTCTCCAAAATGTTGAACAGGTGTTGCAAAGAAGTGACACTTTTATAACCATCCATAAAAAGGCTTATTTGATGAACCACAAACTACTTATTAACCATTACCAAAGTTAAAGACATATCCAGATAAATGTTTATAAAAAGTACTAGAAATTACTTTAAAAATTACTTCCCAACGTTCTTTCATGTGGTTAAACCATTATCTAAAGCTGAACTATAAATTTAACTTTTATAAATGAGTTTAACATTTTTAGATAATGTGTATATTAAGTTCCTAATGATGCAAAGTAACTTTAAATGAATGATTCCTTGCAAAGGGATTAAAGAGGGCTAGTTCAAGGCTAGCTGTTAAGCTTAACTGGTGCCTGACAGTAACTATATTTAACATAATATTTAATAACTCTGGGGTTCATTCTCATCCAGCTTTCAATCATCTCTAGTGCAACCAAATTATCTGGCAAATTAAATATGTTGTTTGTGTAACACAGTGTAGCCACTAATGATGGGGTGAGTCGTTTTTGCAAAAACTCTGCTTTCTGGCAAGAGTTTTGCCAAATCAACATCTTATACTGAAACTGTAACAGAAAAAAGCACACTCACACACACACACACACACACACTCACACACACACACACACACACACACACACACACACACACACACACACACACACACACACACACACACACACACACACACACACACACACACACGAAGAACAGAAAGAATGACTTTGTGAAATCCTTTTAAAAAGGTCTCACCCGGTCAAACTCTGGGTCTGGGTCCCCCTGTCTCATCCACTTGTTCTTACAGATCTGCTCCATGGTCAACCGTCTGCTGGGCTCCAGTACTAACATGTGTCTAATTAAGTACTCACAGTCTGTAACAACACATAAGCATACATGTTATGCATTTATATCAGAGTATAATATTTCAACTATTTAACTAGTAAGCCTAAATCTTTCAAGTGGTGACAAACGATCAGAAAAAGCTAAAATGATTTGCATTGTTCAAAAAAAATTAAAGATAATTATTAATTTATTAATTTAGTTTCTGTTAGTCCAATTTTATTATTTCCTCTCATACAACATAAAATGCTTTTATCCAAAATAAACCATATAAAATAAATCAAAAGCTGGCCAGGCTTGGACTTCAGCGGCAGCTGTTAAAAGTCTTTACCGTGTACGTCACGCGGAACAAAGGTAAATTTGTTTTGTCTGATTAAAAACATGGAGAAGAATAAGAGTTGACTGCAGTCCCACCTGTGGACATGAAGAAGGGGATGCGGAACTTTCCACTGAGGACACGTGCCCGCAAATTTTGTAGAGTGCTGCCATCAAAGGGCAGGGCGCCGCACACCAGCACGTATAACACCACACCTAAGCTCTACACAGAGGAGAGGGAAAACAGCTGTGAGCACATCACTTTGAAAAATTTGAAAACCATTCATTTATTAATTTTTTCCAGAGCTCTGTCTATTATTTAAGAAATGTGGTCGTCTGTGTTTTTCTTTTTCTTTTCAATTCAGCCGTACCTGGAACATTCAAGTCAGCTAGCCACACCCCACGTTTGAGCCCAGCAGGGCCTTCTGCGTACCTAAAAGTCGACTCACCCATATATCTACTTTGGGACCGTCATACTCCTTTCCCTCAAATAGTTCAGGAGCAGCATAGGGAGGGCTGCCACACCATGTCTTCAATAGCTGGCCTCGAGAAAACATGTTGCTGAAACCAAAATCTGACAGGGCAGACAAGAGGTTGATTTAATCTCACCAGTTGCCTTGACAGAGTAAACATTTTGTTCAAAACAGAAAAATGCTCCCTAAGTACATGCTGACACTTGCCTGCATCCACATCCACCACTAAATTTAACCTACCCACCCATACGCTCTTCAGTGCAAACACACACGTGCGCGCACACACCTGCGATTTTGATGTTGAGGTTGTGGTCCAGTAGCAGATTCTCTGCCTTCAGGTCTCTGTGGACAATGCTGCGGCAGTGACAGAAATGAACCGCTGCCACGATCTGTTTGAACTTCTTCCTGGCATCTTTTTCTGCCATTCGCCCGTGAGCCACCAGGTGGTCTGTACATCCAAACAAAACACAATTGCTGGATTTAGGAAGGGAACACAGCGTTTCTACTGTGTACCTGTTCAGGTACAAGATCCTGTGCTACAAATGTCATTAAATTAATTCCCAAGACTGGCCAGGTGAACATTAAAGTGTACAGCTTTGGTGGGATCTGGGATTTTAAAGCACAGAGAGGGAATTTCATTTCATTTTTACAGGGAAAAACTTTCATTTTAATTACAGAGAGTCTGCAGATTTAAATAAATTCGACTCTAAAACCTTTTTAATTCCACTTTAAAGGACATTTAATACCAAAGCTACATTGGAAACACATCAAACACATTAATGTTCATGTTGAATGTAAATCAAAGTAAAATAAAAGGTTTTGACTGACGTTAAGAAACTTGTGTTTATTAAAGAGAAAAAACTCGATGTTGTCCTTAATGGTCTTCAATGTTATTTTGATTTATCTGCATTTCCAAGCACTGACTTAACATTGTTTAGCAAAATACACAATTAGTCTTAAACTTGCATCTTCCCACGTCTGAGGCTAGCTAGCAAAGGCCCCTTTTAATCATCATTACCTTTTTCATCAGACTTTCTGGCAGTGAAGCACGAAAATGAACCTCTTTCCCCTCTGAACACATTAAATTCAGTTTTGTTTTTTCCCCACATTAAGTTTCAACTGTTAGATAATGCTTCTACTTCCCATTAGCTGTTTTTACACATGTATTAAAAAAAGAGAAAAGCTTAAAGAAGTTATTAAAAAAAAGAAAGATTTTACTTAATAACACAGTTATTCATAGCTGATATCAGCCCACTTAGATCAGCATTTAAAATCAGCTTGGAGTTCCAAAGCAGCAGAGCCCAAATGCTACAGCTGCATTACGTGACCACAGTGCAGTCGTGAAAACAGCAGTACTGTGTGTGGAAAACGTTCCTGAATTTAACACAAAACTTAAACACTTAGAATCAATTATTAAATCAATCATTATCTAAAACATTTGGAGGCACTCTGTAATTAGATTACAATTTTGTTTTATGTATGTTGACACAATCAAAAATCAAAGTAAGAGAAAGTCAACGACAGAGAATCTACATTATAAGGTGACAATGGGGGGCTCCCTTACCGAATATCTCTCCACCGCTAGCGTACTCTGTTACCAAATAGATCATCCTCTCCGTCTCCATCACCTAAAGATATAAACAAATGATAAAAACCAGGACCTGCAGACCCTCTCACAGGCCAACATCTAGTCATGGGCAGTTCATGCGTTACATAACTGAATGACTAAGCACAGTTTGGCATACAAACAAGAAAGTTGTAAATAGAACAAAAACAGCCATGTACTTAAGTGTACTGATCAACCTATGCATGTGTGAGGATCAGATTGTTAAAAGTTATGGTAACGTGATAAAAAAGCGTGCCTTCAAATTGCTGGGGGCTATTTCAGATCAGATGCTGGGACACTGGTAGGGTGTTACAATCCTCATACACCTGGAAAAGTATGAAAACAAACAAAACTCTCACCTCTAAATTTCTATCACCGAGTCTCACTAGAGTGAGGTTTTGGGCAGAAGGTTGTAGTTGTACTGCCCCCCCCCCCCCCCCCCCCTTCCCCCCCACACCCTCCAATACTTTTGAGACTTTTCCAGGAACATTTTATAATTGAACTGTCAACACCCCCAGAAAACAATGTCTGGTAACATCTGGATTCTTCTACACTTCAATCATCTATTTGCTCACATTTGGCCACAGGTCCCGGGTGGAAGAAGTGAGCAGAGATGTGTTAAAAGGCTCTGTGGGTGAGAGTGACTGTGTACCTGGTAGAGGCGGATGATGTGGGGGTGCTTCAGCAACTTCATGATTTGCACCTCTCTAAAGATCTTTTTCAGGTTCTCCTCGTCCAGCTGGGTCTTATCCACTATTTTTATAGCCACCTGGAGACAGAGACGCGAGAAAAAAAAGAGATGGAAGGAGATGAATGATGGGAGAAGGAGAGATGGCGAAGTGGTGAAGAGGGTGAGATTAAAAAAAGAAACACGGAGTACAGAAGACAGAGAAAAAAAAGCAGAAACAATAACGGTTAGCAGAGGAGGAGAGAATGCGTCTTAAAACATACAATATGTTTGTCAGCTCTTATGTCTCTAAAGCACTCATGACAACGGTATTTTGCCGACACCTAAATTACAGACAACACATCTAGGGCACAGTCACAGTGTCTTAACAATATTGCTGTGATGACACAATAATCAAAGAACAGTAACAAGCCAAGTAAATTACCAACAAATGGACTAAGGGCATGCAGCCCGGGAGACTTTACCCATTTAAAAAAATAACTTAAAGACAACTAAAAATGAAAACTAACAGGGGACACCGACACTTCTTGAGGTGATTGGTCGGCAAGTGTGCTGTCAGACTGTGTTATTCCTGATTTCCAGCTTATTTGGATAACGTGACCCACGCCATGACCTTCGACTGCAAGCGTAATGCTTGCGTAACTGCTGAGCCCCTCGACAATAGCTCCGGCAATGCGGACTGTGATAATTTGTGACAGGAGCTTTGCTCCGCCACTTAGGAGTGGGTAGACGACTTTAATGACTTAATCAAGCAAAGCTAATGGGAATGCCCCAAAACACAGCTTCTGCTTCTGCTAGACAAGCGTGGACAGAGTACATGAAAACTATGCTGCGATTACACACACACACACACACACTCAGACACACACTCACACACCAACTCATTTGTCAAATTCTGTGAAGTACTATTTCGAGTACTCCTTTTAGCCATGAAGACGAGGCCATCTGAAGCCTGGCAAGGCCAACTTCCTGGAGCAGACAGGAAGGGGAAGTGAGGAAGAGCGGACGTAGGGGCTCCTGAGAGAGCACAGGGCAGCAAGTGTGGCATTCATCCAGCTTATATGGTGCATTGGTGTGTGAACTTTCCTTTCAAAGGTATTGTACAAACTGTGACAAACATTGGCACTTGGTAGAGTTCATGTGTTCACTAAATTTGGCAACTTACAAAAACAACGTGTCAGGTGGGCAGAGTTGGTGTTGTGTTTTTTTTTTTTTTAAATCACACTTTAGTTGATAACAGCACTGAGCCCCACATACACAACTGCTATTTCAGTTCTAATAGTCGCGAGTATCTTAAATTTGTTAAATAAAAATAAAAGAAGCTTGAAAAACAAAATTCCTAATTAAATGAAAACAGTTGACTTATCCAGCCTGATTGACCATGTTTGTTTAGTTTAAATAGATAATTTTACAAAGCATCAAAACAAGACTGAAACAAAAATCCCCCCCCTCATGTATGTAGGCATCTGTTTGGAACGTGTGAGTCTACGAGGTATTTTAAGCCCTGGAAATCTATTCTTAGAACTGGCCATCGTCAAGCCTTGTTGACGTAACTGCTCCCCTCTGCATCTTCTGGACGGTATCAACAGGACATCTGGATCACACGAGAATGAGCACAATTATTATCACTTTGGGGGGCAGCGAGACCTTGTGAAAAGGTGGAAACAGGGCAGCAAGTACAATTATACAACAATGACATACCCCAAAAAAAGAGGAAGAGAGGAAGATTATTCATTTTTTGGCACCACAAAAATAAATTTGAAGTATTCCCTTTTCTCCATGTTCTCATACACACTAAGGCATCCTGTAAATTTAACTTGTTCTTTTTCCAGTAGTACCATATGGGACATCAAAATAAAAATCTCAGCCACAAAAAAACAAACAAAGGACAAGCCATTCTTTCCTAAAGACACACAGTCATTTTTCTCCTTTATACGGTAGGGTCTGGCTTGAAGTGAGATGCTGGATCAAGATACGTTTCCAAGGACAGAGCAAAGATACCAGTTACCTCCAACCATGATGTTGATCTTGGCTGAGACGGAATTCATGATAACACATTCGTGTCTGTTTGCACAGGCATTTGGCTGTGCACGGTGAAGGGTTTGAGGAAAGCAACCTATGCAGATTTGCTTGCGTGCTGTCCTCCATAAAACCCAGCAGCATGTAGCCCGACTATCATGTACAGAATGCCGATTGCTTGAGAAGTGGATTTGGACGGGAAGGGAGTGACTGGCGCTTACCACAATGAGCAAGAAATACAAAAAATAATTCAAAAAGCATCACGGGAAGCACTGAGAGTGGCTGCAGTGGAGCCCCCTCATTATGACTTCAGTCTTCTCCCTGATAGGAACAACAACAGCACGAACACACACGAGAAGTAGCCCACAGACCAGCCTGCAAAGCTCTGCGTAGGTCCAGCATACAGCAATACCAGTCCCCTTAAGCCTTTCAGGTCCAGAGGCAGTTATAACATGTTTTAAGGTTGTGAGGAATGAGTAAAGGGTGCGGTTTCACACATGCCTTGCACTGAATATTTAGTATTAAGTGAAGAGAAATATTGGTGGCAGATACACAGAGGCAGAGAGAGAACAACTCTATAGAGAATGTTAGCGGGCGGAAAAAAACAAATGTATAATGTTAGACACACATACACGCGTCTGCTAAATGTCATTTGTACTAGTGAAGCAAAAGAAAACATTTAGTCACGTTTGACAGAAAACTCCAGATCATATTGGTCCCGCTCTGGAGCCTTGTCTCTCTCCCTCAGCACAGACAAAATCCAGCCCATGACAGGAGACTTTATCCAGTTATTCGGTTAGTAATATCTTAAGAGTATAAAAACTGAATGTGTCCTTGCAGGAAGTAAGACATGGCTGCAACATGGTTTAACTCTTTATTCCATAAAGACATCTGATGACCGCTTCTGTACCCTTAAGAGTTCTGAGACCTCAGTATATATCAATAAACACATGGTTTGGCAACCATTACAATTGTTTCTGGGTTTTTCCAAGGGTAGCTGTATAGGTAAAGACCTCCCTCACTAACCTCTGATGCTCACAGAGTCATTTTGTTCTATAAGCGGGTCTGAAATGACACAAAAACTGATCAGATGAGAAAAGAGATTCAAGGGTTACTCCTAGTGAGCTTTCATGGGGTACGGAGTTAAGCACAGGGTGCATGAGATCTGGTTTTCATACCAAAAATTCAGTTACTTTCTGTTGTTGTTTGTTTTTAGCTGCTGTAAGACGTGCTTTTTTCCCATCTTGTCTGGTGGATGAGGCTCATTGCAGAGAGGTGATAACGAAGGGTTGTCCTTTTTTAATTCCCCGTTTTCTTAAATATTAGTTTCCCGAATTTCCCCTTGGGCAGCTTTCATTGCTTGAGATTAGCACAGCTAGTAAAGTATGTTCCTTTTATTGTGTTAACAGGTTAACCTACTTGCCCTGAGGTGAGGTCAGCTCGACTCAGCTCAGCTCGACTCCACTGCCAAGCATGTGACGAGTGCATGTCTGTAAAGTTCAGTTTCAACCTGCACTAGAGTTTGTGTACCGAAGCAGTTTTGGGATTTTCATCTGCTTTGATCCAATTTCCATGGCTATTTCTGCCAAAATACCTGCACTCTCTCTCTCTCTCTCTCTCTCACACACACACACACACACACACACAGGAAGACACACACACAGACACACGCACACTCTCCTGGGAGGCCAGCTGCAATGAGACCAAGTGTCATATAGCCCTTCTGATCACAAGACAGTGACCTCAACACAGCACCATGTCCGAGCAGCTGATGCCCAGAAGAGGAGTCTGGACCCGTTACTACACACAGACACAGACACAAGTTTCAGAGAACACAACAGTAACCACAAAGTGTTCAAGAAATGGCTCCTTTAGTATTTAGTGTAAAGCACCATTCATGACTCAGAGCTGGAGGAAGAGTACTTTCTATACCCAAATATTTTAGGATCTGCGTTTCCAAGTAACTGTTATAACAACAGTAAATAAATGTTGGTGCTCATGTAGATACAAAAAACTAAGCTTTTGATTTTATTTCATTTTAGTTATTTCACTGCGTCCACTGTTAAATGAACTTGTAACATGTAGCTCAGGAAAGGTTAAACATCATAATTCCACTATAAGAAACTCAGTAATAAGCTAAGATGTAAAGTACATCCAAATCTTATCACTCTCCTTTATTGGTGGCTTTTTAATGAAGGTTTCAGTTGTACAACAAGGACTCAGCTACCTTACAGAGGACAGCAGGACTGAGATTATTGGGAGCTTGTTAGGAGCTTATACGCAAGTTAATGACACAGTGACGCTTAAATGTCTCCCTGCATAAACACAGTGGACACCAACACAGACACAAGAAGGACTGAAGTAAACACTGCTGCAGCAACAATTTAAAGACCACAGCGCATTTCTTGTACTCCATCTTTGCTGTGAAACATGCCTGCCCTCATGCACACGTGTTTGTGGTTGCTGTTGTGTGGCGGGGAAATCTCATTGTCATTGGTTAGCAGTTACAGTAAAAATGCCTTCATTTTCAGCAATGCACTATTTATGGAAAAACATTACACTGTCTTATCTTGTGTATTACTGTGCATCTACTATGGGCCACGATCTCTGTCATGCAGCTCATTTCTAAGAAACTGTGTACACAGAAAACCATAAATCAGCTTTTTCCAAGTTACGGAAAACACCCTCACTGTGATTCTTGAAAATACCATCAAGTCAACATTTTTGCCCAAGACACTGAAGATAACTGCATTTAGGCTGGATTCATGCCCTGATCACACTAGATAGTGTACGCCTCAGATGGGCATTATCTGTAAGCTGCCAAAAACTATCAATATGGCATTTTAAACCCACTTTACACTGGGACTGGACAGCTGTTTTGAGGTGAGAGGAACTGAGCATCACTGCGCAACATATTCCAAGTGTGCAACCCATCAGAACAACTCTAAAATTGTCTGAAGTTATCCTGGGTTTTAAATAACACTGGATTCCTGCAGCCAATTTTTTATCCCGGCTTTAACTGACATGAGCGACCATAAACACAATCAATGCATCTATATTGAATTGAAACAGTGCAATCGACAGAAACACTAACCTCGCATGCCTTTGGTCAACAAGGTCTATCTTTGAGGAAGTAAAAGTCGTAAAAGGTTTCCGCGGGTGAAACTGTGGAAGCTTTTATTAACCTTCTATTAATGGTTGCCTGTAAATGCCTTTGTCTGCGGATCTTAGGCGGTCTCTCGCCCTTGTCAGTTTTCGGCTTGGTGCGGCTGAGGTGTAGGTGGCATTCGGCTTTATTCTCCATTATTCTCTCTGGTGCTAATGTGCTAGTCTCAAGACTGCTTGACTTCCACACCTACGTCTGCTCATCCAAGAAGTGTATTCTGCTACAGTAAATTGAAACAGTCTTGCTGACCACGCAAAACACTTTAGACTACACGCCACATTTAACCATACATTCACACTGTTCTTATTCTCCACACTTCAAGCACTTTATCAACAAGACAACCACAAACAATTCAGAATCGCCAATTAAGCTAACGCGAATGTGTCTGGACAGCGCTGAGGGGTTTGCAAGCAAGCCAGTCAGAGCATCTCTACCGGAAAAACTGTTTGATGACACCATTTTTAAATTACCCTCAAGCGTGTTTTCGGCATCATCTTCTGTTAAAAAAAAAAACAGAGAGTGCAGGGAAATACCTGACAACATATCTATAGAGAACCTACAGATAACATGAATGATGAGCTATGCTCTGTGATGCCTGTTGGCGTAGCTTTCAGTATCCTTTAGGACTTGAACTTGAAAACATTCATGCATGACTCAACTATGATTCTAAAAAGCAGAACTTGGTTTATGGTGTAATGTCTACAGTGGGAAGCCTGGGAAAGTGCATCTTGTGCGCTCATCTGTGTTCTCACACACACACAAAATGGTGTGGTGTTAAACTGTATGAGGTTAACCTTCATCGACAGCAGACACAGATTACGACACCCACAGAGGGAATAATGCTCAGGCTTAACCCACATCAGCATGTGAAGGCGTTTTAACTCACATGCACACAAAAACCCCAGCTCAACTGATAACCTGCCATCCAATGTTTGCTGTTAAATCTCATCTTTTCAAATATAAACACTATAAAACTGAGTCTGAGTCTTGCATGCTTATGTCACAAAGACATCACGCACCATAAGGTCACGTCAGGTCAGCACAAATGGCGTTGCTCTGGCTGTGCTAAGCGTGAGCACGCACAGTGATGTTACAGGCACAATGAGTCAGCAGCACAATGCCTTTCAGAGGTGTTTTACTGGTGTGTTGTGCACTTGTATGAGTAAATGTGTCGAAATGACTCAGCTGAGTGTGTTGAGCTGAAAGTACAAGAAAGGGGACATGCTACAGCGCAGAGGGAAAAAAAACTGGACATCACATTCATCAGCTTTTTCCCCTTCTTAAATAGCAAAGCGGGCATTTTATGGTGACTAAACTCTGTGGGATAGAAATACCTCATCGTGAGTAGCATTCACCACTGAGCTTTGATGAACACAGACATCACAAGAACCACTCCTCCGAAGCTTAATAACTATTTTATTCAATTTTTATTAATGACATTTTTATATCAGAAGCAGAAATTGGAATTAATGCATACTTTACAAGGAGACGCCACCTGAAACAGCATCAGTCTGCATTAGGCCTGTTTGAATGAACGATCAGCTTGGGGATTGGCAATGTTCAGAGTAAGTGGCCACTATCAGCTTCTTTTTTTAAATGTCTTAAAAAAACATTATTATTAAATTAATATCCAATTTAATTTGACCCGTCATAGTTTTGCAGCAGCATTCTATGACTATAACTGCTACTTGCAACACCTACACAGTAGACTTGAATAGTCCAGAGCAGCAAGTCTTTTGTGGCATGCTCAGCTAAACGCAGTTTTCAAGGTGCCTGATTACCCTAGACAGCACAAAAGATGGAGGTAACCACCATGCCATCCAGGATGGCTTTGGACTCCACATTTTGAAGCCTCAACAACAATCTTTTTTTAGCATTAAAAGTGGAGACGACGCGTGCTTCATCAGGATGCTACAAACATATAAACACATCTATATAACATTCAAATCAAATTTAACCAGCAACATGCTTGTTACAGCATCATACTTACTAAGACTGCAGTCAAAAACTGAACAGGTGCCATGCAAAATGAACATACTGTGAACTTCCCATGTATTTACTGCAAATACAGTAACCAGTTATCCATCCTTTAAATAACATCACTGCTCTCTGCAGCACTGCACATATAAATACGCTAAACATGTTACTGTCTGTTTATATTGAGAACAAGACAAAGAAAACAGAGCCCAATTTCCTGTATTTGTACGCATACTTGGCCAGTAAAGCAGATTCTGATAGCTGTTAAATGCTTCGATGCTGGTGAAATGGGAGCTTTATTGACATCTCATATATTCTATAAAAGTGTTGTGAACTTCAATTAGTTCAGTTGCTAGTGAGGAGTGGGTCTGTGTGTAATGCTACTGTGTGAAGTTGTGTCTCAAGTGGAAGAGGCAAAGATGGCACTGATGGCATCAATACCATTGCAAATGAGCATCTAATCCAATAGTAATTTTTGGTGTCGAATAGTAACTGTGCATATGCTTTTTAATGATGTAAACTTGGGCATTATAAGACTGGAGTCTACAGTGACAGACCTTTGGAGCTGACTTCAAGCAACACCTGGGGAACTCAAGTTTTTGGCATTTTTGCATCGGCTTTATTTTTCAGCTCTAGAAGCTGCCTCCTGGCATTTACTTAGACCATCTATGCAAAGACACAAACCTATGCAAATCTGTGATCATCAAAGCAAAAAAGGGACTAAGGAGGCTCAAGAGTTGGGAGGACGCCTCGTAATCGGAAGGTTACCGGTTCGAGCCCCGGCTCTAACAGTCACCCGTTGCCTACTGGTGGTGGTTAGAGGGCCCGTTGGCGCCAGTGTCCGGCAGCCTCGCCTCTGTCAGTGCACCCCAGGGTGGCTGTGGCTACAATGTCGCTTGCCATCACCAGTGTGTTAATGTGTGCATGAATGGGTGGATGACTGGATGTGTAAAGCGCTTTGGGGTCCTTAGGGACTAGTAAAGCGCTATACAAATACAGGCCATTTACCATTTACTTCCTGCTAAGTTCTGAAAGTATGTTATTGAGTCGTTCACCCATTTCCAGCTACTGGTTGCACTTTGGAAGTTAGTACTTCTCCCTTTGCTCCAAAAACACTCCATAAACTGTATTCACACATGTAACATGAAGCAAAATTTCTCCTAGGGTTTGTCCGCACACAACCATTAGACTTGTCCTTGGAGAAACAACAACAACAATAACAAGACACATTTCTCCTGATAATGCCTGATGTTGAGCTGATGGTTCCACTGATATAGAAACCAGTACAACTAAATGCAGTAGCCTTTCTTCTACTAGGACCAGTGCCAACTACAAGCCCTGTGTGTGAGAGCTTTATCCATCATACAGGTAAGAGGCTACAGAACAGGGACTTTGCATGCACTAATACGCACATTCACAAACTGCTGGCACCACTCTGAGGCAGAGCTGTAGCTGATTTTATAATTCGTCAGGAACACAATGTGATCGTATTGACGAAGCCTCGAGTGCCCTCAAACATGCGCCGCACAGTCACACACATTCTGGTGCGTGTTCTTCCTCTTTTGAAGCTGCAGATTCACTGAGACGCGGGAGAAGACAACTACAGGGCAGGAAAATAAGTCAGGCAGAAACGTAGCCTTTGTCGTATTACTCACCCAAATGAAATCACATTCGGGCATGTGTAAGTGTGTCTGTGAGAAAGCGAGAAGGATTGCTGTATCTTTGAGAGCTGTGTGAGTGTACTGAGGGAGTGAGTGAAATTGTTACACAGTACATTAGGCCTGTTACCTAACGCTTGCCATCCTGTCGGCCCCCTTCCTCTTGCTTGTTTCTTACCAAGAGCACAGGGGAGGAAAAGGGGGACAACACAGGAAAAAGGACAGAAGGACATGGGGAAAGGCCTGCTTCCCTAAGAAACACACAGGTCAGGGTGTGCCACACAGCACCGTGTACCTATCATGACACTTTGCAGTTATTTCAATGACAAAGAAACCAAGGACCCAGTCCGTCTGATAATAGAAGCGCACTTTGTTCATGGCAGACAAAGACCATAGCCAATGGTAAATCACTCGCATTCAAAATTGGTGGTTGGGGTCTGGAACCACCATCATCACGACTGAAACCATGGAAACCAGTTAAGACTTCAATGGAGCGACCTTTCTCCAACTAGGAGCCTTGGCAACACACAGTCGCTGCTGACAACAAGCAGCACTTTGGATGATGACGGCACAGAGTTGTGATTTTTAACTACCGGCTTCCTGTGCCTACAACTCAACCCGCTGCAGAAAAAGCCCAACTCGACTTTATTTTTAACCAGATCAAACAAGACCACTGATCACACCTCCTTCATCATGGTGTTACACACACGCATATAACATTCAAATCAAATTTAACCAGCAACCTGCCTGTTAAAGCATCACACAAACTAAGACTGGAGGTTTTTGTTGTGATCGGTGATTTGCAATAACCATGTTTACAATTCAAATAAATAAAGGTTTGTCATGCAGATAAAACGGACACTATTTGGTGCTGCATTCTGCACTCCGAGTTCATCGTATGTCCTTGGGTCGCACATCAATAAATTATTAGCGATGACCTCTTACCTAGAAACCAGCAAGGACCAAAGACACTGTAGTAGCAAAGATGAAACGTTTCACTGATTCTAATTAATTAAATGTGCATAAACAGTCAATTCCATACAACATCTGACAGGCACTGTTAAAAGGATATGCAAAAAGGATGTGCAAATTTGCCACCTGTTAAAGCGGTCTGCACTGTAAACACAAGGTGACCAGCTCACAGCCTGCACCCTTATGTCCGAAGCTAACAGGAAAATTGTCCATCTCTATGATATACAAGCAACATATGCATTTGTTTTTCATCGTGTCTATACAAATCCTAAATCGCTCTTTGGACTATTTTTTATAAAATGTATTCAAGATTTTAATGACATGATTTTGTTTACAAATATCTACAAATTAAACATATTTGTTTTAGTTTGTCAGTTTGACATCGAAAGTAGGGCTGGGCTCATATCATACCGTTCACAGTAATACCAGTATAATGTCAAGCAACGATAGGAGAATGAAATATCGCGATAGAATATGGGTAAAACGCGCATGCACAGTGCCTTTGTTTTCATACGCACATGGCAGAAAAAGCATGGCGGCGACAGAGAATGAGAAGGGCGAAAGTGGATCGTTGAATGAAACAGATGAACCAGAATTGGTTTGTAAAAATGCTGCAACTTCAGTGGTGTGGAACTGGTTTAGCTTTCGTCCGTCAGATACACAACAAAGCACTATTTTTGGTAGCGCATGCTAGCGGGCCGTCGTTATTACTGTGTTTTTTGGAAAATACGACACACTTAAAATCAATCCTACGATTTTTCTGAAAATCGACAGTGCCCCTTATAATCCCGTGTGCCTTATGTATGAATTCTTGTTGTGTTTACTGACCTCGAAACGATTTTGTCGTACATGGTGCTCAAAAATCTGTCAAATGTTTTAGTACGACTTTGCTGATTTGCTGATACGTGCTGTGCTTCAGCATAGTATTACGGTATTCTGTGTGTATAACCTCTTTTTAAGTTTTGTGGATATTATACATGGTTATGCTGAGGATATGTCGGCCAATTTCCACTGGAAATGCCTTTTGGTTAAACTGTCAGCAACATTTACACTGTTAACTTTTTATATAACTTTAATGCACATAAAAAACAGCTGCTTGTTTAAGTGTAAATACGTTGATTTTTTTTTTTTTTTTCACAAATAAAGTTGTGGAGTTGTAAAGTAACTTGTCTAGTGTCAATTATTTCGTCAGTTATATTGTTATCGCAAATTTTCAAATGTATATCGTGATAAATATTTTTGGTCATATCGCCCTGCTCTAGTTGAAAGCAATTTAAAGTTGTGATCTTTCTACTTTCTTAGATCACACTTTAAAAGGCGTGTGCGTGTCTATGTATTCTTTACATCTCAGCAAGTGCTCTTTCAAAACACTTTGCGTTTCAGTGAGTGTGTATTGCTAACATGGGAAGGAAGGCTGGTGGTAATTTTGGAGGAATCTGAATAAGTGATTCTTCAGAAATATAAATAATTGAACAAATGACATAAAGGTGACTCCTTTAGGTGTGGGGCGACTGATAATGACAACAGTGCATCACAAAGATGGCCGTGCACAGATAGGGATGGATTCTATTGGTGAACAAAAGCTTAAAAATATCAGCCACTGTCACCTAAATCACCTACAGTGTGGGGTTGTTAAAACAGAATCAACACTGCAGTACTTTGTAAGCTCTGCAACTGGAAATGTCTTTTCAAATCAGCTCAACCTGTAGTGCTCTGGCTGTTTCCTGTACTGTGTTTACTGTAACACGGCATTATCTCATATCATTTGATATGCCAGTTGTAAACTCTTGATGTGGCCCAATATCAAAGTTAGACCACCTTCTGGTTTGGATCTTCGTTCTTTCATTTGAGAATAAACATGTATTAACTGCTTATTAAATGTTGTTTTAGTATCAGAATAAACAAGATCAGAAAGTCTAACCTAAAACTCTCTTTGACTTGCTAGCTCACCTTGCTTGCTAACCAAACAGCGCTGTAGCAAGAGCACATCTAATGTGGACTAAATCTACTATGTGCTACATATGAGACAGTATAAAGTCCGAAAACACCCAAACTTAATTCTCCCGACACTCTCCAAAATGTCCGTGGGAAAACAGTGACCAAGATTAAATGAACAGATGTAGCATTTTGAGTTCAATTTCTCATATTTATTTGAGGTAAAAGCTTTAAAATAATTGATGAATTAGCTTTTACATTATTTGATTATCGAGTCATGCGTTGCTTGAGAAAGGTTTGAGGAGCAATGTTCAAGGCCAAGCAATCCAAAAAGTACAGCGTTAATTATATTTTAAAAAATGACTGACCAATGAATTGTTTTAATTAGTTACATCTTAATACACTTTAATTAGGCATTAGTTAATGCCTATTATACCTAACTACATGAGTATATCCTGCTAGCTAGTTTAAATGTTTACATATTGATTATTATTAGTTCTATAAGATGAAGGCACATTGGATATTTTTGTAAATCAAATGGCTCTTATTGTTGCTATAGATGAAAAGAATTTAAAAATAAAAGCAAAACTCAATGATGGGTCACAGTTTACTTAGTCCCCAAAATTCACAGAACTATGAGTAACAGATTTAGTCTACAATGGGTAGTTTACAGTGTCACAGTATCAGAGAGGACTAATAGGTTTTATTAATGAGCCACGGCTAGCAAGGATGTTTGTGGATACCCTGAACGGTAAAGCCGACATTTATCCACACTGCTAGCAGCAACATGTGACACAAACTGCGTGAGTGTAACAACTCTCTTGTTTTGACTTCCACCTCACAAACTGATCTTGTCTGGGTGAAATGAACTTTCACTATTACGACATCAAGGTGCACCACACCAATTGTTTGCTTCTCAAGGTCTGTGCTGTGTGACTGCCTCCGTTTTACTAAGCATGTAAGCCAAAAGCCCCAGATTTCCACAAATGTGCACGGCAAAAACCCAAGTTGAAGTGCTATTGGGAAATTAAACTCTGAACTAATTGCCCATCGAATTGCTCAGATTTTATAAAACATCAGAGGGGGAAATGAGGCTTCGAAAAGGGACCATCCCTTTCTGTGCTTGTGAGCCACAGAGTATAAATATCCAGGTCCTCTTCTGTGTGACTGCACTGCAGGATATCACGCAGCTCCATCTGAGAACGGGGGGAGTTGTTAGGCTGTTTATGACTAGTCAGCATTTCTCTTCAGATCGTTATAGAACCTGGGCCATGAAACAAAGCTACCCGTGTGCATTTCATCTGATGGCTGATTACCGTATCCATATTCATGATAACTACGGGCACGTTAAAGCACGCTGCTACTCTTCTGATATCCGTGAGCCAAGTGGGGACGCTGAAACCCCTGCGATTGTTGGTGGAAATTATGAGGTTACTGCGACCAACCATCAACAGACAGAAAACAGGGCTTATTTCATTCTCTCAGTGATTGTCATCTCTCAGGCTCAGACAGACACACATCAATACAAGTGAAAACAATAGACATTGTATTGTTATTGGAGGAGACTAACAACATCTCCCATAAATTCTGGCCTCTACATATCATAGTCAAACACACACACACACACACACAAACATCTCCACGGCTCACCGACCCATGTGTATTTTGTCATGAAACTAAATGGAGGGTTCAGTCTCTATGTGACGCAAAGCATCCAAATGACCCGTGTCGACTCATCTGTGTGTATGTCAACAAGAACACCAAGGCAAAGCTACACACTTGGCAGCTTTGCCATCCCTCTATTTATATCATCTCAATAAAAGGCTCTTCATCATATATTGCAGGCACCGCTTTCAGTAATCGAAGCCCTGAGTGTTCACCTGCACATCGATCACTACTGATCCCAATACTCCCGATAACCTAAGGAAGGATTTTTAACGCTGCTATACTAATCTGCTGCAAATCACAGTTAGTATTAGAAGAGACCTCAATAACGCATCTGTTGTCAAATATGCCAGCAAAGGCCTTCTGATTTGTTTGGCACTTTTTAAGGTTACATTACCAACACAGCTGATAACCCAGTGGCAACAGACTGCTCAAAGGCAAATAAAGCCTTGCAAAAACTCAGGCACCGCACGCGATAGGTCAGCAAAACTTCAAAACAATACTCAGAATTTGTGAGTGCTGCCTTTTCTTTGTAATGCCCCCAAACGTGTCACAAACAAAAAGATTTTTTTAAAGCACTGAGTTGTGGCCAACTTCAGTGTAAGGCTGAAAGGCATCTACTCATTAAGGATGATTTTGTGTTTCATTAATTTTCTGACAGTAGCATCTGCCATTAACTATGTCAATCGTCCAGTATATTTCAAACTGTCGCCCACACCATGCAAACGCGTTTATGTTCCACTTAAAACTGTATGGTGACAATTCTGAAAACACTTTCATTTTTTTGGCCAATGTCAATATTTTCCTGTCCACGAGGACTCAACGCGCTGTCATCTAGCTATTAAACCTGATATCTAGTACTACAAAATCTGATATGTACAGCTGTAAATGTTCCAACAAACTGGTTAAGGTGTACGAACGTATCTTTACGCGAAACGGTACATGCTAAGTAGCTTGTTCACCCAATTCTTTAAACAGTTAAGTTTATTTTAAACCCCACAGTCTTTAGCTTTCCTATAATATAGTGTGACAAAGTTTCGATGGTACTTTATTGGGGAATTCCTAAGAGGGATATTAAATCTTGGGCCAAACACAAACCTATCAAGTTTGGAAGTTCACGGTTAACTTAACAAAAACAATGGCCCAAACTTTTCTTTCATCCTTGACGGACTGGCATCTTTCTCAGAGGTATCCAAGTTGTACTAACCAGGTAATTAGCCATCAAGCTAAGCTAGCTACTAGAAAATCGACTCTCGTCTTTTTTATCTTCGTCGATACCCTTCTCTCTGTCCTCTGCGCTTTGCTACACATTAACCTCGGGCCTTTTAAGCTTTCAGAAAAAGCACTACAAGTTGATAGATGCGAGCTATTATTTACGTTGTGGTAAATATATCTGGATCCAGTAGCTAACGGTGGTGTCCCGTGTCGAGCGGACCTCCGCTACACCGAGCAGCGGTGTCACCATAGCGGGCTGGCCGCTGCTGTCTCCCGAGCCTGAAGGCCCCACCGTCATGCTACTAAAGCGGCCGAAAAGGCTCAGAATAAATCAATGACAACTTATAATTGTTCACCTCTGATACTCGGACATCAATTGTCTTACCTTTGCTTTAGTAATGATGTGTGTGGCCAGTTTAACAACCGCGAAATTTCCCTTCCCGATGGTCCGCTCGATTTCGTAGTGGCCCACTCGGGCTGGGGGTGGCCTGGGGACCGAAGTGTGGCCAGGATTTGTGATGCACCCAGTGGCTGTGCTGGTACGACCGGAGTGGCTGATCCCGGAGGATGGCTGGGCTCGGTTCTGGGAGCCCATGCCTGCGTGGGTCGGTCGGGCAGAGTGCGTAATCCCGGCCGCTGCGGACCCAGCAGCACCTCCGCTTGACACGGCCGCCATCTTCTCGCCTCTCTGCGGGAACAACAAGCAGCCGTGCGCAGCGCGCACCGCGGGCACGCCCCCGCCCTGCGTCATTTTACGTAGAAAGCTCTTCCGCAGCGCCCTCTCTAGGTTGTAACCATAGTAACGAGCGGCGTAACAAATGACTTCATCCAGAGAAACGTATTGTGGTTGCCCTGGTGACAAAGAAGTGCGCATTATCACTCCGGTTCCCATGATTCAGTGATTCCTTGCAAAGTGCTGCGTTCTGTATGAGCAGACGGTTTTTAAAGTGTTTAAAGGTGTACGCCGCTTTACCCTTACAATGGCGGACGAGAACAACGGTCGCTTTGTTATTCCACTGCAATACAAATATCTGATATGAGTATGTTTCACAAAAATATGACTACAGTTTCTAACAGCTGAATGCCATGAAGAGATCCCAAATAGAAAAATTACAGCCATTATGGCGGTCGGCCGGAGGCACTGTATTAGCTATTTTGGCTGGGTTTTTTTTTGTCTTCGATAAATTACTAAAAACGTGTACTTAAAAAACAAAAAAAACATGCAAACCTTTAACTTCCCCCAGAGATGTAGGTGTCTTTATAATGCTGATAAATGGCCTTGACCTTCTGAGGAGGCTTTGATACGATCTCTTAATGAACACAGAGTCATTAAATCAGCGATTAGCTGTACTTCCGTGGTGACTGGCCTGCACTCATACAAAAACATAATCACTGTGTCCCCACCACAAGCGTGCAGTGATACCTGCACAGTGACATAATAATAATTATGCAAAACTAAATGTATGTATGTGCAAGAATAAAAAGATAAATAAGCAGGGTCACTCACACCATTTATAGAAAGATGCATTACCTGAATCCACTCATAGAGCTAATTTAACATAAGGATAATCTAAGTAAAACGAAAGGAAAGATTTCAAAGCTCGTTGCAGTTAATTTTATTCTCTGGTCCATAGGCTCTCTCACCAGACTGTAGACAGCACCCCTTCATGGTGGAAAAGAGTTCCTGCATCCAGGCTGGTCCAAAACAGGAAGGTGCCCTGTGGCTCCCAGACCGCAGAGAGAAAGCAGGCTTACTTGTTGTTTGGAATTAGATAACTCATTGTAAATAAGTTTCGGCATGTGCATTTCTTTTTTTTTTTTGATCAAGGTCTTTTTATTGAACAAAGAATTGCTTCCAACAACAATTACGGCAATATGTGTGTAATGCATTTCTAAAGGAAAGTTTTGTAATCTGCAGCTGACTTGTATTTTAATGTAGGAAGTGGCACATGTTAAAGGCGCCAGGCAGTGCTCTGGCTAACAAAAAGAGCACTTGCTGGTTTCTCGAGGAGTGAATTAATGAATATGTGGGTGGCGTGGTGGTGCAGTTGTTAGCACTGTCCTGAGTTCACAGCCGCTGACTGGCTGGGGCATTTCTGTGTGTAGTCACAATGTCCAGCTTCCTCCCCTCCTCCCCAAGTGTTGATTTTAAATTGACCGTAGGCGTAAATGAGGTGTGAATGACTGCTTTTTTGTGTCAGCCCTGTGATAGACTGGCAACCTGTCTACCCCACTTCTATGTACCCCACCTCTTCTCCTATCCTCCAGTGCACCAATGACCATGAGTTGTATAAGTGCCTGGGGTACAGTATTTTGTAGTTTTACTTAAACTATAACTAAAAGCTACTAACAGTGCACAGGCCGCATATTCAACTATATTTATAGCTCCAAACATAAATGTCCTAATGTGTAATGACATGTTTCAGAATGATCATGTAACATGACGGTATTCTTACTTTTATTAGTACTGTTGTTGGTTTTGGATAATAATGTATTATAATTATTCATTTGTTGATGTGTATATCTGTTTAATATTGCAGTTCGTGGTGATTCTAATTCCTTATATATTGATTGATCAACAATAATGTAATTTATCAGCAAAATAATGTGTGACTAAAAGTTTTATATGTGCTGGTTCTATTCATCTTCGCCTACACACAACAGTTTTTTTTGGTGTGCATTCTGTTATTTAGACAGACTGCTGGCTGCAGAAGACAATGGAAGTCAAGGAAAGGAGTAAAATTTGAATCCAACAGATTGGTTTGTGTGAGGATCCTATGATCCAACATATGCATACATAGTAACACATTTTTGCCTTGGTATATACATAAAATAGATCCAAGTCCTTGGGACACTAACCACTGAAAGACCTTGAAATGTCCTCTTCATCAAGATTAGCTGCAATAAAAACATATTATATGAAAAAATAAGGGAGTGTAGTTCATACCTCGTGATTTAGTATTTTCCTGATGTATTCCAGTTTCTTTCAAACTGACCTGGTTAATACTTTACCAGTTTTGTATTATTATTATCGCTGTTGTCGTTATGCCTGGTTTGAAGTCACTATATAGGAAACTCACAGATAAGGCCAACCCCACATAATAGCAAACATGCAGACATCGGTTTCACCCCAGATATTTGACTGCTGAGGGTCCAGGAAGTGTCGTCATGACGTCGTGCGTCGGTTTGTTTACTGTCTAAGCGTGGAGGGAGGGTGGGCGCTAACGGCACAGATTTTCACACTGAATCTCTTCCCCCCGCTGGACCAAAATTTCTTGCACAAGGCAGCGGTCCTACGAAACCCGATAGTGACAGCCGTTCGCAGTTTTACAGGAAGGCTTTTGTGCGGGTTTTGTTTTTGACGACAGAACCGAAGTCCGACATGAAAACATGAAGCTGCCTAACCAGCAGTGCTAATGCTAACACGGCGAGTCAGCGGGCTGTCAGATTTCAGGGTTTCATATAGAAGAATTGAGTGTCGCTGCTTTTGTTGTGTTGAAACTTGGCAGTGGGCGCATGACCGACAGCGTCTACTTCGTTACGGATGCCGACAGGACGAAGCGCAAGTTTATAGCAAATGTAAACACTTCACTGTGTCACTAGCTTTCATTTAGCACCTGCTGTTATTGTCTGAAGGGGCATAGTTGAGCTAGCCTGACTGCTTTCCTTGTTATTGTTGCTGAATGGGGTGGAGTTTTTTCATAGCGTTGTCTCTCCACCCTAGAGTAACTTAAGATATCGTTTCCCAGTTATAGGAAGACGGTGTCAGGCAAAATGGTGTTAAGAAGCTCCTGGAAATCACGACATAAAAACAGCTGTGGACCTGCTCCCCGTTGGATCCGACCAGGATTGGCTGCCCTGCTCTGGTTATGTGCGATTCGGTTAGCTTGCGGCATTGAGGTGGGGGAGATCAAAAACATCATCCAGAAAGATGCGGAGTTTGATGCCAACTATAATGACACGGTTACGAGTGAAAACCAGACCATTTACGCGTTTAATCACACCATCTCTCGGAATAAGGTGAGTTCGCCTCCTCAGACTTGTCGGTTCGTTTTTTCACCACTTAAAGATTATTATCAGTCCTTTCTCCTTTTCCCTCTATTGACTTTCAGACTGAGGGAGTGCGTGTGTCCGTGGACGTGTTATCCAACAAGTCGGAGAGCCCAACCTTGTTTGTGGTGCGACAGAAGCAAGCCGTGCTGTCTTTTCAAGTCCCCCTCATTCTCAGAGGCCTGTGAGTACCCCCCACCGTTTACATACATAACATATATACATCACATGTATGTGATGTATAAATGTTAATGTTTTTTCTTACAAAAATCAAGTAATTTAAAATAAAAACTGATGTGGTCTGTAATTTGGTCCATCCCTTAACTCCTTTAACTTCACGTTTTTGTCTAATTGCATATTAAGCTTCCCTTCTTTGTATGTAAACAGAGATGGCCACTCACTGTTATTTTAAATCCTCTAAGTTAAGTCTGTCAAAGAATTTTAAAAGATCTATGTGTTACAGAGTTGAAATTGAAATTGAAACACCAGTATGCATTATGCTTAGTGAGGTGTGGAGTCAATTGTCTAGTCTACAGTAAAGCCAGCAGTATTTAAACTTACTGTGCCCATGGCAATTTTTAAGTCCTATTCAACTATGTGCAAGTGACATAGAGGAAAGATGAGATACAAAACAGAATATGTGTGGTATGACATGCCAGCTTTTCTGTGTTTTTTCTGGACCCAGCAAACGTTTCCTTTTCTTTTTTCTTAATAATGTCTACATTAGTTACTTCACCTTATCCAAAACCTTCTACCAAATCATCTTAAATTAGTGTTTTCCCCCAGATGAGATCAAATGAGTGTATTTAGCTTGTGGCACCAGGTTTTCATTGGCAAACATTTCCCAGCAGGTTCATGTTGACAGCCCTAGTCCAGTTGAAGCCGTAACCCCAGGAGCTTTCATGATAGATGCAACTACCAGTTGTTTTTTTTCACTTTCCTTTCTTTAAGTACACAGCATGTCTTATCCTCTTTGCAGACAGTCAGGGCTTTTGTTATGTCAAGCTCCAAACTGCCAACCATCCATCAGCTATGTGAGCAGTCTTGGCAGAGGTTTTCAGAAAATGCCCCTGTTTGGAAAATGAGAGGCCTTAGAGCTCGAATATATTCAGTTACAATTCTTTGTGCCATTTTTACACTGCAGCAGGGATGTGGGGCTGCCAAAGTAAATATCACATTTCAAATTTGGGCTTGCCTAGAGGTGCATTAGTAGGGCTCGGCACATCATTTGGGACTTCTTACATTAGGGCGTGTAGTTAAATATGACATAATTATACAAGATGTTTCCCGGCTTCTCATCGCAGCATTGCTTTTTTTTTGGGCCTCACTAATGTAGTGACCTATCACAGATATAACCATATTTCAGGATGTCCTGAAAAAAGGTACTTGGGTGTAATTTAAGAACGGTGTCATCTCAGGCTCAGGCTGCACTTTCCACATGTAGCATCACAGCTGTGAAGATAACGGTGTGAGGTCTGGCTGTCTCCTCAACTTTGATTATTATAGTGTGAGGTATATTCCTGAAAGTTTTTCTGTTTTCAATAGAACAAAGATAACATAAAGTAGTATTAAAAACAAACAATAACAGCCGGTATATTGACATTCAATAATTTTTTTTTTAGTCCCCAAACATCAACATTCACCCTAAAAACCTGTTGTTTTGGTGCTGGTAGCTTTATCAGGTTTGTGAACATACACTATTGTTTGTGATTACCGATGGATTAAATGTAAGCAACTGCTAATAAGGATGTCCTCTTCCTAAACGCCACGTAGGCAGATTTTATTTGAACATGTGTTCCAAGGTTCTTTTTAAGGAGTGTCGGGCTACTTGGACAGTAAACGAATATAACTACAAGTCACAAGGTTTAGCTGTAAAAGCAGATGTAGTGGAGAAAGGTGACGGGGCAGTTCAGTCTGCAATCAGTAATTCTTTTCAGAAGTGTGACGGTCATTTGACAAGTTTTGTAAGGAGGAAACGGCAAAAACCACTGCCTGTGATGTGCTTGGGATTGTCTCCAAGTCATACGGCTCCTGTAACCTTACTTCATTGTGTGCAACGCGATAAAAGGTTCCTAGTTCTGCAGTTTATTTTCCCAACAGTCCATTTGTGATGTGTTCCTCTCTTGCACTGGAAGGTTTTGCAACACCAGAATCACCCTGCTGTCAGTCATTGCTTTGTTGGTCTCATGGTCAGGCCACGTTTTTAGCAGCTCACTAATGAACTTTGGACTCTCACTTCCTCCTTTGTGAACCACCAGTGCAGAGATGGGGGAGCTAATGTCATTGTGAGGTTTGCATTCAACCACTTTTAAAGGAAAAATTACGTTCATGTTTCAACTTGTCAGATTGTGTAACTGTCAAACAAAAAACCCACCTGATTTGCTTCATTCTTATAATATTAGAGAATATACAAGAAGGAAGGAATGAATGTATGAGAGGTTAAGGGAAACTTGATCTTTGTTGTCCCCTGTGTTTTTTTTTTTTTTTTGTTTGTTTGTTTTTCATCAGCTATCAGAGGAAGTACCCTTACTACGATGTGGGCAGGACACTGTGCCAACCTCCAACCCGGGCCGCCTCGGAGACCCAGTACTTCTTTGTTGACGTGTCTACCCTGTCCAGTCAGGGTACAAACTACCAGCTCAGAGTGAGCCGTGTTGAAAGTTTCACTTTGCAGTGAGTGTTATCTGTTATGTAATAAATCAAACACAGTACCTGCCTGAATTTCCATCTTATTGCACTGTACATCAGCCTGTGTTATTTGAATGACACGTTTTGTTTACCTTGATTACAGAACAAACAAGAAATTCAGCTTCACCGCATCACCATCCCAACCTCAGGTAACCTGCCTGGTACCATAGCTCTGTGTGACAGTAGGCTCCTTCTTTACATAACTGTGTTGAGTCAAAGAAATGAGCACCACAGATGGGGGAAGTTTGTGGGTGGGGGGGGGGGACTCATAACAAGAAACGTGCAGGAAGCCAGCTGAAAGTATACATGTGAAAGAGGATGTTATGAATGCAGGGAATTTCTGATTTTGTGTATTTATATTACATAAAAAAATCTTTTTCTTGAGTAAGCTCTGTTTTCTGCACTTCCAATTATTTAAACAAAAAATTTGCTTTCTTTTTGGCCTTTGATGACACTTTCATTGGATCGTGTTAGGTTTTTGTTTTGGATGTGAGGTAGGGCTGTGCGATATGACCAAAATCTCATATCCCGATATTAAGACATCTATCGTCCGATAACGATATAAATCACAAAAATGTAACATTTTCTGTTAATTCTGTGAATCTCGGGCAGCTCGTCTTGCGGGAAGTGTTTCCAGCTGCGTGTCATGTAGCTGGAGTCGAGTGTTTTAAATGATGCATGAAACGATACATTTTTAGACATAAGTTGTAACGGCCGCCGTTTTTCTCTGTGAGTATTTATTACACGGCGTGCTGCGGGGAAAGCCTGTTCTAACGTTTGAGTCTAAGGTTTATTTTTTAGCACCTGGCGGCTCTTTTTTGCTTCTCATCCGTAAATAATCTGCTCTTTCATGTGATTCAGGTTATTTTGAAAAGTCTCAACAGGATCTTGAGCTTTATTGTGAAAGGTTTATGTGGAACATAAACAAGCGGACACGCGATGGTGTTACCGTCGTTGTTGCTAACCACAACGCATAAAAACAGGCGCTTGTCCGTCAGTAGTGTGGTTATATTACATATGAGAGAAAGAGAGAACTTTAAGAAATGAATATAGCCACTACAGTGACCATCAAAACGATGAAAAAATATTGCCGTAAACAGTTTATTTTGCGACACCACGAAACAAACGATAGCGTAAAATGAAACGATAGACGTTTTTATATCGTCATCCGATATACATCGTTATATCGAACAGCCCTAATGTGTGGGGTGTGTAGATTTGTGTGGATTGCAGGGCTTTAAACTCAGTTTTACCTCACATCCATGTGTAGTTAATGGACACCTTTTAAGAATATAACCTTCTCATTTCCAGTTTGAGCCACGTAACGCCTTCAGACGGTCAACAACAAAGATGTTCAGATATTATACCATTTAGTCAGGCATAACAATGCAGTCTGACTGGAGTAGTCTATACTGCAGCAAACAGAACAACCTGTTTCACAAACCTTTATGTGACAGTTGCTGGGAGCATGGGTTGTTTATTTAACCCAAATACACACTTATGTTAAAGCTAAATAATGCTTTCATTTTGTATGTGCATGTGTTTCTAAAAAACAAACTATGTTGCTGAGCATGTAGTTTACCTCTGGCATACAGCTGAGGCTTCCTGCATGATGCTGGCTGCAAAGAAAGAAAATAACCACTGCAAATAAACCTCACAGTTTCTCTAAAAGTTCCAGACTCTATTAATATTAAAACTTTCCTTTACTGAGATTTAGCTCTGAAAACCAACCAAATAACCAAAAAATGAACATATTTTGTTGTAGTTGCTTGCCTCTTTGTTTCGGCCTCTTTTCCTTGTCTGTGGCTGTATGGATCTATACTCATCTATACAGTCCTATGAAAAAGAATGAAGTAAAACCTGTCATTCAGTAGCTTACAGTTGGCCTTTGGCAGCAATAACTTGAAGTAATTCTTTTCTGTATGACTTTATCAGTATTGTCATGGAGTGATTTTGTTGCTGATTTATGCAGAGCTCTCTCCAGGTTCCTTCACATTTTCAGTCAGGTTGAAGTCTGGACATTGCAACACCTTGTTTCTTTTCTTTTTTTTAGCTGTTTATTCTGTTCTAGATTTGCTGCTATGATTGGGGTTGTTGTCCTATTGCGTGACCCAGTTTGGACCAAGCTTTAGCTCTCACACTGGTATCCTGACATTTGAATCACGAATACTTTTGTAAACTGAGGGGTTTGTGGTCAACTCAATGACTGCATGGAGCCCAGGTCCTGTGGTTGCAAAACAAACCCAACCCATGGCCCCTCCACCACCGTGCTTCGGGGGTTGTTCTGAGATGTTTGTTCTGATAAGCTTGGTTAGCGCCAAACGTGGTGCTGTGCGTTATGGATAAGCATCTACACTTTAGTCTCGTCTGTTCAAAGGACATTGTTCCAGTTTGAGTTTTTTCTAATTGTGCTGTTATGAACTTTAACATTTAACTGCGGCTTGTAGCGTCTGAGATGTCGCTGTTGTTTTTTTTTTTTTGCAGTTTCTTTAAGCTTTGCACGGTCTGACCTTGGGGTGAATTTGCTGGCATTTCCACTCCTGAGAAGATGGTGACATATTGTTGATTTACCTATGAATGCTCCGGAGCAGCAAATTGCCAAAACTTCTGCTTTTGCAGAGGGTGCTCACACTTGCTGATGACCGATCAATCAAGTGTGTTTGATTATCAGCACCTGGCTCCTCCTTACTCTTCATTCCCATAGCAGCAGTATGGGTGCACTGAGTTAGGCTCAAAACTGCCAATCCTGTGAAAACCTTACTTTTCACACGACTGTATGTTATTTGAAAACGGAGATCAGCTTGTGGCAAATGATTCCATGACTTTCTTTTGACACTTGATGAAGACGTTGTCAGTCTCTGACCTCTTTTAAGACAGTCTGCTTTCTGCATCAGCTTTGCTTTGTTCTCCCAGTCTGTGCTTGTAAGCTATCAGGTCAGCTCATTTGTATGCGTGAGGTGCTCTGCAGTCGAGGGCTCCAACTAAACAGGATAAAACCTTTTGAGAACCTGGAGTGAGAGGCTCTCAGTAACATATCACTTATCAAATTGTGCAAATGGCCCGTGGGGTGACTTATTGGTTTAATGGTTTATTGTGCTGTCAGCAATTAAAACGCCATCCTCAAGTCGATCTTTCTGAAAACTGCCTCACTGACTGTTGTCCTCTTCTTTCCCTCTCCTTTTTTCTCAGTATTTCAAGTATGTCTTCCAAGACGGGGTGGATACTGTGATCGTCAAGGTCAACTCGGACATGACTTTCCCCTGTTCTGTCATGTCCATCCAGGACATCCAGGTACAGTTATCCAGAGCACACATTCAGCTTTGCTGCAGCAGCCCTCAAGAGGCCCCTCCCTCAGCCTCAGTGGTCAGCGTGCAATAGCACTCTGAGACCACGTGAGGGCATCACAGTGGATACCACAGCTGATTTCTTGCTGTTCAAAAATGTTTTCTTATTTACTTCTGAAATGATCCATCTGAATCTTTCTTTTTTCACATCTAATTCAGTTTTTTTCTCCCTCTCCCTCTCTCACTGTCTCCATTCAGTGCCCCATTTACGACCTTGACAACAACGTGGCCTTCATTGGGATGTACCAGACTATGACAAAAAAAGGTGCCATCACCGTGCAGGTAGTGTCCCGCAGAAATTCAGAGCTTACTGGAACCGGTTGCGATAAATCCTTGTGTAGATTTGAATGTAGGTGTTTCTGCCTTTATCTAGAGGAAAGATTTCCCCAGCAACAGTTTCTACGTGGTGTTGGTGGTAAAAACTGAGGACGAGGCATGTGGCGGCCCGCTGCGCTTCTACCCTCTGAGACCCGATCAGCTGATTGACGCCGGCAATCGCAGCAAGGCCCTCGATGTGATGGTCTCACCCGCAATCAACTGTAAGTCACATGGCTACATATGTGAAACGCTGAGGGTTAGCATGTGCTAAAAGAAGCAGAGATTTCTCTGCTTGTGTTGTTTAGATTTGTTTTTTTTGGCAGCAGATACAGAATGTTGTGTCTTACTATGCAAATTAGCTTACAGTTAATATGTCCTCCCGCGCAGTGGAGGCGTACGTGATGGGAATGCTGTTCTGTTTGGGGATCTTCTTCTCATTCTACCTCCTGACCTTGCTCTGTGTCTGTCTAGAGCGTGCACGGTAAGGTTTTGAAATGGCCTCTGCAGCAAAGTCATCATTTGCTTTGTTTATCTGCTACTTGTACAAAAGAGTTTCCAGTTGCGGAGGTCGTGTTGGAATGTTCTTCACTTAGAAAAGCCATCTCTGCATCTTTGTCTTCCACTATTGCATGAAGCTTGATTATGTTATACTCAAAACCCAGAAAAAGTAAAGCATATGCATATAATCTTAACAAACTGATTTCACACCTGTAGGAAATATCCGGCCTGCATCTTTTTTTCTGTTTTTATTGTGTCTCCCTTTTTTTCTGGCTTGTTTTCGGAGTAGAAGGAAGTACGTGCTTTAGGGTGTGTCCTTCCAAACGGACCTCAAAACTCAACAGCTTATGCAGGAGTTTTTTAAAAAGCTGCAGGTGGGCAGAAGGAATAGCTGATTAATTGAAAAGAGCATGTTGTACACATCTGTAAAACCCTGTGAGGAAGATGCAACTTTTAACCAAAGTCTTCACCCGAAACAGACAGAATAGAAAAGCCAGGGTGGCAACAAAACAACCGTCTTTGCAAGTCTGCACCGCAACAAAAAGACGCAGGCAGACGGCAACTTGTAGCTGCCTGAAAATGACAGAAAGTTTTGCACTTTGGTTGGAAAAACAACAACTAATTTCCAACCTCCTGTACATCAATAAGTCCCTCTCCAGCCCACGTTTCAACCCACGAGGTCGGACGTCATATTGTCAGAATAGATCTGCACTGCAGGAATGACACTGCACTGAATACAAATTGTGTTCATTTGCATTTTCCCCCTCTCTGTTTCTGCAGACTGAACAAGAGGAGAAATATGTTTCTGAATCCTGCCGACATGTCGCCTGCTGAGACAGGTAACCCAGCAACTAGCTCTGATGGACCGGCCCATTAGGAGCAGTGTGCACTGACCACAAACCAGCAAGCTTGTTCTGTTCTGTTAATTACATACCAGAGTAAATGTGATCCTAAACTGGACTGATCATGCAGTCCCACAGCTGTTTGCCACTCTTTTATCTCAGAGCTGAATGTTTAAGCATGTACTGAACGTGTATCTTTCTCTCCTGCCATTCAGCCTCTCTGCTCGGGAAGAACAGCGACGGTATACAGACACAGTTACTCCCCTTGTGCACTCGCTGCCCTCTCTCAGTCTGTGTTGCTTGTCTGCAGATGCTCTGCATGCAGTAGCTTCCATACTTTACCCTACAAAGAAGAGAAAGAGACGTTTTCGGCTGCAGGGCTTCATGGACATAAACGTGGCTCTGTTCTGAGGCTTTTCTGGCTTTACAGAGATACAGATATGCACTCACATGGGTCTTTGTTAGCTTCTTTTGTCTGTGTTTGTAACAGTGTTATCCTTTTGTAGTCCTCACAGCTTTATGGCTTTGAGCTAAAGAAACACGTGAGCATATTTTCAGCAGCACTCCCATTAAAAGCATGAAGGCGCTAAGATGAATGCAAGCGCTGCTGATGTGCTTTTTTCGGCTGCTGGCTGCCTCCCAGTGTGTATCTGTATCTATCCACTGCAGTATTTGCTGCCACTGTTTGATTTTAAACCACTAGTTTTGAAATAATCCTCTTCACTGCATCTCATTTCTCAGCTTTCACACTTTTGGAGATTAAGAACTTTTTTTTGCCCCCAGCCAGAAAAGAATTTAAGGAATTCCATTTTTTTCACTGGATTCCTTCACGTGTTTACGTCCGCCTCACCTCCCTGTTTTCCTGACTAACACAGTGATCATTGTGCAGTGTTAGGATACTAACTAAACGTTGATCGTAGTGCTGCTTGTTTGTGCATGTGAGCATTTGGGAGCATGTATCCTTTCTTGGATTTTTGAAAGTTTGTGTCTTCACAGGAAAAACTCCAGCCTCACCAAATGAATATGGCTCATTTGGTGAGTATTTAAAAAAACAAAAACCATTTAGTCTTTGTGATGTCATTGTTTGATTGGCAATGAACGAAGAGTCATCTCCTCCTCAGCTGACAACGGCAGCACAATGAGTTCAGAGGCCATTACCGACAGCGCCACTTCAACTGACAACAACTATGGATACATGGGTATGAGCAAACGGAGACTCACACGTCTTTTTTTCCCTCTTTCTTGTTTTTTGGCCCACTCTAATGTCGCTATGCAGAGCGGCTTGCACATGGATTCTTAGCAGCTCCACGCCCTCACTGGTTTTCTGTGTGTCTTTGTTCATTAGGACAGGAGCCTTTCAAACGTCGACCAATCCTCAATCACCTTCACTACCTAGCCATCCGCATCGGTGACACGCTACCATATAACTAGCCGAATCAGCACCCCAAACCAATCAGCCACCATCTCAATCAAATATCAGTGGAGTTAAGAGGCCGGGAAAGTGGCCACTTCTCTCCACTGATGGCACTCAAATGAACAGCGACGGTGATCTCATCAGCGCAAAGATCATCTGACCGAAAAAAAAAATCATTCTGGTCATCTATTTAATCATTTTGAAAATTGAAGATCATTTTTGAAAGGTGCGATGTGTCGGATCACCTTTTTGCATCAGCCTGCAATTCTCTTAAATCCAGTCGTCGGTCTGCCTGCTCACGTTGTGCCTCCACTAGACAGAATGACTCTCTTTTGCTCTTCCCTCCTCCAATCAGAGCGATCGTTGGAAAGTGTCGCACGAAGCAGGCAGGAGTCTTTGAGCTCCATTGAGGAGGATGACTATGACACACTGGATGACATACACTCCGACAAGAACATTGTTCGCACAAAGGTACGTGGAAATCATTTTTCCTGCCTCAGAATGGCACAGATGTGGCTCTCTGCACATCTGGCTTATTTAGAATGAAAAGATCTGTGAATGTGCAAAGTAGTCCTCACCTCTAGTACCTCGGGGTGCTAGAACAAAAACGTCCATCTGATCTGTTTGGTCACTAACAGATTGCTGGATTCATCTGTGGAGATGGTGAGCCAAACTGGAAACTGGAGGCATAACTTGTTTTTCTTTGATAACAAACATTCCCATTTCCATTTGTGCCAAATATTTGCCAAGTTTTGCTATATCTCTGAGAGTTTAAACCCCAGCCGGGTCTTTAAAACTCGAGCAGCATCCTAAAAACTTGGTTCTGTTCATCTGGATCATCTGGATCATCTGGATCATCTGGATCATCTGGCGTTTTCAGTGGGAGAAATGTATTGTCACTCATCCATGTGACTTCTTCGGTTTCCCCAACCTTATAAACAGTACCTATGCACAATGACTGAAACCAGCCACTGAATGAACAATGGGCTGTGAGGTCAGTTTCTTGATCATTAATATGCAATTTGTCATTCACAAATCAACAGCCACTGATCAATGGTTTATGATCAGTGGTTGTTGATCAGTTGCCATGAGTACCATTCATAGAGAGTTGGGGAATGGCTGCAATTACAGCATTGTAAGATGGTGAAAGATTCAGAGATGGTCTTTCCTTTTTCACGTAAATGGCCTCTTTGACTCGGCGCTCAAAACCAGCCTTCCTCCCTGTCCAAGATGTGTCCTCATCATTGTAGGAGTGTCCACTGGCCTGTAGGTGTAAATAGACTGCAGAGTCTGTGTTGTGCCATCTGCTTCGCCAGAGGTTGTTTGGTTTCCCCGATGTATAAATCACGGCAATCCTCCTGGCACTTAACAGCGTATGCTACATTACTCCGTTTGTCCCGAGGGACCCGCTCCTTGGTGTGGACCAACTTTTGGCGCAGTGTGTTTTGGGGTTTGAAAGCTACAGAGATGTGGTGTTTATAGTAAATGCGTCTCAACTGTTCCAATACTCTTGACACGTACGGATCCTTAAGGGTTTTCGCTTAAGCAGCAGTTGTCCTTCTCTCCTGGATCGGCTGGAGCTTTCTTTAGGCGCCTTCCCAGCTTTGACAAATGTCCAGTTGGGATAACCACATTTACTCAGGGCCTTCTTGATGTGATGTTCTTTTGCTTCCCTGGCCGCTGTGTCTGTGGGGATGGTGTTTGCGCTGTGTTGTAGCGTCCTGATGACACAGAGTTTATACTCCAGTGGATGGTTAGAGTCAAACCTTGAATACTGAGATTTGATTTTCACCCAGATGTCACCCACGTACTTGAACCAGTGACTTGGTAGTGAACCATCCTGTAATCTCTTACAAACGACCTCCACTGCTTCAGTAAAGACAGATGTAACATTGTACAAGACCATTGTTTCATCTGCCTCCATAATGACATCTCTCACCTTCTCAACAAAATCCAAGCTGTTCTGGATGTGGTGTTCAGAGCTGCCTACCAACGGGTTGAGGGTCGAAGCCAGAAACTTTGAGATGTTATAGGTGACCAAGTTGATCATACAGACAATTGGTCTTAGAGCTACCTCCTGTTTATGTGTCTTCAGTAAACCATACAGACTTGGTGTAGCTTCTCCTGGGTACAGCCTGTGGTATGAGGTCCGGTCAGTAGCCTTGTCTTGTTCTAACTGCTTCAGACAATCTATCACCGTCTTCCTGTAAGCACTTCCTGGGTCTCGTTTCAGGGGCTCATAAGTATTTTTCTCACTGACCAATGACAAAATTTTCTCATGATCTTTCTGGTTTAGCAAAACCATCAAGCAACATTCCCTTCCATAAATGCCAGCTCTGAGCTCACACACACGCGCACACACAGTGTAAAACGAAGAGCAGGGCAGCAGATATTCTCATACTGAGCTCAAATGAAACAAGTGAACAGAGACAATTTAATAATGTGTTCCTTCGTTATATTAAACCTCTAAACCAGAGTCACAAATTTAAAAAACTTGTCAGCAGTAAAGAGTTTGAACATTTATAAACTGAGAAAATTAAAAAAAAGAAATGGTGGTGTTTAATAAAAGACAAAGTAGTAGCACATTAATTAGGCGAGGTTAATGCTTTCTTCATCCAGACTTTATTACTTTGATTACTTTATTAAAGTCCTCTTCTTCCTCTTACAGAAATTTCTGTACGTGGCTGACTTGGCACGCAAAGACAAGAGGATCCTCAGCAAGAAGTACCAAATCTACTTCTGGTGAGTTCTCTTGTTGCACCCATGATAAGAAACATGATATTCTTTTATATCGAAGCCAAATCAATTCACAGTGAATTAACCAAGCCATAGTTTTGACATTATATGAAACATTAAAAAAAAATTTACTGATTATTAATGAAGTGCTGCAGATCTGATGGTTGTGAGTGGCTGAAAGTAATAATTGTACCCTCTTCAGGAACATTGCTACCATTGCCGTGTTTTACGCCCTGCCAGTCGTCCAGCTGGTCATCACCTATCAAACGGTAACAATGATTTTATAAAGCATGGCGACACTTTTTAAAAAAGATTCCGATAAGCCGTCAGCTCACTAATACGACGTGTGCATCTCTGTTCTCCACAGGTTGTCAATGTTACAGGAAACCAGGACATCTGCTACTACAACTTCCTGTGCGCCCACCCGCTCGGAGCTCTAAGGTTTGCAGTCGAGCACAGTGTGTTAACATGTCCAACGTCATCAGCTAACCCGCGTAAAGTAACGATGAACTAATTCCACACAGCGCTTTCAACAACATCCTCAGTAACCTTGGTTACGTGATGCTGGGGCTCCTCTTTCTCCTCATCGTCCTCAAGAGAGACCTCGCCCACAATCGCGCTCTGGAGCGGCATGACGTCAACGCGCTGGTGAGGCACACGCACACTGACAAACGTGTAGTCATATGTCATGAAGATGTGTTTTTAAAGATTTAGATGATGATGATGATGATTGACAGCGGTAGTTTAGTTATCAGGTTGTCTCTTCCTCCTTCAGGAGTGCGGTATCCCGAAGCACTTTGGCCTCTTCTATGCCATGGGAACTGCTCTGATGATGGAGGGTTTGCTCAGTGCCTGCTACCACGTCTGTCCCAACTACACCAACTTCCAGTTTGGTAAGAACGATTGTGTCCTTACTCAGACTCGACATGGTTACAGTTGTTTTTACCTTTGTCAGGATCAGTAGTCTGAAGAGAGTTTTGGCTTTAAGCAGCTGTCACTTCAAAGGAAGATGAAGTTTCCTGGCTTTAGTCTGCATCAGTTCTTTGTGCAGTTACATTTTTACTGCTTCAGCCAGTTTCTTCAGTTTCTGCTGGCTGTAAAATTTGTGAATGCATTATTTTTGTCTCTCTGTCTGGTTTACTTTGAGTCCTGGGCTGAAAAAAGTTCAAGTTGGATGCGGTACATTTGAGTTGTTCTCCTCCCTGCAGACACTTCCTTCATGTACATGATTGCTGGACTGTGTATGCTGAAGCTCTATCAGAAGAGACACCCAGACATCAACGCGAGCGCTTACACCGCTTACGCCTGCCTCGCCGCTGTCATCTTCTTTTCTGTGCTGGGAGTGGTAAGCACGCACACACGCAATACAAAACCTGAGTTATGCTTTATGTTCTAAAAACACGGATTTCTTAATAATCATTGTGCTGTGCTTTTTTTCCCTCTCAGGTATTTGGGAGAGACAACACAGCCTTCTGGATTGTTTTCTCTGTGATCCACATTCTGGCCACGCTGCTGCTCAGCACACAGCTCTACTATATGGGTCGATGGAGGCTCAGTAAGATCACAGAAAGAAAGCAAACTCAGTCCAGTGGGCTTTATTGGCTTAAAATGAGTCACTTTAGACTAATAACTGACTGCAACTAAAGTAGTCCAGGATTATATTATGGCTGTCGTGTGAGCGTGTGTCTCACATAAGCTAGCAAATCAGAGTAACTAACATTTAAATCCACTTATCGGGATATTCTAATAAAATAAAGCAGCTTATAATCCTTGTTGTTCTCTCTCCTTCCTCTCTGTGTGTTCACGTGTCAGACGCTGGGATCATGCGTAGGATAGTTTACGTCATCTACACAGACTGCATCAGGCAGTGCAGCGGGCCGATGTACATTGTGAGTAACGGCCAGAAAATCCAGTATCAGTTTATTGCATAAGGTAGCAGGTCCTTCTGCTTTTACCTGGCAACTCAATTATTATCTTATCTTAACGACCGGTGGTTACAGAGAGCAATAAAAGGCATCGTGAGTCCTGATGACCTGCTTTTTAATCATTTTTCCGCCGGTGTATGTCTTTCAGGACCGCATGGTTCTGCTTGTGATGGGGAACCTAGTCAACTGGTCTCTGTGAGTAAAACAAACTGTGTTTCCAGCTCATTTAAATCAGCAGAGTGCGGAGGAGGCAGGTGATGTGGATCTCGCTATCTTTCTGCAGGGCTGCCTACGGCCTCATACAGAAACCCAACGACTTTGCCTCGTACCTGTTGGCCATCGCCATCTGTAACCTGTTGCTCTACTTTGCCTTTTACATCATCATGAAGGTTTGTGTGTTTAGTAACTCTGCGCATGTGAGAAGCACCAGGAGAAAGTAGCAGACATGTTTGGGACCTTTGGAGCTTACAGTTTTCTGTTTGTGCTCAGCTGCGGAGCGGTGAGCGAATCAAGTGTCTGGCGCTGGTGTGTATTCTCTTCACGGCGGTCGTGTGGGGCTTTGCGCTGTATTTCTTCTTCCAGGGTCTCAGCACCTGGCAGGTTAGCTACACACAAACACGCACACCTATGAGATTTGGGCTCATGTGAAAAGACACTTGGATTACTTGTTTCTCTCCTGTGGCACAGAAAACTCCGGCTGAGTCTCGTGAGCACAACAGGGACTGCATCCTGCTATCGTTCTTTGACGACCACGACATTTGGCATTTCCTGTCCTCCATCGCCATGTTTGGATCCTTCCTGGTATTATGAATGTTTGTTTAAACATGCAGGATATGCAATTGGTTTAGAATGAGGCGTTAAAACCTTAATATCCAATATTACCTCTGCTCCCCCTCAGGTCCTCCTGACCATGGACGACGACCTCGACACCGTCCAGAGAGACAAAATCTACGTCTTCTAGATTTGCCAGATCTGCGAAGAGCTCTGCTCTTTCTCTCTGCCTTATCGCCCTGTCTGTTTGCATCCCCTCCATCTTTTTCAAAAAGCACAGCCAGTAGCCTGTTTCTGGGCTGTCGATGAGCACCTCTCTGCCTCGTGGAGAGTCGGGGAGGAGCAACAGGCCCCTCCCTCTACCTGCGTGGACACTAATGTGCCAATAAAAGCTGGAACGTCGTCGAGCGATGCTGAAGTGTTTCGTCCTCTCGCTGCCATCATCGATGTAACTGTTGTGAGCACCGTTTACTGCTGACAATTAACGGTGTGCATTTTCGCTTGACACAAAACTCGTCCATTTTAATTTATTTTATATTGTCTGCATTACATTTGGCCTGGAAGTCAGCAATGTATTTTACTTACTGTTTGTAGCCTGTTTATATGCTGTGTGTGTTTGTACAGGTGTGTGCGTGCGTGCGTGTTTTCAAAAATAATTGTGGGAAGATGAATCCTGTCCAGTCTCAGTGGCCTTCAATGTTCTAATCATAGTAGTCACAATACTGTGTTCTGATTGGTCAGATCTGCAAGCTATCCGTCCTCCTCCTTGAGGGAATATCCATGAAGACATGATTGTATTTACTTGTAACTGCCCTTAAGTGTGACTCTTAAAGGTATTTTTGCACTCTACAGAAAATGGATTTTATTGTCAGGCATTGCAGTGAAAGGATACTCAATAAAGGTCTTTTCTGAAGTGTGGTCTATTTTTCCAATACCTGGCTTTGATAAGATCATCTTGGGCACAACAGCTCCACCCACCTGCTGTTTGGATCTTCTGTTTGAGAGGAGCAACCATTCAGAAGTAACCTGGCTTAATTACCGAGTCCAATTTAGAGCATTGGAAAAAGAGCAGCTCACAATTTAACCACAAGTTTTTCCACTGGAAATCATTCGCACATTAAAAATGTTTTATTAAAATATTTCATAGAAAAATACAATATTTATTTACACAAATATGTAACAGGCATGTAAGGAAGAGGACTCCCTTACTACATTTATTTATATTATATTATCTGTATAGCACTTTAGAGCACACCTTTCACTTTATTAAAACCACCTTATCAAGCACTTTATTTAGCAGTGCACTTTAAGCATGGATTTGCACAGTAAAACATTTGCACACAAGAAGTTTAAATATTTATTGACTATTTATTGGGAATTTTAAAATCAGTTGGTAGCCTTATTTCAGATCCTGCACAGCTGCTCCTCATCAAGGAATGTGGTGGTTGTCTGTCAGGAGAAAAGAATGGTGATTGAAATAGTGATTAAGGTTTACCAGTAAGGAAAACTAATGTAAATGTGTGTGTGAAATCTAGGGATAAAAGTGGTGCAAATAAGTGTAAGATAATGATTACTCACCTTTCTTGCCTGTGTCCTCTTCAGGGTGTTTGGGCAAATGTTTCCCCGGGGGTCCAGACACCATTTAAAGGTTCCGGGAGAGACCATTGGTAAAGAGAGTGTGGTGAATCTTTTTGTGCTTGGGTTTCTGGGTTTTTATAATATTGGGTTTGGTGTAATATTAAAGGGTGAAATATTTATTAATATGTAAATGTGAAATGTATTTATGTATTTATTTATTCTTATTGATATATTGTATACTGTGGTGGAAGGTTGGGATTTAATAACTTACCTGAGAGTGGAGTAATGGTTAAGTCTGTGACAGCTGAACATATTTAAGGCTGCCGGTTGTCATTAGAGGGTGATTTTTTGTGCTGTGAAGAAGCTCGACAAATTATTGTAAGGAGAGCTGCATAGAAAATAAATACTTTGTTCCACTACACTTGCCTTGGTCCACCTCACTGTGTTTCCAGCCGCTAAGGGCCGCCCTGTTACAAGGCACAACTAGTCGACAGCTCACTATTACTGATATGCAAACACCAGGAGACTGGATATTAAAAAACATTTTTCAAAGTGGATTGGCTTCACTGTCTTTACAAAAACAACAGGAAATTCAGTCTCTGTTAAAAAGTGCATTACATAAACGGTTAAACTCCATCAGGCCGTGTTGTGGAAGGAAAGGTTTCGGCAATAGAGAAATCGCACAGGACACTTCTCTGTGATTGTCTTATACTTGTTAGGAAAACCCAACCCGACGCAAGTGAACTACAGCTTTAAAACACAGAGTGGATAAGTTCTGGCATGGACCTCTAACCCTGAATTTGTTTGCCTAAAAAAAAAAAAAAAAAGTAGTTTCTAGTGTTGGAGGATAAAAGTCCTCAGCCCTCTCAGATATGTAACCTCCCTGAATGAACAGCCATGTCCTCTAAAGTGATCTCTTCCTCTGGGAAGAGCAGAGGAGGCTGAACGATCCCTGAAAATTTTCTGAACTGACATATTTAATTTTAAAAGAAGAAGAAGGAATGTAAACATCACGATGCAGACCTGTCACAGTCAGTAATACAAAGTCCTCGGTAACAGTCTCGGTAGAGGGAGGCCGTGCATCATGTTGTCAGTAATGATAGACTCTGATCTGATTGTTGTCATCCAGGCCCAGCTGGACCAGCCCGCTCTTTGAGGAGGGAGCCTGATAGCGGGTGAACAGCGGTCTGAAGGGTGGAGTTAAAGATGGCAGGTACAACTCAAGGTGAACTTTAGACTAGAGATGTTTGCAAAGTGAAAATTTTAAAAAGGACGTTATATGAAATCAAGGAGAACTAGAGGATGGACCGTGTGTTAGAGTGATGGAAGGATACATGCTGGTGTCTTTCTTGCGCATTTCCAGCCACCTCTTGTTGCCGTCTATCAGTCCCTGCAGCCTTTGGCCGTCCATCTCAGCTGATCTCGGTGTGGAGTGAAGCCCTCGGCTGTGTTCACTGAGACACACACAGGAGTTACTGTAAGTACACTTAAAACAGCGTTTGTGTGGAATCTGCTACACAGGCTTGATTAAAGGCGTATTGTAGGTTGCAGTACTTCAGAGGAGTATATGATGAGTAAGCCGTGGAGGGTCTTGTTGTGCTGGAACCAAGCGGGGCAGCAGCTGCTCCTGGACAAGAGAACAATGACACAATTTGTACAACTTTGTTTTGTTTATTTCCCCCAACGAGTGCTGTTGTTGGTGCACCACTAATCCAACAACATACCAGGGAATATCTGGCTCCAGCGGCTGTTGAGGGTGTCCCTGGATGCCCTCAGCTCACTGCTGATGGGCGTGCTGAAGAGTGGGGAGGCTGCAGAGCGGCTCTGAGTCGGCCAGCTCCACGGTGGCTCTGAGGGCCTCTCCAGAGGAGGAGGCGGGGCTAAGGAGCTGGTTCCCAGGTTGTACGTCTGAGCACTGATAGGAGCTGATGAGGAGGAGGTAGGAGCTAGAGTGGAGTGAGGATGAGACAGAGGTGGAGGGAAAGCTGCGTAAGGTGTGGTGCTCTGCTGCTGGGTCAGCGAACCCAAGGCACCCAGGACTGTGTTGAGCTGGCCTGAGATCTGCTGCAGTGACTCTGCTAATTCCTGGACTTTGGCTGGAACGGTGGGAATATAACCTGAAGAGAGAGGGAGGAGGAGAGTGTAGATTAGCAGAGGTAAGAGAAAATACAACAGGTGAGTTCTTCAAACTGTTAGGAACGGCTCTCTGGGGACGCACTAGAGCCAAAATGATTGTCTATTAACAGCTGATTTGTGAAGTTTATATACAGAAACATTGGCTCTGACACAAATCAAAGGGCCACTAATAGTCCCCAATCATAAATCAAAGTATGGTATAGGTTACCTTAGATCTGCTAATTCAGTATACTTTGAAAGGGGCTTTACTCTCAGCCCATAGCTACAGGGGAACATGTTACTTCCATCCATCTTCTTTTGCTTAGCAAGGGCTTGTTTGTGGGGGCAGCAGCTAAAGTACAGCTGTAGGAGTCCAGGAGGAATCCCAGTCAGATGCCCAAACCAGAAGCAAGAAAAATAAAGCGCATTGACAAAATCTGTCTTTTTACACCTTTGCAGGGTGCGTTGTTGATAACTTTGACTTTATTGAGGCTGTGTAACACTGACACATATTCCAGGAGCGCTGACACTCAGTCTGAACACTCACTGTTAAAGGCGAATGCTGAACCCCAAGCGGTGATCAGGCAGAGCCCACATGTTGGATTTAGACTGAAATTTGAAAATCCTGTTCATTGTCTGGGGAGCGTGCTGGCGAGCATGCATTACCTGCCCCATATGGCGGTTCCACGGTGCTGCTGAAGTCTGACTCACTCACATCAAAGGTTACCTTCCTTCCTCCGGCGAGCCGAGACAAATCCTCAAACAGCGGCTACGTGGAAAAAGCACCAGGGCGTTACAGTCATCACGACATTCCATTAAAAGTATGAATTCCCTTCTGCTACACCTTAAATCCAATCCAGGTTATATTTCCAATCCACTGAGACACATTTCATCCTTGCATATAAAGTGTGTTGAGTGGCAGAAATGTACCATGCAGCTAAATGTTCTGCTTATTTTTATAGCTTTTCATCAATTTTACTTGGTCAATATAACCTTCTACACTGATTACACAAACTCATTCTAAGTGTGACTTTAAATAAGCTCACAGAAGAGCACAAATACATGCTGATGACCTCCTGACCTCTTTGGCTATAGAGTTCTCTAGCTGCAGAAGCTGCTCCTCTTTCCTCCGCAGGAGACTGTTTCCTCTCTGAACCGTCCGCTCCAGCTCCGCCACACTGTTGGCCTCCTGACAAAGGGAGGGGAAATTCCCATCTTGTTAAAAAAATTTTTAAAAAAAATCAGATTGAGGTTTAACACGTGAGGCTCCCCCTTACCTGCTCAAGGTTTCTCATCGTCTCTTCGGTCGCTCTTCCCTGAGCGGGGTGGGCCTGCAGGGCCGCCTGCCTCTCCATCAGCCGGCTGCTCTCTCTCTCCAGGAAGAGTTTGGTCTTCTGGATGGAAGCGCCATGTGAGGAGATGTACCGCCGGAATCTGGACACGTAGAGGTGTGGGGATGGGAAGTGTTGAAGGTAGACACGCACCAAAAACTCGAATGTTTTGATATTTCTATCATACAAACATTAGAACTAGAAGCATGCACGCTTCAAAACAATGAAAGGAAGAGTTTTAATCAGTACAACATCAAGTCACTTAAACTTCTGGTATTAGTCTTATTAGTTAAGTAGCAGAGGGGGTTGTTACAGTAGTCAGTTTTAGCTGATTTAGTACTGATGACATAAACAACAAGTGCATAAGAGTGGTAACAATGAAAAAAAAAAACAAATCTGTAAGTCAGATCTGGGAGGAGCTCTGCTTTCACAGCATCTGTCATCTTATTAGGAGTATTCTACCTCAAAGGTTTTTCAATTTTTAGGATTCTGCTATTTTTTTAGATTGACAAAATGATAAGAACAAAATGCTGGAAAGTACCAAACCATAAAAAAACCCTAATCTTGAAGAATTTATAACTGTTTATTCTGTGATCGGTACTGTGTGTGTGCTCCCCTTACTCATCCATGCTGCTGTTGCTGTCAGGTACAGGGGAAAGAGGCGGCTCCTCCAGGTCATCTACGTGTAGTGATGTGTCTCCTCTGTCAGTGGAGGCCGTCGTCGCCTTCTCTGCCTTCTTCTTTCTGTCCTGCTCTTGTTCCGGGGACGTGCTCGCCCCTTCACCTCGTTCCAGCTCACTGAGAAAACAACAGCAGACTTTTCACATGGAAACATATTTAAAGCCGTTTTAAAAGCTAAACAAATACAAAACAAGACAATTCTACATATGCAAGGCGACAGTCATTCTGTCATTTAATACTGAGGCAAATCTATGAGTACTAATCAGAGCTTTTATTTTGAAAGCTATTAGTGTAGGAAGCCTCTACCTGACTCTGTGGCTGAGGCGGTCACATCTTTCCTGCAGCAATGCCACCTTGGACTCCAGGTGCTCCTTGTCCTCCCTGGCTCTCCTGCTCTCTTCCCTGGCTCGGTCCAACTCCTCCCTGAGCCTCTCCTCCTTCTCCTTGGCCTCACTCCTCTCCTCCCTGGCTCTGTTGATGAGTTCTCTGGCTTGGGCTTTCTCTTTTCTCATCCTCTCCAGCTCCTCTCTCAGCAGGTCTCTTTCCTGGATCAGCTGAGGTAAGGCCTGATGGAGGAAAAAAGGAAAGTTGGCAGATCGCAAAGCAAGTGAATAAAATCTGTTCATTAGGAGAGAGCATGGCTTCACACCTCTATTTGTCGGTCCACTTCCTGCTCCTCTTCTCCAAGCAGCTTCCTCCTCCTCTTCAGATCTGCTGCCTGATAGGAGACAGAAATTGATTAGTCCATGTGGTTCAGATACCTGTTAACAGAGCACATATTGTTTAAAACAGACCTTGGTCTGCAGCATGGCCTCCTGGCTCTTCAGCTCTTTGGCTCTCAGCTCCAGCTGATCCCCCAAATCCTGCAGCTCTGACTGCTACACAAAGAGATAAGATGACTTAATTTTAGAAAAGGTTAACCTTTACCCTTCCTTGGCACAGCTTAGCAAATATTATATAAACTCCACCTCAGAGTTAGCATTTGTGTGTCTGTCCTGACTTACCTTGCGTGAGTGTGCCAGCTCAGTCTTTTGTATCTGTGCATCCAGCTGTAAGCGGAGCTTCTCCAGCTGGACAGCATGTGAGGCCTGCAATCGCTCTCTGTCCTCCTGCAGAGTGGACAGCAAGCGCTCCCTCTGAGCCGTCTCCTAGGACACAGACACGATGACGTGACTGATATAAGTATCCTGCTTGTTTATAAAAAAAAGCCTTGCAGCAAAAGCTTGTAATACTAGTCCACTGTTTAAAATTAAACACAAACGTGACACCGTGTAAGAAAAGCTATCCTTTACTTTAAAGTCCAAAGCATGTGTAGTGTTGTTTTAACAGCTCAGTCTCTCTTTTCCTAGATTCAGATCTGTTATACGCATTTCCAGATTGTTTTTTTTCACAGCCTCTCCTAGAGTAAGTTATTTAGCTCCTCTTAAAGTTCTCCCTGACTGAATCTGACCGACTCCTCTTAAACAGATGGAAACAGCAGGTGAGTCAGTCTTCTATGCCTGAGCTGGCCAGATTAGGGAAATCTGCACTTACTAATATCATTTGGAGCCATGAGTAGAAATAAACTGCCTCTTTAGAGCACTCTGAAATGCTGATATGTCAATCAGACTGATTAGCTATTTGCTGACATATCAAAAATATCATTTATGACATTTATGTACAAAGAAAGGAGAAACATCCTTCAACCATGTTATGAATATTGATGTTGCATACTTTGTCCACCAGAGGGCACTCTGCAACTTTCTTTTTGGCAAAAAGCTTGGTTGGAAACAGATGTTAGGAGCAGAGTCGGGTCGAGCATAAACAAATCATTCACTATCTTATTAAGCACTTATAAATAACGATATGTGAAAATCTGGTTATGTTTGGTGAATATCGGCTGAAAAACACTTTTTTTAATCGGTATCAGTCTTAAAAATATCAGCCAGGCTCTAGTCTGAAGATCATTTCTTGCTTGAAAGTTGGACTATATGTTTATAAGAATCTACGGTACAACTAAATCTGAAACGCCCCCTGACCTCGTCTAGATATTTCTCTCTTATGCTGTTCATCTCTCTCCTGTGGTCGTTCCTCAGCTGCTCCAGCTTCCTCTCGTGATCCCGCTGCACTTCCTCTCGCACTTCCTGGAGCACATCGGTCAGCTGGGCAGCGGTGCAGAAAAGGGAGAAGGAAATTTTTTTAAAAAGAAGTTATGACCCATTCTAATGCTACTAGTGCTTCACGCCCTTTAAGCTCATATTCACAGAGATGATGATTCAATGCTGTATAAAAATGTGTCCTCTAACCTCGCGGTGGTACTCGGCCAGTTGCAGCTCAGGCCGCGGACTCATCATCAGCTCCCTCCTCCTCTCTGTGCTTCTGACCTTTATACACACAAAAAAGTGCAAACACAGACAGATCATTAATCCGTGTTTGTTGTGTTTGTGTACTATCAAAGCAAACCCATGGATCGGTTGGTTTTAATGTTTACATTAGTATATCACACTACCACTGGCCACAAAGATCATTTGGCAGTTTAAACTGAGACCATTTAGATCCTGGCAATGTCTGTCTTTACAAAAACTAAAAAACAAAGCTACAACTGTATGGTGACGCAGACACTTTAGGACTTTAGTTCAAGAACATAAAATATGTTGGTATGTTGAGGCGACATTTGTTGTGATTTGGCGCTATATAAATAAAATTGAATTGAATTGAATTGAATGTTAGTACCACTGTGATCAAGAATTCTTGCCCTGAGTGACAAGTCTAACTAGAAATGGAGTTACAAGGACTAGGTCACAGCAAAACTGACTTCTGGAGTCCTCTCGCTACACAAGACAACAAACATCCAGGTTTAACCTGCCAGCATCTAGTGTGAGTCAGTGGTTTGTTTTTCAGTCCAGATTGCTTCATAACAAGGACAATATTTGACTATTTACTGAACCCAACTTTAATCTTGATTTCTCCCATGAAAGCAGCTACAATACATTTGCTTCCTTCAGAACGTGTATGACCACTTTTCTATAAATCGCAATAACAACCTTAATAAATCAAGATAGGAAAAAAAACTTTCACCTATCAGGGGCGGATCTAGAGAAAGTTTCGTAGGGTGGCATCAGGGTGGCATGGAAATCAAATGGGATGGCAAAATCTAAGCCTTTTTTGAAACACATATGAAGGTGTTACATACGGTTAAAATGATTTAAATGCAGTAAGTATACACATGTTTCATATAAATATAGTCTATAACTTAATTATTTTCTGTAGCTCACATAATTAAACTTTTCAGTTACATAACACGGGAATTTTGACTTTATGTACTGTATAGCCTGTATAATAAATAAATACATATAAAAATATAGTTTTTTAATCAGAAGTCTGGATTTAGTGGCCTGTCATTAAAATTTAAAAACTGATGTATACTTTGAAGTCCAAACTTTCAACACAGGCTGAAATAGAGACTCAGCGTGGCTCCAGCTTGTTGCTATGTCAGCTTAATCACATGCCGGTCCTGCAATTCGGAGGTGCAGCGCACACAGTGTTAAGAACAGTCACCTTCATTCCACCTTCAAAGTGTTAATGCTATCTTATCTTAATAAACAACACCGTCATATGAAAAACTAGGGTGGCACTAGAGGTGGTAAGAGATCATTTTAGGGTGGCACATGCGACCCCATGCCACCCCTCTAGATCCGCCCCTGTCACCTGTGTCACAGCTCCGGGTTTGAGTTCTCTCACCTATAATAAATTATCCCCCACATGGAGACAAGATTAATCACAATATAAAAGCAAATGTGTACTTTATTTCAGACGGGTATATGACACACAGTTACACAGTTAGTTTAATAGGATTCTATTAAAGGGATACCTTCTCATAACTACATACAGGATGTGGCCTCAATAATTATTAAAGCAGCTATCAAAATATAGCCCCCACAGTAAGAAAACTCTCACCTCATGTGTTACATGTCACTTAACATTTTATTCTAAAGGTTCGAGCATTGCTGCTCAGCAGTCCAGGATCTTCTTTCTCTTACTTGCTTCATAATATGTTAAATGTTTCAGGATGGTGAAAGGTTAGCATTGTTACTGCAGCATGAAGCCATGCTGCAGTAACAGATGCAATATGCGGTTTAGCATTGTCTTGCTGAAATATGAAAGGCCTTCCCTGAATCTGGAGCATGTGGTGCTCTAAAACCTGCCATTTCCATTCCATCACAGATGCAGGATTTTGAACTGAGTGCTAGTAATAAGTTGGATGGTCCCCCTCCTCTTTAGGCCAGTGAACACTGTGATTCATCTGACCTAAATATCCCTATAAAGACAAGCTGTCTGAGGATAATCATCAACAGTTACCTCCTGTTTCAGAGAGTCCAGTTTCTCCTCCCTCTCTCTCTGGAGCCTCTTCTTCTCCGTCTCCAGCTCTTCTTCTAACTCCGCCTTCAGTCGCTCGATGTCCCGTGTCTTCTGGGCCTCCAGTCTTTCCCGCGCTGCAGTTTGCTCTTCCTCTAGAGTGACACGTACCTCCTTTAACAGGACTTCACTCTCTTCCCTGCACACGACGCAGATGTTAATGTTAATACGGGGATTGTGTTTTTTCACTTCTTTAGGGGCGACTGTGCTGATGTGTGTTAAGCGTTGACCTGAGTTTGTGTTGCTGCTGCTCCCTCTCCCTCTTCGTAGACTCTCTGAGCTCCTCCAACGTTCTGTCAGACTCCTCGTTCAGCCTGGTCTCCTCCTCTCTCCTTCTAGACAGGAGGTGCTGCCGTAAAGCCCTGAGGGAGACGCATGTAAATTCAGAAGCATTTGTGTATGTAGTTACAACAAAAAAAAAACCTTTGGAAGCAAAGGAGCTCCATCAATTCGCGGATTCACACCTCATGAAATAATAACAATAAAGAGCAGGAAGTAAACAATGCAATACAAAAACAAATTTAAAGGTGCTGTCTTTGAGTTTGACCTCCTACCAACCTCAGTCTTTCCTCAGTCTCCCCCCTCAGTTTCTCCTCCTCCTCCTCCTCTTCTCTTTTCAGCTCTTCCCCGAGGAGACGAATCCTCTGTTCTTTTTCCTTAGCTATGTGCTCCTTCTCCTCCTCTATCTCTCGGTCAACTTTCCTCCTTTCCCTCTCCATCTCCTCTCTTTCCTTCTTACTCCTCTCCTCTCTCTCTAGCCTCTTTCTCTCCTCTTCTTTCTCACTCTCTTTCTTCTCCCCGTCTTTCCGGCTTTTTCCTCTCGACTCTTCTTCCATAGCCCTCTCTTGTTTTTTTAAGGAGCGTTTAACACCATCAGCTTGGATGCTCGAAAACCGTGCCTGTCGGCCCCTGGAAGTTTCAGGCCTCTCAAATCCCAGAGGTACGCCGAGGCCCTGAGCCGTTTGCCTGGGGGTGACAGCCTGGTCTGAATGCGAGGAGATGGAGGGTGACGGTGAAAGGCTGGACTGGTGAAGGACAAGCCGGTCAACTTTATGCACTGTGGATGTGTCTCTGTCTTTGGCCAGCACATGGCTAAAATAAAAGAATGAGAGCAAAAGAGTTAAAAGGTGTTGTATTTGTTCATCATAATTCTATGAACAGGCAAGATGGGCATAAGTCTAAAGCTTTCTTTATAAACAGTAAATGTGGTAAAAAGTGGATGTTTCTTTACTAAAAAAACAAAATACACCGAGTGCTAAGTGCAACTTCTTAAGAGGATAAAGTCACATAAAATCAACAAAGCAGATATTTTTGAGGACCAATATGTAAACCAAAGGCACCTCTTGCTGCCCTCTCCTCCTTTCCTTTCCCACTTTTCTCCTTTCTCCTCTTCCTTCTCCTCTGTGTCAGTTTTTTCCAGCGGACTGACAGCATCAGACAGATCGTTGATGTCCAGAGCCTTCTGCGACAGCTGAAAGACAGAGTTTGAAATCTAAAAATCATTTATCAGATGTGTCGCAGCTGCAAATTTTTGCTTTTTTTTTTTTTTTTTTACACTGGAAGAATAAAAAGAGATTTATGCAGTTAAATGAAAGGGAAGCTTTTTGGATTTTGAAATTCTAACCCAGAAAAAGAGATTTATTTTCTGAACCCTTTAGACCATTATAACTTGTCCAAGCCTGCCTATCAGTGGAACACCACAAGAAAAAAAAGTGTCATTGTCCCCATATAGCCTGTTATTAAAATAAATAAAATGTAACACCTCGTAAAGGCTTTTAAGAGGCTTTTAAGATGAAATGAGTCGGCTTTTTAGGACCGTGCCATATTTAGTCTTGGGGGATTTTGGGGGGGTTTGTTTTGGCTTTTTGAGTCATAGGCTGGCACAGTAGGTTGAATGGTAAATGAGTTATGGTGCATACCTTGTTATCTATGGAGGACGACGCCTCCTCAATGTTCTTACTGGCTTCAGAATTCTGCAATAGTACAGACAGTGATCATGTAACGTTCTCGCTGATAACCTATGTCTAAACAACTGAACTGCCCACAAGCAGCACTGGACATCCAAGCATGCTGTCTCTACCAAAGCCACAGAAAGACACTAAGGGTGATTCCAAGCTACAGCCTACATGCAAACACAACCAAGGCCAGACTGCAGGCAGGCACACTGCAAAATCATTGTGCAACTGAAGCAAGCACGCTCTGCAGGTGAAGGGCAAGGTTGTGGGATATGACAGTTCTGTCTGAACAGAAAACTCAAACCAGCAACCTAAGGTCAGGTCAGCTTAATAAGTCTGCACTGTCAATGGGAAAATGCTCCAATCCAATCCTCAGGGGCTCAGATAGATTGACCTTTTGCCCGATTTATCATTCAGTGTGTGAATGAAGACTTCCAGGCAGGAAGTCGGAGGGCAAGTAGCAGCCCCTAAGGCAGTGGAGTTGGAGCCTGAGAGCTACTACATGCACCTGCTTGCAAAAATCAAGCAAGACTAAGACTGAGAGGCAACACAGAGGCACAACATTGGACCCTACCTCTGCAGGAAGGGAAGAATTTTTTGTCACATTTTTCATCTTCCGATCATTACTGGCTGGTTGGTCATAAGCCCCTTCCTCTTTAAACCTCTCTATAACCTCCTCCTCCTCCTCCTTGCTGTCTGATGCTCTCTGGCCAACTGAGTCATCCTCTAGCTCCACTCCCCCCCTCTCTGTGTCTTCTCCTTCGCTCTGTACACATCTTTCCAACACCTCATCACTCTCTGTCAGTTTCCTCCGGCTTAGAGAGCACCTCTCCAAAACCTTATCGCTCTCCTCCTCCTGCCCTCCATTGCTACTGGTCGCGACCTCCTCTTCCTTTCTCTCACTGTGCCCTCCGTCACTTACAGTTCTCTCAAGCTCATCCCTCTCTTTGTCAGTTCTGTCCTCCTCCCGACTTACTCCACCTTGATCACTTTTGGAGGACTTCTTTACGATTTCACTGCTACCATCCTCACATTCCTCTTCTTCTATGTTTTGCTCCTCTTCTTTCCTCTCTCTGTCTTCATCTTTGTTCTCGTCCTTATCTTCACAGCACTCTTCCTCTAGCTCATTATTTTCATCTTCCCCTTTCTTGTTCTCTCCAGCCGCTTTACTTTGAGCATCCTCTATCTCTTTCCCCTCCTCTTGGCTTTTCCCATCTTCCTGTCTACCTTCCACATCTCCTTTTGTCTCTTTTGCTCCTTTTTCATCTTTGTCTAATGTGCTACCCAGCTGCTCTTCTTCCTCTGCCTCATTTAACTCCTCTGCTACCTCCTCTTCTGAGTGCTCAGCAGAGTGTTCAGGATCAGGAGTGACAGCATCAGCCCCTTCCTCACTGACATGATTTCCACTGCCTGTCTGTGGAGAGAGTTGGCTGTGGCGACCCTTCAGAGAATCCTGGGTGGAAGATAATGGGAAGAATGGTCCATCCATCCCAAACAGAGGCAGAAAGCCAGGCATACAGAGACATAAGGGAGAGAAGGGAAGGAGGAAGTAAGGTGAGGAAATGTGCCAAAAAGAAAACAAAAGAAATCAAGTGAAAGATGGTGAAGGTGAGATGTTCTTGAAACATGGCTACATGCAAAACTGACACATTGTTAGGCAGTCAGCACATAAAAATAAATCCACCAAACAAGAACATGCATGTCTGCACAAACAAAAGACACAAACATTGTTGTTCTGGGTCTCACATTCAAACACAAGCACAAACACGGGGGATAGTTCGAGCAGGTGTGTTTTATGACTGTGATTTCCTTGTCTCATCACTGAATCAGTACACCTTTACGCTGAGAAATCAACAGGAAATTCTGTTATTCTCCCCCAAAAACACACCAAAGTTATGATTTTGGGTGCAAGCCTTGATTTGGTGAAAAAAATAAGTCTAAATAAGTTCACTACAGGTAAAGAAGCTAGTGATACAACTGCATTTACACAGTGTTTCTCCTTATTGATCCCTTCAGCATTTAAATCAGCCATGCAGCATGATTCACTAAGGTGCATATAAAAGAAGCAAAGGTGCCTTAAACCGGCATTCCTTATAAATAAATCAGCAGGAGGCGACTCCTCCAGTCATGAAAAGAAATCTAGTTATAGAGACATCTAAGAGAAAATGACCCTTCAGCTCCCTGTGACTTCTGCAAACACTTTCTTAATGAGCTAATAGACTTAATTACTAGTTTAGTCTTACTCAATCCAACATAATGTTCACTTTGTCCCCATTAGAGTCAAGAAAGATGATAGAGCAGGGTAAGGGCACACAGTGTCCCTCGGTTTCTCAGTCAGACTCAGAACTCGAGTCCAGTATGAAGACAGAGGCATCGCAGCTGGACATTTGGCTAACACAGTGGGTTATGTAATTATTACTGGGTCCATTTTAACCTCACATGGCAACAATAGTTGTTGCTAGGGAAATGCTGCACAAGAGCACGGAGCACATAGCAGAAATGAGACAATTTTCTCAACTTGTGTTAATTTATTTGGCATGTGAGGAAAAACTGGTTTTATTTGAAAGGAAAACTCAACCTCCTGAAACATCCAGCTAAACTAGAAGGAGTCTGACTTCATGAAGCCAAGCGTGGCTTTATAAACTTGTTTTTTCACATAAGCATAACTTGCATCAAAAAAATCTTTCATCAAATCTTAAATGAAATCCTCAAATTTTGTATTTTTTTCAGAACCACAGAGCACATCACTGTTCTACTAGACTACTTTTGCTAGCCGAACATTTTACAGAATATTCGTTTAGCTCAGTCGGATTAGCAGGCGACCATATGCTGTACGGCTGAGAGCCGGCGGCCTGGGTTCAAGTCCGAAACGTGGCCCTCCGCTCTCCTGTCAGTCTTCACTTTACCTATCCAATAAAGCCATAAAAAAGAAACTGTTGCACAATCCTTAGGGAGAGGCTACAAAGTATCTGTCACTGTCCAAAAACTTATGGACCCTTCTGTACCCTCTCCTTGGTCTACTCTTCCACATTTGCTTAGGGCATAAAAACTACACACATATTAGGTCTGTCAGACTTCAAGAACAAAGATGCGCCCGCGTTCTCAACTTTGAAAGCCAACAGTGCTGCTTTTGGTGATTGTGTTTTTCAATATAGAAATAAAGTGTGTCACAAATTTGTGCATCATTAGTAAGTAAATTGCATTTTATCCCTCAACACTTTTTTAAAATTTAATTTGCCCTGATTAACAAACCTGGCCGTGTTTGTATTATATATACATTTCAGAAAAAAAACAATTTATATGACTTATTAAATGACATGATATAAATACAACTGTTCAGTGGTGATGGTAAGGAATTATACTGTGAATGATATACTTAAATAAATAAATTCATGAATGAGTTTTGATGGCGATGGCCCATGCTCTTGCTGTTTAGAGAGCAAAGCAGTAACAGTGGCAGTAGGAGGACAGAAGGACAAAGAGGAAGACACAGTAACAGCCGTGCCCGTAGGACAGATCCCAGCAGCACAGCAGCTGCAGGGACACACATGGGTCACAGTGCAAAGGTGAAAGGTTCAAAGGTCAAAGAGACACAAGAGAAGCAGAAATATATGGTTTAGAGACCACAGTTAGACGAGACAACAAGAAAAGTCCCTTTTTGTAATCATAAAAACACTTATAATAATATAGCACCAATACCCATTAATAACACTTCTAGTTAAACAGGCACTGAAAATAAAGCAGTGTTTGTGTATTTTCTAAATCTCTCACACTGCAGTTTTACCAGAGGAAAGGTACCCAAGACCCCCATTCTTCACAAACATATTCTGAAACACAACAATCATTATAATACCTCAAATGTGCCGCACATTAAACAACACACCACAGCCGTTCAAAGACACACACACACACACACAAACACAGGTAAAGGGGGCAGAAGTGGCAGAGAGGTTTTACTTGTTGACAGCGAGAAAGAGAGAAATGATGCGTGGACTCTGTTGTGTGTTTTTACTTGTTGTGACTGCGGTTCAGGGCTGTGGTCACCAGACAGGCCCAAATCCTGCAACTCGGGCTCCGTCCTCTCCTCAGCTGGTGCTGCGCAAGTGGCATCACTTTCCTGCAGTAAACATTTACACAGGAAACTTTAACACTGACACTGATAAACCATTAATTAGGAAACATAATTATACTTTCTATAAATGAGAAGGTGCATAATGGTCAATGCAGTTATTTGTGCCTAAATTATGAATCAGAGTAGTAAAAAGCTAGTAATCCTGTCTACCTCATACTTTAGGCTTCCTCCGAGGGCATCCAGATCCAGGTGGAGATTCTTCAATAGTCTGTCTGAATCATGAGGACTTGGCTGGAAAGAACAGTCGCTGGTTACAGAAGGACGTGAAGTGTATTTCCTGGGAGCTACAGGAAGCTAAACCAACCTCGTTTTCTGAGATTTTGTCATCATCACTGTCAAAATCGGGAAAAGTAAATGACACTCTCTCTTCCTGTCGGCTGCCGAGTATTCTGGTTGCTCCACTGGTTCGAGGAGCCTGAAAAAGAATGAATGGAAGTAAGAGATTCAGATGGGATAAAAAGCGAGAAGCACGCCATTTCATCCATAACGTAGCATGATGGTTCTTTTACCTGTAGGGGTTTCTTGAGGGGTTCCAACCCCCCGGAGCTGCCGAGAGACCCCCGCAGAGCAGGGGCAGATCCAGGGAGAGCGCTTTGGCTGGGGGCATCTAGACCTCGCAGGGGAGCCAGGCTGGTAAGCGAAGATTGCAGAGGTCCCAGAGACGAACTGAGGGCCTATAGGAGAAGAGACGCAGTCGGTGATGTGAGCTCTCGCTTTTCAACAAATCCTTTTTTAGGAATGCATCGTGTTCTCTGACATGGAAGTCTAGTTTTAATATTGCAGTAGAAAGAAAATGTATTTGGGCTCTTTAGATGTTTATATTTTAATAACGTAATACCACTAATTAGACATTTCCACAACTCATTCTGCAGCAGTCCAAAATTCCAGCCTGTGACATAAAGAACTCTCTCAGTCACAGGGAGAACACAGAGTTCTGCAGCAGATGGCCCGGACCCCAAGAGAGCCCCGATTACAACACGGAGTCAGTGGGGATTATGCAAAAGCAGATGCAGAAGACACTGAGGCAGCATAACACGATATAAAAACATTGATAAAGTGTCCACAATGTTAGAAACTGATTTTGCAAAGTGTGCATAAAAGGACCTTGGCGGGCTAAATCTGAGCATTTTTAACGGCTAATTGAAAAAAAAACAAACAACAACAACAACACTGACAACACGACGGTGGAGCAGTGGTTAATCTCACAGCAGGAAGGTGTTGGGTTCAAGTCAACCATCTGGCCGGGGCCTTTGTCTGTAGGTTAGTTTAGTTGATGATTCTAAGCTGCCCACAGGTGTGAATGTGAGCATGAATGGTTGTCTGTCACTCTTTGTCAGCCCTGTGACAAACTGGCAACCTGTTCAGGGTGTAGCCCACCTCTTGCCCTATAGCAGAAGGGATTGGCTCCAGCATGGTTAAGTGAAAGAAGCTGGAAGGATGGAGGTTGGAGTTGTGAATTTCAAACTTTAAGAATCAACAGGCTAACCCTTATGAGCTCAGAAAACCTTCCACTAACCCAGTAACAAACAGTAGTTTGTTGTTCGGCTACAGTTTTAGTAGTGAAAATACGAACACACACACACATATACATACATGTTTGTCCCTATAACCACTTAATCAATCTATACACATCTTATTTGCAGTCCATTATACTCTGATGCCATGTTGCTCGATAAGTAAACATAAACGTTTTGTCTAAAACAAGAAGGAAGAAAATAAATCAATAAAACCACTCACCCCAGGAGTTTTAAGTGGTTCCTTCTTCTTCTTCTTTTCTTTCTTCTTTTTCTTGTCTTTCTTGGCTCCTGCGCCCCCAGCTGTGGCTGTGAGCTGAGCTCGCTCACGCTCCTGGGCCACCAGGCGTCGGTAGTGCTCGTCACAGGGGTGATCCCAGGTGGACTGACCCGTGGAGAAGTTGAAGTAGTAGATGTCCCCTGTCACGTCCTGGCTGTGGGTAAGGAGAAAGGAAACGGGAGTCATTCACTGTTCTGTTCAGTCTTGAGTCACCCCACATTTCTTTATAATTTTACTTTGAAGGCATCAGACATTCTTGAAATGATTTAAAATGGTCTTGTGCAACAACACCATTAACACCGATCTTACAAAACTGAAGGGATGAACCAGTGTGGACAACTAAAGCAAACCTGTTGTAGGAGGACAAGCTGGTGGTGATGGATGGATCATATAACCCCACCGCCTACATTTTTATGTCCATTAAGCATTACAAATGATTATTATGCTATAACTGTCTTAATAATTATTTATGTTTAGTTAATACATTCAGTTAAAAACCATAGAATCCATTCTTACAGTTAACACCACTCATTGAAGACATCATAATGAAGCTAAATTATACAAAACACATGAGCCAAAAATTAGAAGGATGGCTATGTTAATCTATTACGTTAATCTATCATCTATCTACAAGTAATAATAACTGCTTTGTAAGCCATGTGTTGCTGGGTTAGAGGCATTATTTTGTCAATAGCTCTGACGTCTCCCTGGAGAATTTGGTAAGAGATGGCTGCTACACACTTTGGCCTTCAGTTGTCAACAACAGACCCTCACTTGTAATGAGCTGGAAATTACACCACAATCCACACCTTTGAAAACACTTTGTAAAACACCTGAATTTGCCAGAGCATACGTGAAAAGGGACTTATATCTCTGGTGCTTGAGGTCCACTTACCAAGGCTTCCACTTAGGAGGCAAAGGGGCGACAATGCCCTCCCTTGCCAGCCACAGATGCTCGGGCTCATTGTTAGGGTCAATGCCAATCTCTCTTGCATACTCTTGGATCTCTGATCAGAAGAAAAGAAGAAGAGCTGAATGCAAAGTATACACCATCATGTAACATAGTTTTGGAAATCTCCAGAATTTAAGCCATAAAGCACTGCATGAGCTCTGTTTATGGAACCTGAATGCAACACGTTCCAGACTAATATTAGTTCAGTGTTTAGGTGTGAATAAACACAAGTAAGCCACAGTGCAGTTTAAATCTCATCAACTGTGCTGTTCAATGATGCTGGGGTACCTTGTTCAGAGGGTATATAATTCTCATCGTATTCCTCTTCGAGGATCAGCTGGTCTCCTACGAAAGCAGCTGCAGTCATGGTTACTGCAGAGACAAAACATAATTCACGCACATATTATAAAACAATGGCGACACCGTTTGCGTCAACATCTCTTTTGAAAACGGCAGGTTTTACGTTCTCGTTTAGCTAAAGGGGTAAAATTTACACATTAGCTAACTTTTGTCGCATATTTGTTGTACACTGACTAACAATGTTTAGCATGGGGAAAAGGGCTTCTTGGCTAAAGACACAGTCAGCATACAATCACCATATAATCCTTGCTGAGGACAGCAATTAGGGTCGGGGAGTAGAAGGAGCGAAATAAATCTAATTAATCTAACGTTAGCATCTCAGCTAATTTCAACGTTAGCGTAACGTTAGCTCAGGAAGCTAAGTAGTTGGAAAGCAGATTAGAGCCGAGCCGTTTACCTTCCCAACTTTAAATTAACCTCTGTGGAAGCAACGCTTATCTGTCAGTTCTTTGACGGCGGCATTGTGCACAAAAGATGCGAACGTTACACTCCTAACAACATCTCCAAGGACGCTTCCTTCGTTTCCTGTTGACGATGGAGACGTTTGAATCTGACTGGCTGAGCCACTCGAGGCGTTCAATGTACTCGGAAACTCAGCAATTGTCAGTATATCCAGTTTATGTATATTACAGTACATGGTGAAATTAGACTTTAACAGAGGTGTTAACGGTGAGTATACTGTCATTTATTTTAATTTACGCATATAGACTCAAAATAAAAATAAAATGTCTGAAATATATGGATAAAATCTGTTCATATGATACGACAACGTTAATATGAACGGTATGGTTCCCAAAATGGTTTTGAGACTTGCTATGATGTATCTCTTGGAGACTGGTACTGGCAAAAACACACGAAGCCGAGCTATAGGTGATAGAGTTGAGGATACTCACTGACCATAATGGATCAGACCAGAAATATATCAGAGGGACGGCTCAGGTTGAGCATTTTGGAAAAACAGTTACAGAACCAAAGCTATGAAGGTTTTGATATGTGCAGAGGAATGACAGTGGATTTATTAGAGTTTTCAGGCAGAGGAAAAAGAGGAAGACCACAGAGATGATTGACGGGTGTAGATAAAGAGGACACAGAGAGAGGATTGATACAAAAAGGGAGAATGGAGGGATAGACTGAGAAAGAGGCAGATGAACCACTGTGGTGACCACTAAAGGGACCAGCCAAAAGAAGAAGAAGACGAAGAAGCAGATTCTGTACTATGTATGTTTCCATGTGTACAATATTTTGCAGTGCACCTGAAAGCACCAATAGTTGTACAGCTTCAACCTGCCCTTACTTTATTTTCCAAGGGTTTGGGGTGTAGGTGTGTGTTGGAGGGAACAAACCTTTAAAGGGGCTCCAAGCTGAAACTTCCTAGCTCTACATTTTATTAGTAATTCTTACACCGGGATGACTACCACATCCATCCTCCTCTCGCTCATTCCTCTTGTGTATTGTAGGAGTAAACTAGGACTGAAATAGCTATGTTATCCAGTTATGTGATATTACCTTTGAAGAGAAAGATCTTTATGTAAAATAGATTTTCTACCATATCTGTGGTGAAGTTTAAAAATCTATTCTAAATCCCCAAGTTCCCTTTTTTAACATGTCCCTTTTTAGGTCGAAGGTCACAAGGCAGCAGTTGGATCTGTTGTTGGCTCTCACACACTGGATGTGAAACCCTTTCTCTGTTTTGGAAATTACATGGAAATAATAAAACTACCCTCCCCCTGCTAATGAACAGAGCTCCATCGTTAACATTAATGTCACAAAACAAAGACAATCCCCCCAAAAAAGAAATCAGGTGGCAAGAAAGAAACTCCCAACCTTTTAGCACTTCATTGTGACAACTGATTCAAAGAGCTGCTCATTGTCAAACATGTGCTAAAACTGCTTTAATGGGAGCCAGTTTATTTTTACAGCAGGGCAAGGCGATGTGGTTTGCAGGCGTTATTGTAGGGGGAGTTAAGTGTGAGGATCCTGTGGTTGTGTCAAATGGCACTTTTTGTCCTCTGAGCTTCTCACTCACTCCATCAAAGAGGCGTTGCCAAATGAAGCTTTTTTACAGATCCAGAGCCAGGATGTGATATCAGATGCTTGACACCTATCCCATTCAGCCCTTTGTTGACTGCTGTTTACAATAAAGTAGCTCCCGCAATATTTATTTATTTTTTACACTGTTACCAAGTAACATTTGCACAGAGGATTATAGGATTGTAATCTTCAGAAATATCCTAGCATAATGACCTAGAGTCTTAACCACAAGAGGGCAGAGGAGGGAGAGCACACAGCAATGTCCAGACCCCTTTCTGATAAACAGCAGCTGTATTAATACACTGAAAGGACTAAATTATTCTAAATCTTTGGCTCAACACGGTGCCAATTATCTCTCAAGTTTCCAAATACTCCCTATTCTTCTTCGCTCTTTTGAGTTTATGGCTTCAGTCATTTTGCTCTTAAGCCACGCATCACATTAGTAAGAAAAACACGGTCACCTCTCTAATGACATGTGTTCAGCAATACATATTACGCAACAAACTCCCAGAGTATTGAGAAAAAATGCCCGGGTTCAGGGGAAATGGCTTTTCTTCCCCAGCGTTTGTTTGCTTTGTCTTTGGTGTGGGTGGTTTGCTTCTAGCGTCAGGGTGAATAACCTCCATATCTTGGGGCAATGGCAGCTAGAGGACCACAAACTGGCCTTGAAACTTCCATGATCACCTCAACACCCACGCACATGTGCACTTCTTATGCGAGGCTGCGATGCCATGTAGGTATTGAAAAAAATGAAATAAAAAAGCAATGAAGGTCGAGTGCATGTTCACCAGGTAAGCGGAGCCAGTAAAAGTCGAGACGTCCAGATCATCACCAAACTCTTTGCTTTCACTTTTCCATGAATTTAAAGAGCCACATGTTCCTTTTCTGCTGAAAGGTCCTAATTGTGTACTAATTATCTATGAGCAATCCTCAGAACAGCAAACGACTGCAGTGCCTCATAAACAGGGGAGATAATGTTCCCTATCAGAACGGCTGGCATGGGAGATGCCCTGGTGTGTCCTCGTTATTCTCTGATTACGTGAGCATTTGTCAAGCGAAAGAGTCTGTGTGTGTAGAGACTTACAGTTAAATAAGAGTTATCAACTGTATATCACCATGGCTGCACTTCTCAGGTTATTCGAGTTCAGATTTTCTTGCTGTCAAGCTGTACAGCCCACAGGGCGATGCAACCTACAGTGACACTCTCCATGCAGGGCTCTGGGCCAAATATCTGTATTAAAACCAAAGGGGCCTCAGCAGCTGTGACATTGCAAAACTACCTACGGACAATTAAGGAGACGTGCGTATGGCCGACCTGAAGCGGCGTGTATGTGTTTGACAAAGCCAGTGAGTGCGCCACACTGTTGCTTACAGCTGAGATAACCTCCCCTGCTGATCAGAGAGCAGTGCTCCATCATGGAGGCAGCTGGAACAGTGACGTGACCTTTGAACCTCAGCCAGTGCCTGATCAGACGGTGGGTTTGAATGATGAAATATTTATCAACGTTCTCTGAAGAAATGAGGCATACATTAAAACTGACTTGAAAACTAACTTCTTCTTTTTTTGCCACAAATATCTACGTTTCATAGGGAAATCAGGATAACTCACCTACTATATCCCCTCAAACGACAAAGACAGGAGCTCCAAGAAGGGCATCATATCAGAACTTTCTGTTTGCATAAGAGTTCACTTATATATGCCTCGTTCGTGGAAATCTCAGCAGAGGATTGAAAATCAGCTTGTTTTGGAACTCATATGCAGATAATGAATGTTCAAATTATGTTTATTAAGCATGTAATGTCTGACAGTGTTTTTAATAAGCTATAATGAGCTCATTTGAGCTTGGTTTTAACATTATTCTTACTCCATCAGAAGAGTTGAGTGTTGCTACACAATCTGCAACCTCAGCAGCTGAGTCACCAGCGAGGAGTCCTGAGGTCCTATTGATATCAGTTATGACAGCAGTAATGTAGACGGACTGCTCGGTGTGGATGCTGAATCAATGTCGTGCGACGCAAGCAGTCTCAAAGGTTATTCTTCCAGATAAGAGTCATTCCTCTGATGAGATTCCTGCTCAGCAGCTCTGAGCAGCTGATATCCAGAACATTCTTATCTTATGGGTCAGGGCAAAAGCCCACAAGATCACTGCAAAGTGACAAGACAGTCCACGTACTATATTTATCCAGTTTTTATGGTAGAATTATTTTAATTGCGAGAGACGGAATATCAGCCAAAAATCTAGAAAGAACACTTTACGTAAAAAGTTATACATGTATATGCCTCTGAAATTAAATAAGTAATTGATCTCCACGTAAAGCATGGCTCGGTAATTGGCAGAAAAACCCTTGTTGGCGAACGCAGCAATAAGACGTTTCTTGTAAATGGTCTGCACACGTCTCAAGATAGATTTTGGTCCATTTCTCTTTACAGAAACTCTCTAAATCCTTTATGTTTCTTAGCTGCTGCCTAGTAATTCAAAACTTCAGCTCCCACCATAGATTTTCTATAGGACTGAAGTCTAGAGACTGGCTAGGCCACTCCGTGACTTTAATATGCTTCTTCTTTAGTCACTCCTTTGTTGTCTTGGTGGTACGTTTTGGGTCATCCATTACCCATCTTTAATATTCTGGCTGATTAAAGTCATCTAAGATTTTAATGGTCAATGACCCCTCAGTGAGGTAAAGTCATCCTACACTCTTAGCAGAAAAACACATAATGTTTCCACTGCCGTGCTTGACTGTGGGAATGATGTTCTCTGCATCATACTCAACATTTCTCTTCCTCCAAACACAGAAGTGATGCCACAGAACTTGAATTTAGTTTCATCTGACCACAGCACTTTCTCCAAGGCCTTCTCTGAAACATTTAGATGTTCACTGGCAAACTTAAGACAGACATCTACATGTGTTTTCTTGAGCAGGGGGGACCATGTGGGTGCTCTAAGATTTCAGTTCATCACAGCGTAGTGTATTAAAAATGGTATTCTTGGTGACTGTGGTTCCAACTGCCAGATCACTAACAAACATTACAATAAAACTTACTAAAAAAAAGTTTGTTCACTTCATTGTAAATGAGCAAACTTAAAATTTAGCAGGCGTTAAAATAATTATTTTCCTCACTGTGTGCTTGTATGGCTTTTTAAGGGCATGGAGATAAGACAGGAAAGCCAGGAGGAGGGGAAGAAAAAGAGTAAAAGGGCAGGTTTGAACCCAAACCTTTTCATTAGTCTGACAGCATATAGGTCACCAAATCAACCCAGTGTATTCCAAATATACGGAATATATGCAATGACAGTAAAGGGCTATTCTATTCTATTCTATTCTATTATATTCTATAGCCTGAGTAAAGCAGTAATTTGTGACATTGCAGTGGCATAAAATACTTGGCTTTATAAATGGAAAACAACGTACCGATGTAATCTGGCACTGGTGCAGTGTTTTTATAATTAATGCATTCCAGGCTTCCATCAAGATGTTTACCAGTGATTTGTGTTTCACCTTGACTGCTGGCATTTGTTAATTGGTGTCAGACAAATGGCAGGTGGTGATTAAAAAAGAAGCTGTGAACGTGGTAGAAGAGGGTGACTCCTCACCGAGTCACCAGGCTCAGCTTGACTCCTTGCATACTTCAAGACACGGGGGTAGAAAAAAGACACCAAGGTGTCAAAGAATGAACAGCAAAGACAAATGAAAGTGGGGAGAAAAAACGTTTGGACTTTTAAATGAACAGAACTGCTGCTAATTGTGAAAATACACCAAAACTAATCTGGAATTTTGTTCAGGCAGAAACTCAAACACAATGTCACAAACTACACTGAGCTTCACATCAGGCCACGTGCAAACACTTTTTTCTACTACTGTATATATCAACTCAACATTTGATTACTTGAATCCTCTATATTTCTACCTCTACATGTGTGGAGAGCTGTGGAGAAAAAGTCGATGTTTTCCAGTTTTTAAAAATCATTTATAAATCCTTAATGTTTTTGAAGACTTTATGAAACAAGGAATAATTCTGACGTGAAAGTCTAGAGTCAAACCCTTCTTGACTCTAGCCCAAGAAGGCTTTATAATACTCTTCCATTAGGTAAATTCTTTGGGTAGTATCCTGCTACATGTTGCTTGCTCTTATGTTGCAATCACACAGAGATTGCATTCAAAGAAACGTTCATTGATTATATAGGCTTCTGGAACTTTTATTGCGCAACACTGCACCTAATAACCCAGCAATACACACGCTTTAAATCTGCAGATATGGCCTAGAGTATAATTCAGTTAAATTGTATTCCTTTTTTATATATAGTGCCAAATCACAGCAATAGTGCCCTATTGGTGTGTCGTATCCCTCATGAGCAAACACTTGGTGACAGTGGGAGGGAAAAACTCCCTTTTAACAGGAAGAAACCTCAAGCAGGACGAGGCTCAGGAAGGTGCAGCCATCTGCTGGTTGGCGATTAGGGGAGGAAAATAGGACAAAACACACACTGAGCCAGAGATTGAAATTGAAATTAATCACTATGAATAAATGCAGTAGTAATGTATAAACACATAAAGAGCAAAGAAAAGGGGAGTGAAGAAGAAACACTCAGTACATCCATGAAAGCCCCGAGCAGCCTAGGCTTATCATGATGTAACTAACGGAGGATTCAGAGTCACCTGATCCAGCCCTAAGTATATGCTTTATCAAAGATGAACGTTTTAAGCCTAATCTTAAAAGTAATGAGGGGCTACTAAAATACAACTGAAATATAAAAATTATGCTCCCATCTCTTTTGACAGCAACTTCTTTTCAAATAAAAACGAAAGATATGAAAGTACTCCCAGTAGACACATTCATGCACAGACTTAGAGACAAATCTTTGCACTATGCTCATTCCTATTCCCAAAATCACATGAAGCTACAGTGACAAAGTCCACCGGTGATAGGACAACAAACAACAGCATAGCAAACATCACTCTTTGACCTTATTAATCATCATCGCAAACACACCAGTGAGAGAATTTGTTATCTAAAATGAGTCTACATTTTTTTAGGTTGCATGTTATGTGGCATTGCTTGTGCGTGAACGCGTGTGCATAGTTGCCGCCCGTGATTTAATGACTTTAGATTTAATATGACTGCATTTCTGAGCTGATTGCATCAAGTCACTGTCTTCTGTTTACTCGTGTCTGTTTACCCTGGCAGCTTTTTTAGAAAGGAGTTGGACTGTGAAGGATCTGGCTTTCCCCATTACAGAACCTGGTGTGAACTGAATGTGAAAAATGTAGAAAAATACAAGAGACTGCTGGGAAATGTGTTTACCCAGGTAACATTTTCAACCCTTGTCCTCATTTTCACCCCCCTCCCACCTTCCCACCAGCCCAGTCAAGCTCTCCTCTCGTGTCACCCTTTACACCCATAACAAGATTCGCACTTCCTTTCTAATTTCACAATCTTCCTGGCTCAGTCTTCACACTGAACTGGCATTTTTTACTTTGTTCTTGTCAGCCTTTCATGTTTTTCTGCAACAATTTGGTCACAAGACAAATGAGAAAAAGCAGAAAAGCAGAAAAAAGTGCTGACAGATGTCCCAGAAGAAGCAGACGGAGTTTTTTTTTTTAAAAAAAGAGAGAAAGAAAAAAGTGGTAAACGGGGAGGACTGATTCACCGATACGCATATGATACTGATAATGTATATTTGTGTGTAAATGGTGTGCGTCGATGCGTGTGTGCAGACTGATCTCCTCCCACTAGATGACCATTGAACTGTCGCCCCAGTCCTCCTGCTGATGGAGATAACAGGGGGCTGAGGTCCACCTCCACGGAGACACACAGACCTCACACCTCCACCCTCCCCCTTCTCCACATGGACTCGTCCCCCACCAAGGGACTATAAAAAGTCTGTCCCCGCTGAAGTTGTTCAGTCTCGTCCAGAACTCCACCAGGTAAGAGAAGCAACTTTGCGGTACTCGCAGAACAGAATTGGAAGCCGGAGAGGACTAAGTGTCGGGGAACTTTTTGTTAGTTCTAACTTGAAAAACAAAGGGAAAAAAAGAAATTCCTGGAAGTAAAATTCTTAATTCTGACCTAAAGTTTTTGTATTTTTAAGTTTGTGATTGTTCTCTTTAGCCTGAGGTAATTTTGCAGCAGTGCTTCTCCACCAAGAGCTTCTCCTGCTAATTCTATGACTGTGTTTTACAACAAAACCTGAAACAGGATTATGTAGCAGCTTAGGTCTGATCTCCTTAATCATCCTCTGTAATCTACTCAGATTACAAGTTCCTTTAATAGCTTGCTATACATTTAGTGCAAACTCATTCAGGCTAATTCAGCAATGTGTTGGGCTGTTAAGACATTCTTACTTACTAAGACTACTGAGTCTGCTTTAGGCACAGGATTCAAGCTCTGTTGGATTAATGAATTCCCACTATTCAATTGGATGTTCATTTCCTAATCATTAACTGCTATTCTGCTCTAGACCATCACCATGAAATTTGTGGCTCTAGCTCTCACTCTTCTCCTGGCTGTCGGTGAGTACTGAACGCACCCTTTCCAACCTGAGGGAAATCATTTAAAATGCAGGTGGAACTTTAGCAGGTCCACTTTAACCTTTAACAGTTTTTTCCCTCTTCGCTTGCCAAAGGCTCTCAGGCCGCCTCCCTGCAGGCTGATGCACCTTCACAGCTGGACCAAATCCGGTCCGCTGTGGATGTCTACCTGACTCAGGCGAAGGACGGTGCCATCAAAGCCCTGGACCAGCTTGATGACACTCCATACCAAGAGCTCAAGTAAGGATTCTCATTCTTGTCCATCAGCCGCACTTTTTTGTAAATGGTCCATGCATTGCCAGGCGTTCGTTTAACTTCCTGCCTTAGTCAGTTTTTACACTTTGCAGTCGACATTTGGTGTGTACACTTAGCTTAACTAAAATGGCTTTGCTTTCCTATCTCTGTTCTCTCTCAGGACCACCCTGGCTCAGCGCCTGGAGGGCCTGCACACTCAGATCAAGACTTTGCAGGCTTCCGTTTCTCCTTTGACCGACAGCGTCTTTACCACAGTCTCTGAAGCCACTGCTGACTTACGTAACAGCATTGTGACTGATATCGAGGCCCTGAGAGTCGAGCTGGAACCCAAACGTGCTCAACTGAGGGAAGTCATCGAGAGACACATCGAGGACTACCGCAACCACCTCCAGCCCATCGTCAGAGAGTACCAGGCCAAGCACACAGCTGAAATGGAAGAACTGAAGACAAAGCTGGAGCCCGTTATGACTGAGCTGCGTGAGAAGATTCGCACCAATGTGGAAGAGACCAAGGCTGCGGTGACACCCATTGTAGAGAGTATTCGTGCCAGGGTTGCTACACACGTGGAACAAGCAAGGGCAATGTTGGCTCCCTATGTTGAAGAATACAAGGAGCAGCTGAGGCATGCCTACGACCAGGCACAAAACGTCAAAGCTGAAGACCTTACTGCCCTGAAGGAGAAGATTCATCCTCTGACCGAAGACATCAAGGCAAAGCTCCAGCAAATCTTTGCAATCGTTTCCGAAACCTTCAAGAGCTAAATCCTCCCTACCCTGTTCCTATAACTAACCTCCCTTTCCTATCATGTCTAGATCCATTCCAAATTTCTCTCGATTCCTTCTTTCTTCACAAACAGACCACTTCCCTAAAATGTAGCCTTGCTGATGAATGAAACGGCAGGACTCTCTCTTCCCCAGCTTACTTCATGCATACATGATCAAGCACAAGCTCCCAAACACACAGACGTGTAGATACTCAGCACATAGTTGCTCTATTCTTCACATTCTGTGCCCAACTTTTTGTGTAGCAATCATATGTGAATTATTGCACGTGCTCAAACTCCTGTGTAATGACGCTTGTCTGACGAAAAGTGTGCCTTGATGAATTACAGCTCAATAAACATCTGACTGTTTATACTACTCTGAAATGATTTTTCTCTCCTATATGATATGTAAAACTTTTCCTCATCCTAGAATTCCCCAACAGTAGCATTGAACATCTACGCCTTTTTTAGGGTTATCAAAGCTCATATTCAGATTCATTAGAGTGTTTAGGACCTCAGCGAACCCCTAAGGTTATGTCACACAGACACACACAGCATTTTAAGAGGTCATCATTGATCAGAAAGGTCTGCTAGAGAAGAATATTAATACAATCAGTTGTACTTAGGAATGGTGTACGATAGCACATGAGACATGTCTGTTTGTGAACACCAAAAGCTGTGATTAATGACTTGATCACACAGTGACCGGTCTATTGACAACTTACGTCTTGTGCTTTATTGGAGAAAAGCATTCTTTCTGCTGTGTGCTGCTACCCTCCAGGCTGGATCCCTTCAACACTGTCCCATTGAGCTACACACACACACACACACACACACACATAGAGTTCTTATATGAACAGTAGTTGTCTGGTCATCATGCAACCCAAGATGATTTGCACAACAACACTGTGAGATGAACTTTCTCCAAAATCTAAAAAGACAACAACAACATTCATCAGTGGATCCTTGACAAGAGATGATGTTTAAACATGCCAGAGTCTTGCTTCTAACCAGCCTCAGAAATGTATACCTTGGTCAGTGTTAAGGAGTAACCGGTTCGCTAATTAGTAAGGTGTTGAAAATCTGCTCCCAGAAAATACTCTGAATAATAAAAAGCAGCTCGATGATGTCCTCATCTGTCTGCACCCTGTAACACTGGGCCGATTAGGGTGTTATTAATGTGCTAAAGGTGGGTTAGGACGAGCTTCACTTATTGCTCCAGGCCATAAGAAACAATAGGTAATAGAGCAGAGAGTTCTAGATGTGTGTTTGTGTGTGCGTGCACGCACACATTTTTGCCTTAACTGTTCTCAGGGCGGCAAGTGAGTGCATCTGTGATTAGTGTGTGTCAATGGCACCGTGAATATTGTAATGGATGAGTCCACCATGGAAGTCCCCAGTGAGAGCCTCATGGTGTATAAAACCAGCTTGTTTCTCACTGCAACCAGACACTCCACAGACCTGGATGTACATCTACTGCAGCACCTGAAAACTGGAATACAAATTGTTCTTTTCAGTCCCATGTTGCTTTGCAAAACTGTGGGTGAATGTGTTGACTAGATCTGGATGAAAAGACTGGAAAAAACAAAATAGCACCTCCATCTATGTTATCAGTAAGAGGTGTCGAAATTATGAATGGTAAGTGTTTCGCACTCCAAGTTATCGCATCAAAGCTCGTGGGCAGAATCTGTTCCGACAAATACGAACAGAATTGTATTGTCTCTTCTCCTCAGGTCTTCAGCTGTCTCAGAGCTGCGATCTGTCTCTACCCTGCTGCGCAGATGAAGGGTCACTGTCGAGCACAAAGTGCCCCCAGATCAGTGGGGTCAGAGTTCAGCTGGAGATGCAGGCACTTTGGCAGCAGTTTGACCAGCTGGGCACAGAGATGATTGTTACCAAAGCAGGAAGGTGATGAGAATCCTCACATTTATGCATGCTCCTACTAAACATCATATCTTGTATGTTTCCTATTTGTCTTCCTGCACTACCTCTCACTAGAATCTGTTTGTTAACTTGCAGGCGGATGTTTCCGACATTCCAGGTACGGATCTCTGGGATGGATCCCTCTGCCGAATATGTTCTTCTCATGGATTTTATCCCTGTCGACAGCAAAAGATACAGGTCAGAAACACAACCTGCATAACTGTGTTTAGTGTATTTGTGATGTTTAACAGTTGTGTTATTTGCACGAATACAATTCTGCAAGCATCGTTGCTCTGTAAGTCCTGCTTTGAACATTTTACACTTTTGTGTGTGTGTCAGATATGCATTCCACAGCTCATCCTGGTTAGTGGCGGGAAGAGCAGATGTCGCAGCCCCAAGCAGGATGCATTTCCACCCAGACTCACCTGCCCGTGGAGCCCAGTGGATGAAGCAGACTGTGTCCTTCGACAGCCTAAAGCTCACCAACAACCTGCTGGATGACAACGGACATGTTAGTGAATGTCTTAAATGAGTGGCTATGATGCTAAACGGATTTTTTTGCACAGAGAATTAACTGAGGAGCTGTAGTAAGGATTATTTTGAATTGTGAATCATGCAAAGCTTCTCTAAAAGATTCCAATGGAGCAGACTTTGAAGGCCAGAAAAAGAGATCATAGCAGTGTGCAACAATAAGTACTAAGCTATTTGTGTTTTCTCATGTCCCCCCACTTCCAGATGATACTGAACTCCATGCATCGCTATCAACCGCGCTTCCATGTGGTGTATGTGGATCCAGCGCCGAACAGCCACTTGAATGCATACAAGAACTTCTGCTCTTTCTCGTTCCCTGAGACACGCTTCATGGCTGTAACTGCTTATCAAAACCACAGGGTACGGAACTGAGTGAAACATGATGCAAGCTAAAAAAAAAAATTAATGACATTACAATGTTTTTATCTGTTTGATTTTTGATTATTTTTTTTGTGTGCATTAAGCGATTCTTTGCTTTTCATGCCATTTATTTTAACCTCTCCTCTTAGATCACTCAGTTAAAAATTGCAAGCAACCCATTTGCTAAAGGCTTCAGGACTACAGACCCCCAGGCTTGGTGAGTGTCACACTTTCCCTGCACTTCACCTAATTTAATAAACATATCTGTCCCTAGATAGACCAGAAGAAATCACGACATGATCACACTGTTTCTTTATCACTTTTATCACCAGTTAAATAGTGATAAGGCGAAAGTCTTATTGCTAATCTCTGACCTTTGTATGCAAAGAACTGACGTTCATAGATGACAGATTATACATGTCCGGGAGGAACACCTTTGCCTGCCATGTATTTAATTTGTGTGTGAGGTTAAGGTGAACACTTACCTCTCCTCTTTCTCACTATGGTTTTGTGTGTGTGTTTGTAAGTAGGCCGGGTAATTCCAGTCCTCTAGCAGTGTGGTGTCCACCAGAGGGCAGAGCAGAATCTCAAATCGACAAATCTGGAGAGCAAATAAACTGTGAATCAAAGACTTCAACCAGTCAGTATCTTTTGCGTTTTTTTTTTTAACAGTGTTATATGTGGTTAAAGTCTTTTTAGCTCATGGAATAAAGAAATTTTAACTAGTGGATACCTGTTTGAATTCAACCTACTTAATGAAACTGTACGGAGAAGGATTATTTAAGGAAAAGATTGTAAAAACGCAGCCTGTTTGGTGCTTTATTTGCCCACCAGTCCTACAGTGTTTTAAAACTGGATAGGAACAACCAGATTATTTAAATAAGCTTTTGGCAAATGATTTATATTTAGTAGACAGCAGGTTTGGTCTAAATGTTCTTCAGTACCTTTCTAAAGATTTTTCTTCTCCATCTTCAGGGCAGGAGGGCCTGGACCCGCTGATGATGGAGCAGTGTGAACTGTTTCATCACAGTAAAGACTCCATGGGAGGCACGGAGAGGAAAGGTGGGAGCAGTTTTTTAGCACCTGCCTCCTGCCTCCATCTCCCCTCCTTCTGGGACCGTGCAGGGTCATCATGAGACCGCCAATCTGTCAAGGTTCAAAAGAAGTGTTTTAAATGAAAAATGACCCTCCTGTTATATAATATTATGCGATAACTTCACACTGTGTTCACTGTCATTTTTAGTAACTATTTTCCAAAATAATGCCTAATGGATACTTATAATTATTAATTGTAATTATTATTAAGTGTAACATAAAATCCAATGTCTACATGAATTATGACAAACACTGTGAATACCATTCAAGCACTTCAAGGACATAGTAGTTAAGTGTGTTAACGCCGCAGTTATACAGTTATAGTGTTATGTTATCTATGCAGTTATAGTTCGTCTCCATAGCAATATTTATAAAATCGTGTGCAACGTTTGTAATGCTGTTTGTTGTCTGAGATAATAAAAAAGCACCCCGAAGTTTTGTATGAATGTTTGGTGTGTTTCTGATATTGGAACTGATGCCTCGTGATTTGCAAGGGAGGACTGGTGAAAACTACATTCCCCAGGATGCAATGTTTCTTAGGGACAGTTTCCAAACAACCTGCGAGACCTACAATACCGCGGCTTCAGAATAAAAGACGATATGAAAGCATTACAGGCTATACAGAAAAAAATGTCGAGGAAACAAGAGCGATTTAATTTAAATGGAACCAAGTGTAACCTTTTCTGTTGTAAAACTGAAAACTAAGGAATTATAAAGAAAGTACTGTAAACCAGGGAGCTCCTTTTTAATAACCTTGTTTTAAGTTAAATCCTCTTTAAGAAAGGCGTATACTCCAAGCCTTCTGCAGTGGTTTGACACGTGATGTGTGACCGTTAATGTGTAGTGCTGCAAATAATCAGTGCCGTCTAATTTTAGAACCCATTGGAGTAAAATGTGGGCCTTTCATGCTTTTTTGCTTATACAGGCGTAATCGGTGTAAATTGTTTTATTTTGAAAAGTATTAGAGGAAATGGTGTGGTTATGTAAGCTAACTTGACGGAGGTGATGCTCGCGCTCTTGCAGCTCTGATGGATGCAGAGGGGTAGATGGAGGAGGAGGAGGTGAAAGACTTGAAGGCGGAGAACAGAGAGAACGTGTCGGGCAGGGGGAAGGATGCGGATTATGGCAGCCTGCCGGCCGCCCTGCCTGTCAGCGGTGAATGTCGTTTGACACGAAGATGCGCGGACCGAACTACGCAGGCCTGCAGTTTGTTGGCTCACGGAGGCACAGACTGTAATTTACGCGTCGGTGACACCGAGGATTGCCTGGATCAGCTGTGAGGGCGATTCATTATTATTTCGTATTTTATGCTATTTGATTTATTACTTATGCTGGTTGTTGTAGTCTGACATTTTTTGGGGTATGTCCCCCTCGACGTGTCATTTAACATGAAGAAAACAGGAGTGAACGCAGAGTGACCTCGTCTCTTCGTGTTTGTGGTTTAACTGCCATCATGCTTTTAGCCGTCATCTTAGCATCCTCACCACCTGAGCTCTCCCCCTGGGTTGCTGCAGACTGGATGTCAAACTGAAGCGAGTGTCGTTAAGTCAGACTTGAACACGACAAAATCAAAATTTTTACCCGGTTTCACCATGGACACGTTACAGCCTCGCTGGTTAACGGGTATATTTATATGGACGACTTTATGTCTGCTCAGCAGCGGTCAAACCGCCCCCAACTCCTCGGGCCTGTCTCTAGCCATCCGCGTGCCACTGCGGCAAGGTGCTCGCGGCGAACAACCACCGCCGCTGCCACCTGCCGCCTCCGCGAGCAGGAGCCCTGCGCGCAGGCGGAGAGGAGCGCCAGCGGGCATTATCAGCTTCGTGGACATGATTGATAACCTGCGTGGGAAGTCTGGCCAGGGATACTACGTGGAGATGGCCGTGGGTTCTCCTCCGCAAAAGGTAGAGGTTTCATTCACAAAGAGTAATTGATTTGATGTCCCCTGACTCCTCAGTGTGTATCTCATCACTTTTTTAACCAATGAACACGCACCCACTGTAAGAAAATCAATGTAATTAACACCAGGCACACCCAAAAAATCAATATCTTATCCTTAAAACATCCTTTAAGAGTACTCAGACCTATCAGGCGAAACCAGCTTGAAATTATCATTGGATCCAGGGTTATCAATTGGCACAAGACATACCCTGTGATGTTATCTGTATTACACAGTCACCTTAGTGTTGCATCAGTGTGTCAGCATATATGCTCATATATATAGTCTTTGTTAGAGTACGTGTGTGAATCCCTGTGAAAGTGTGAGAAAGGACTGAATGATACGGGCAGATAATGGAACCATTAATTCTGCAGAGTGAGGACTGCCAGCTGGGTGCAGCTGCGGTGTACAGGCTGGCACACAAAGGACGAGCACGGAGGGAGAGATGGAATGAGAGGATCTGCCAAAAGAGAAGGAGGAAAAAGGGAAAGATGGAGTGGGGTGACAAGGACAGAAGAATATAAACAGAGGGACAAGGGTCAAAGAGAAGAAAGTGGGAGTTTGAGAGTGGAAGAAGAGAAAGGAGAAACAAGTGTGTGTGTGTTACAGAGGGAGGACGTGGAAGTCAGACAGGCAGCTTTCAGGAAACAAAAGCAATGAGATGGTGAGGGAGATGGAAGGCCGAAGGTGCTAAGCGGAGGTGTCACTTTGCCACTGATTCTTCCTGTGTCAGTGAGAGAGACAGAGGGTGAGAAGGAGATCTGTCTGCTGCAGATCAGTCCCCGGCAGCAGAGGCCAGTCAGCACTGACAGGCAACACTGTGTGTTGGTGGCTGGAGTGATTGTTATTTATTCATTATTCTAATCTTTCAGCGCAGGAAGCCACAGTCTGACATTAAGTGAAATATAGGAAGCCGTGCAGGAAATCTGTCTTCAAAAAAGTATATTGATTGTAATTTGAGGAATGGGTCAGAGACTGTTTGTTGGCATTTTCTGAATCTTTGTGTTGCAGACATAACCTTCTAAAAAATAGAAAGAAAACAAAAACAGTGACCTTTGATATGTAGCCGTGGAAGTAAGAAAGAGCATCCAAAATTTAGAGGTGTTAAACGCTCAGTGAGGTAACCACCCACAGAACACTTTTATTTACTTTCATTTCTGTAATATAAATAACTTTAACTAAAAAGCCAGTCTTCTAGTTTGTTATCTATCATAAATTCTTTATGAGTCAAAAGGGCGTCCCTTTACTTTTGAGCCTGATTATGCCAAAAAAATCACTGTCACCCTGGTAACTACCAGCTCGATGGCCCCTGACCTGATGATAATCAATATGAATTCACTTAAGGGCAAAATCCAATTTTGTTGAAAGCTCGTCAAAACTGTAGCCACCATTTTCTTTCTCCTGCCTTTAATTCTCTGTGGTATGAAATAAAAATGTGTTTTAACCAACTTTAGGAATTTTTAAGATAGATAAAGGTTTTGTTTATAAAGCTTCTAATTCTCAAAGATTTTTTCATCTGCGTGGTGTGGACGTAGCTCTGAGTCTGAAAAGTGAACCCAGGGAAGACTTACTTTAAATCTGCAATCTTTTTAGAAGTCACCAGGGGGCGACTCCTCTGGTTGCAAACTTGACATCCAGCTGTGTAGTCTGTGGGGATCCTTGTCTCTCTTGCTCTGCAACATCAGAAAACACTGATGAGTTTATCAGCTCAGTCACTAGTGTAATGTCTTAATGAGTAAAATATTAAGTTAATTTTGTAAAATTATTGTCATTGTCACAGTTAGAAAGCAAAATTATCAAGGTATGTCAGGGATGTGTGGTGTCTTCAGCTTCACAGTCATTTGCACCACTTTCTCTTCCCTTCTGGTTTAAAAACACTGGGATGGAAAAACACACGGAAAAGTCTTGTTATGAAGCCTCAGTGGGTGACTTCATAGTAGCTGCTTTAATCTTTTATATACAGGTCTGGGAACATTTGGAAAGAACCTAAAAACTGTCATCACACTTTGATTAAAATGTGGGAAAATCCTTGTTGATACTTGGAATATTGAGACATCATTCACGAGAGATATGTTTGACATATGTTTAACAGATTATAAGCCAATAAATCATCTATTAACGGTTAAATACCGACATTATTTTTATTGCACAAACGGATGAGTCCGATGGGAAAGTACAAACTACATCCAGAACAGAAACAACTTTGTTATGCTCAAACACAACTTCAGCTCTTTGGAAACATCTGCACAGATCATATTTAGGTACATTAGTAACATATCATTAATGCTGCAATCCTGAACAGGTTGGAATTCAGAGATTTTGAGTTCCCAGTTGTAAATGTTTTGTGGAACGTCCCCAACAATCCAAGATGGTGGCACTAAATGTAAACAGTGCTAATACTTTAAACTTTTAATTTGTACAGCCACTGTTGTGTATTTGTGACTCGTCAAATAAGGCATACACAGAACACTGACCAGGCTTCATGAACGTGCTGCTGTAGTGTTTTTAAGCACACACAAAAAAATTCTTTGGCTTTGCTGGTGGTACCTGAATGATTATCTATCTCCCTAAGAACCAAAAATAAATCCTGTTTTCTGGAACCCGCTAACACAGGAGGAGTATTGACATCTGATTATCCTAAGTGCTAAATTTATCAGCAAATCCTAGAAAGCTGCACCAATAAACTGTACAAGTTGCAATCTACAGCCCAAGCAGTGGATGCTAGCATGGAAGAAATCAATGTTAGTGCTGGTAGCACTGCTAAGTTCTGCAAACTAATCTGATATCGTCTGTTTGCAAGGTTATACACGGAACAAAGTGCCACACATTTCTGCAACATTTAATACATGATTTGATGATTCAAGCACCAGGAAAATCCTTAATTATTTTCATTTGCCAAAAGTTAAACGTTTTTAAAAACAAAGCATATGTGTGTGTTCCAAAAGCCATCAAAGCACCACAAAGATGGTCTGAAAGAGTTCAGATTAACTATCTGTCATGCTAATTGAATTTTGAACTTGTTTCCGATCCCCAGGAAATGACTATATATATATATGTGTTATCATTTTGGATGCCACAAAGGGAAAAATTCCCTGTTAATTTCCTTCTGGTGACTTGGTACCATATTTTCATTGCTGATATTTGTGGCAGCTAGTGGACTTGTCTCAGCTTCAGTCAGGGACTTGAACCATAAGACTTTCAAACACAAATAGCTGTTATTCTGTAATCTTAATGTGGGTTATTAAGATTGTGAGATCTCGCAAAACTAACTCGCCAGCTCGAAGCCGACCGGGAGGTCGAGGCACGATGTGCCGGGAGAGCGGTGTTCCTCCCGGCTGTAGTAGGTCTCGACCTCCTGTTAGCTTCGAGATGGTGGGTGTCAGATCTCCGAAAACGTCGGAGCACTTTTGTCTTGTAAACCGAGCAGATATCTGACGTTTACACAACTACATTCACGCCTCAAAATATCTTGAAAGTTTATTTTGTGACCAGGAAAGAGTAATATTACAACTAAGTAGCTGCCGCCATTGTTGGAATTCAACTTTTGCGAGATCTCGCAAAAGTTTTGCGAGAACCCGAGTTTGTTTTGCGAGATCTCGCAAAACTTTTGCGAGATCTCGCAAAAGTCCGTCTTAATTTTTTTTTTCTCCCATTTCCCCTGCGGGGCTCCGTACTTATCTCTTGAAATTCCCCATTAAAAAAACGGGTGATAGTCTTTAAGATGCTTCATCAAAGTTTGTTGTGCTGCTGTTCACACGTTCAGCTGCTAGTGGGGGGAGGGGCATTGTGCTGGTCTGCAGAGCTGCAGTTGTTTCTCAGCTAGAGGAGAGGAAGATGCTACTGTTGCAAATGAGTATCTAATCTGATTGTAGTATTTAGTATCAATTATCCAAGTAGCAAAACTATTTTTCCTATTCATTACAAATGCTGGCTACGGTACCTGTGGTACTGAAAAAAGTTCTCAGAATTTTGGTATGGAAAGGTACAGGTATGTGTTCTGGTGACATCTCTGGTGACAGTCATTTCAGAATTGCTACCGGGCCAATAATAATGTGTATGTGAATAATGCGTACAAAATGCATTTTTAATTGCATTTTGGTAGCTATTAAAACAAAAATTATTCATAACAAGTTTATTTGTTTTGTTTTGACTGTCAGTCACACACCTCTGGAGATCCTCAGAGCCAACTTCAAGAAGTAAACTATAGAGTATATAAACCTTTGGATGTAGATAGTCAGTTTATATGTGTTAGAGATTAAGAGTGGCACTATAACTCAGAGCACTAGATGAATCATTTGGTCAGCGTTGGCCAAATGGTCTTGAATTTTAATGAGCACATACAGAGACACGAAGGAGACACTTTACATTTATTTATTAGAAGTAATGTTGCGGAAATGACCCTGATCCATTTACAGTAACTTTCAAAAACAGAATGTAGGTTGCATTCTGTTCTCGTAACTGCTAAATGATTTCTCCTCCATAGTGAAGGGGGAAGGGTGTATAATGGATGGAACAGACAGGCACTCTGCCAGAGAGGACAGGAAGACAGATAGAGAGAGTGCAGGGAGAGGCATGAGGTCTCAGTGTGTCAGGATGCAGTGGCGTTCGGCATTTGGGATCCTTGTGTGTGTGGCCCCGCGCACATCTCGGTGACTCAGGATGCGCGTGTGAAAGATTCAGATTATAAAGTGTAGTCAGCAAATTTCTTTCCAAGAAAGGAGGACAGGGTGCGTACAGAAATATGGCTGACCGTGTTTTTGGGGAAAGTACAGGTGGATGTCAGTGATGTGAACATATGTATGTCTCTGTGTGTGTGTGTATGTGTGTGTGTGTTGGTAAGAGAGACAGTCAGGATTTATTCTGGGCTTTCAGTGCTGGCCCTTGAGACTCCAGCACTTCTCTGGATATTTAAAGAGCCAATCCATTATTGAACAGCTTGCTGTTGGTTCAGTGTCTGCCTATGTGTTCATCTGTTTGGGTTTCTCTGTGCCACTCTGTCTCTGCTCTCAGCTGAAGTCTCGGTCTTTCTCTGAATTTCTCATTTATCAATAAAATGCAGTCAGAAATGGTGCTGTGCAACATGGGGTGCACAGTCATGCATAGTTGTAAATGATGGTGTAGTATTTTACATAATTAATATGAGGCAGACGTGGCTTATTTCTCTTCTCCTCGCTGTCTGCTGCGGTGCTCCATTCATACTTTTACTAACTGTTTTGACCGACTACGCAAAATACGATACTTGCATTAGAGATGCTGACAGAAGAGGAGGAGACGGGGAGTAGAATGGGCAACCTGAGAGGAGGGGAGGGTTGGAGTGGAGACAGAGAGGGGACAGAGAAGGACATTCAGGTCAAGAGGAAGCATCACAGGACACTACAACAATAGAGTGATGTGTACAGTAAATTCCTGAGGTGAAAAATGAAAGTCAGTTAGAGATGAGGCTAATTACAGCCTGTAAGACCTTAAACTATCTATAAAATATTGATGTTATCGATTGTAGACAGCAAACGTAATATTGTTTTACAAGCTTGTGGTATGTGTTTAATAAATCCCTCTCTCTGCTTTCCTGCATTCAGTTGAATATCCTGGTGGATACTGGAAGCAGTAACTTTGCAGTCGGGGCGGCTGCTCATCCTTTCCTGCGCAGATACTACCATCGATCGCTGTGAGTAGAGACTCAGTCAGATATAGAAGTTGTTCGGAAACATTTTATGAAGGCTGGAGGAGAGTAAAACGAATCCTGCCCCTTGTTCATTAACAGCTCCACCTCGTACCGCGACCTGGGTAGGAGTGTGTACGTTCCCTACACACAGGGACGCTGGGAAGGAGAGCTGGGCACCGACCTAGTCTCAGTCCCGCATGGACCCAACGCCACGCTGCGCGCCAATATTGCTGCAATCACACAGTCGGATCGCTTCTTTATCAATGGATCTAACTGGGAGGGAATCCTGGGGCTCGCCTATGCTGATATAGCCCGGGTAAGAATCACTCTGCCTTTCCAAAATATGAGAAAAGAAAATCTCAATTCAAACTTTACAAGACACTTACAAATGCCATTATCCAAAGCAGCCTAACAGATTAAAGTTAGGGCTAGAAGTTAGATTATGTCTCGACTGCTAATACACTTACTTAAAAGTCACATGTGATGAAATTATAAAGGAGAACAAATGAATGTGAGGACATGCAAAATAGATTTTATTATCATGTCATACATCTATATTTAGCTCTTGCGGAAATTAGTGAGAGCATGTGACCAAACTGTCAAGCGGCACAGTATCAGACGTGGGTAAGCGATGCTACTAATCTAGTAAAAGATCAAGAAACTATTGAACTGGTGATGAAAAAAATTTGGTTCATTCAATTTAAACCTAAACCTGTGATTCGATTTTGTTACTCAGATGTCAAAGATCAGTGTAGTTTTATTACATACGGCATAAATGGCCACTTTATGATACAATAAAAAGTAAGTATATTTTATTCGTGACAGTAAGGTGTTTGGGGGTATTGAGTATGTAATTATTTGGGGCTGTGACAGTGGTCTGAATTAGGTTCACTTGTTCATGTTTTCAGCCACAATTTCCACAGAACATGGAAGTGGATTCAAAGTCCAAGGAAAGACCTTGGACTTTGAATCCTGTATCACACTTACACCTACTGGCATAATAACTGCCACACTGACATCTGCAGAAAAGCAATATGTGATTAGACAGCAGAACTGCTGATGTGTCAGGAGGAGGATATTTAAGAAACTGAAAGCAGGTTGGGACGGGACAAAATATTGACCCGGCAATATATTTCATTGCATCCTCTCAAACATTATTTACACAGAGGTGCCAAATATTAACATTTCTATTGAAACATTTACCTAAAAAATTACAATACTGAACTTTATTAAAATGAGAAAACAGTGAACACACATGTACATTAGCACCACAGTGCAGTCAACACAAAGTTTTTGCATCTTTCCTTTTTTAGGGTCCGGTTACACAGATGATGTCATGTGTGGTAGATGATTATTCTTTGCTGTAAATATACCATTTATATCATGATAGTATTGAATCTGTAGCTATGGTCTGATTCCCGGTTCTATTCTGGACTTATTTGTCTGTGTTTCCTTCCAGCCTGATGAGAAATTGGAGCCTTTCTTTGACTCTTTGGTTCGCCAGACTCCTGTCCCCAACCTCTTCTCTCTCCAGCTGTGTGGTGCAGGCTTCACACAAAACTATTCCCTGGGCAGCGCTACAGTTGGCGGAAGCATGGTGAGAAACACTTATAGCTCTTTTCCACTCGTACCTACTCGACTCGACTCGACTCGAGTCTTCTTGGTTTCGGTCGTTTTCCATTACAATTGAGCACCACCTAATGTTCATGGGTCGTTATAGCAACACGCCCGAAACTCCTGTGACTTCATTTGTATCTAACACAAACACAAGACAACTGTGGGGGACGTTGAGGCGATGGTATACCTGCTTCTCAGTATATGGCTGTTTGTCAGATTCAGGTACCACGTGGGGTTTTTCATGTAACCATTGCCCTCGTTGCCGGGTTTCAAAAATGGTGGTTTATTTTCGTGAAGAAGATGCTCTCATGGTTCATCGAGTGACGCCAATGACTAGCCAATTGGTGACATGCAGTCTGCTGACGTCACATTTCCAGATGGACTCAGATTGGACAGGGCATAAGTGGACAACCCTAAAAACCGAGAAAAGGCAAGCAGGGTTGAGTAGGTACTAGTGCACATGTGTTAGGCCGGATTGGACTCTATTATTCCTCTTGCTTTCAGATCATTGGAGGTGTTGATCCATCACTCTATGTGGGAGAGCTTTGGTACACACCCATCCGCAGAGAGTGGTACTATGAGGTTATCATCGTACGTATTGAGGTAAACGGACAGGACCTGAACATGGACTGTAAAGAGGTGAGGCTCGAGAGGTAGATTCCTACCAAAGCTAAAGAAACCACAAACAGACTAATGAAGGATGTGTAAGAAATTTGAAATATGCCTGACTGTGTCACTGTCTTCTACAGTACAACTACGATAAGAGCATTGTGGACAGTGGAACTACCAACCTTCGACTGCCTAGAAAAGTGTTCCAGGCTGCAGTCAAAGCTATTGAAGCTGCTTCCTCGGTCAGTACTACTATAATGTACCATCACGTTTATATCACCGCCCTGGTCGTCTGGTTTGTACTGAGTGGATTATGAGAACCAACTAATGTCCTTCCGACCCTGATTTTTCAGACCGAGCAGTTTCCCTCTGGGTTCTGGCTCGGGGAGCAGCTGGTGTGCTGGCAGGCTGGCACCACGCCCTGGCACATCTTCCCCGTCATCTCCCTCTACCTGATGAGCGAAGTCCGTAACCAGTCCTTCAGAATCTCCATCCTGCCGCAGGTAGGCACAGCGGTCTCGCTCTGGATCGGAGTATAATTTTATAAAGCTGGAGTTTTAGAAGGGTCAGGGACATAAAGCTGTATTGCTCAACCTTGAATTCTCTCCAGGTGTCGTGAAATTAAATGTTATTTTGTAAGATCTTTTGATAAGAAGATTACATTTAAAAATGTTATTCATTTCCATCATTGGTGCAAGACGCAGTTATGCAAGAATGTAGTTAGCATGCCGCACACTGTATGAGGTCTCGACACCGTGTATTCATCAGTAAGTGAAAAGTTTTAACTTTCATTTGGACTTTGCACAGTACAAAAACTGTGGTCAGAGCAAACACACCAATATATGCAGTTCCACTCCTCATGGAATGAATCACAGCTAGAAACCGTGACAAAAGAAAAGAGCACGTTTGAATGTCCTTTGAATATATTTTCTAAAGGTTTAAAAAGTCATTCAACATTCTTTTTTTGTTGTTTTTTTATAAATTGGAAGCCGCTCAGACAGACCTTGATGGTGACGAGATTAATAGAATTTGAGATTTTACTTTGTGTCCCTCTGTTTGAATGTCTGTAGCAGGTATAATACAGTGAATGACTTTGCTATAACAACTGCATATACAGGAACACTTGAGCTGGAAAAATCTGCCTCTGTAATCTGATTGTTATTTGTTCTGAATAAGATCCTTTAAATATGAAAACATATGATCGCTCTCTAGTGGACAGCTTTGCAATTACATCATTGATTCTAGGTCATAGCTCAGTACTGATCAGCAAACAATATCTGCTACCAGTCTAGTGTGGCATTATATCCAGGATGTTCATATTAAACAAGTCCAATTAGTGAGGTTAGTGTATGTACAGTCAAACTCTATGAGCCAAAAAATCATACGGTCAGCTTTTGTGTTTCCCAGGGGCAGCCACTGAAAAGGAGGTTGACTTAAATAAAGCTAAAACAGCTTGTTTCAGGCAGCTGAGGGCACTTCAGTAAGGCCTGGTACAAGATAAATAAGGATTATTTCCCACTATGCAAAGCTACTCTAACAGGCTCTAAGAATAAAACTGTGCAATGAGAAATTAGGGTGATATGGGCATTTTAGTGAGCTCTCTAGTCTCTGTATAAAAAAAAAAGTAACCAAGTTACTCAAAACACAAACCTTGTTGTAAGTAGGAATGGGTATCGTTTGGGTTTTATCCGATACCGGTGCCAAACCGGTACTTTTGAAACGGTGCCGGTGCTTAAACGGTGCTCAAAGAATGGAAAACACAAACTTTGTCCAAAAACCTATCATGTTTAGCTGTTTTCCACTTTTTCTTTGGTCATTTTAGCCTTTTTGGCCAGGGTGAAAGGAGCATCTGCCATCAAACAAGAAGACAGCCGCATGTAGCTATGATGATGTTTGCTAGTTCACCTTACATGCATTAATGTAATAACGTGGTTAGCCTACTCAACGTGAATTACACACAAACAACATTAAGCTACTCACCCAGAGAAGAACGGCTGCTGCTGCCATCATCATCCGTCATCATTTCTGCTACACTGGCAGGGCTAGGGGCCAGGACTCTCCTCTTCGGGTTTTTCAGGGATGTTGCTAACTCCATGTCTGATAACAGGCACCACACCAGCAGTAGATGTGCTCGGTGTGAGGTCTTGCAGCAAGTTATCAAATACGGTGCATTTCTCGGCTTTTAAAAAAAGCTCTGTGTCGCCAGGTGTTTCATCAGATTCCTGTGTTACGTCCTTTGCACAGTGTCACCTTAAAGCACTTGTTACAGGCTGCTGAGTTTGCGTCTTTTGCTGTGAAGTACAGCCAGACTTTTGACCGCTTCGCCTTGGGCATTTTTAATCTGTAGCTCTGCTGTAAAAGAACGTACGTACCTGGACCCGCCTACTATCCCCGGAAAGGCTAGAATCTAAAGTGTATGACATCTCAGGGAAAAAAAAAAGCACCGAAATAAAGCACTGAAATGTGCGCTGCTTTTCGGTCTGGTTACTACCGTCTAGTTGTGAGCAGTTGTGAGCACTTTGGTTTGGGAACTATTTTCTACATGGACATTTCTTTCTGCAGATTGATTTTGTTTATGTCAGTAGGAAAAAAATGCTTTCTACATTTTATACCATCATCATGATTTCTGGAGGCATCGCTGCTATCTCTCGTTTAGCTTCATCTAGCACTCTGACATTGCAATATCTGAGCATGATGCACAAACTCTGTCTCTTTGCCTGTGAATTCCTCCTACACATGCAGGAGTTGAGCAACCAGGCTTGACATACAGGTACATCTTAGGCCCCTGAGGGCTTTTATCTACATCACATACTAAGATGCTTTTTGAATCCGATAACTCAAGAATGTAATTGGTACCATCAGTGCATCTACTGGGAGGCTGAGGGGTAGCGCTGGGTGTTGCCCATATTATTAATATTTATGCACCTCTAACATCTTATAAAAGCATAGCATTGTTTTAATTTCATGACAATGACATCGAATTTATATCCAAAAATTTTGATTATGGATGATGTATTACTTCGTCATGTTGCCTAGCAACCACCTAACAATAAGCCAGGTGACCACCTTTTAGCAATGAAGGCACAATATTGTTTTAATTTCTTTACCGTGTCCTCAAACGCTGAGATGTTTTGTAAAGAGTAAATAACAACAACATGCAGTAATTTGCAAATCTCACATGATGGCGTATTTTAAGAATGAAGTAATGATGATTACACAAGGGCTGTGCATGCCTGATGCTGGGTGTCTGACTCTACTTTTTTTTCTCTTTTGTATGCAGCAATACTTGCGTCCAGTGGAAGACGTGGCCTCTGCTCAGGAGGACTGCTACAAGTTTGCTGTGTCCCAGTCCAGCACCGGTACAGTGATGGGCGCCGTCATCATGGAAGGCTTCTACGTGGTGTTTGACCGCGAGAAGAAACGCATCGGATTTGCTGTTAGCACCTGCCATGGTGAGGAGCAAGGGATGGAAGGATGACAGAGAAAAATGGGAGAAAAGAGAAGGAGGCAGAAGAAATGTACGTAGTATTGTTCTGTTTCTTGACTACATACAATCCTTTTGTTTTTTTTAGTGCACGATGAGTTTCGCACAGCCTCCGTGGAGGGTCCGTTCCACGGAGTCGACCTGGAGGACTGCGGCTACAACATCCCCCAGACGGACGAGTCCACCCTTATGACCATCGCCTACATCATGGCGGGCATCTGCGCTCTCTTCATGCTGCCGCTGTGTCTCATGGTGTGCCAGTGGCGCTTTGCCCGCTGCCTGCACCCACACGGGGACTTCGCTGACGACATATCGCTCCTAAAGTGAAAGGGAAGACGTGGAGGTCATATAAAGACATGTGCTTGAAAGGCAGGATAAACATGGACTGTGGTTAAAAAGTGTTTTAAAATGTCGGTGCTGTTAAAACAGGAGCTTTGAAAAGATTTTGCAGCTAACGTTAACTAAAGAAAATGGTGACAGCCTTGCTGCCCTCGAGTGTTTTGCAAGGATAACTAGAGCCGTCACGAAAAAGCCGTTTTCATCAGCATCAACTTTGCCTGTTTGAGCTACCTATGCAGATCAGCATGGCTATAGAGAGCAGATGCAGGAAAATGTGAAATGAAAGAATAATGATTATAAATAGTATATAAATAAATCACAACAATGGATTTGTTTTGTAATTTGGAAAGGTTTGTCTCTTAACATTTGGAACTTGAGGAAAGAGCATTTAGAAACATTAAAACACTTTTAATGAAGAAAATCACGCCAGATATGAGTACTGGATGGAGATAATGTAAACATATGGACGTATGAACTGGTCACTGTGTGCGTGTGTGTGTGCGTGTATAGATGTTCTGTTTGTGGCTTAGAGTGAATGAGACGAGTCTGATACATGTGAGCATGCCTGTAGATGTGCGCAGCTGTACTGTAAGAGAAGTGTACTGAGAGGTTTAACAAAAATGGAAACATGATAATAGCGCCAATGAAATTACATATGCCAGCAAATGAATCCTGCAATGCAAAACAAGTATGCATAACGTGGCTAATTTGATGAAATATCAGACGTTATATTTAAAGTATAAAAATCGGTTTTGCTTCGTGTGAAACTGAGACTACTGAACACAGCAGATGTCACTTTTTCTTATTATATTGATGGCTTCAATTTATCTACTGTACATAAAGGTTGTGCATTCCAGATCATGTATTTGCGCAGACACACACAAAACACACAGAGCTTATACCCCTGCATATGACTGCTGCACCATCTGATGATTTCCACATGTAACAAGAACACATGACAAGCAAACAAACCAAGACTTTATAGGGCTTTTTTTCCACAAACACAAACTGAATCACTCACCACATCTTTCAAGGGGGACCATACATGTATGCTTGGACGAAGATACCAGCCCAACGTATGTTATACACTAAAGAACACTATCTATGTCTATAAGGGACTGTTTGTATTGTCTCTGAACAAGGTGTAAATAGGTCAACTCAGAACTGTTTATTTATCTGCCAGGCATTGGCAGCACTGTTGAACCAATAAAATACTAATTGTAACTGGAAAATGTGTTGTCTATATGTAGCGAGTAAAAGCCACCGAGTAACTGCTAAGGGCCTCTATACTACTTGTGCAAACTTTCAGGCCCAAAGCTCTTACAGGAACGAGCCCAGAATAAACAGGACAAGAGGGTCAATATCAGTCAGATATGTTAACATTTATTATTTTAAAAGAAAACAAAGGGTTTGCAAAAGGCCTAAAGCATTCTTCTTCTCGGCCACTGGTACTTGATTATACCCAATTGCAAGGTCCAATGTAGAGAAACACGGGAGCACAGTGGTGCGTATGATTCCTCAATATGGGCTAATGGATAAACATGTTTCCGTGTCTTGGCATTAAGCAAACTGTAATCAACACAGCCTAATCTCTCCATTTTTCTTGAAAACCACCACCAAAAACAGTCACATCAAGCTCCATGTAGCCTATATAGGGGATTTTCAACCCATTAGCTGCCCTGAGGCGTAACCATTGGCATTTCTTTAAATGCCCCACCCCCTGCGACCTGAAGTGCTTCTCAAAGAAACTCTCTCGAATAGTGGTGACCATGGACCCAGTATCCAAAAGACAGGGAACTATAACACCTCCCATTTCTATTTCCACCACTGGACAATTCCCAATTAATCGAGAGGGATCTTCCATAACAACTTCAGCGGAGCCTGTAAACCCTATTCCTGATGCCTGGCTCTCTGCACCAGAGGGACCTAGTTTCCCGATGGCTGAGACACAGGGCCTTGTTCCACAACCTGACTTTGTACATGTGCATCAGCATGAGACCCACCACTATTCTTTATAGCTGGATGTTTTACCCTACAGAACCTGGCAATATAACCAGCCCAACCACACCGATGGCAAATTGGCTTTCCATCTGCCTGGAAACGAAAAGGCCTAGTTGTGGGAGGGGTTGGGGTTAGTCCAGTCTGAGAGGGCTGTGAAAAATGGACAGACATTTGCTTCATGAGCGTATCCAACTGAACCTGTTGTTTTCGAAGGCACTCTTATCTGTAGAATGTCATCATTAGGCCTAGCGGTGACTGCATGCATCTCTGCATTAACTCCCTCTACTACCTGACAGTTCGTATCACAAGAATAGGCTCGGGACCTAGTTTTCCCTCCCTGCCTACCTACATCAGCCCACTTAAGGGCAATACTGCGTAGGGCAAGAAAGGACATGTCTGGTGTTTGAAGGACCCGCTGTTTCAACTCTCTGCGCAGCATATCATCATGGACATGTCCAGTAAACTGGTCCCTTAGCAATATATCAGAATTTGGAATACCACCTGGTGTCTTACAGATTACAGTGTCCATTAAAGTTTTAAGGGCATGAGAGTAATCGCGCAGAGATTCCCCTTCTCGCTGGGTGCGCTGGAAGAACTGTAGCTGGGCAGCTAAATATGACTGAGTGCAGCTATAGTTCTCGACTAAAATATCAAAAATCTTGTCAGGAGTGTCTCTACTGCTACTCGAATGAAAACAGACCTCAGCACTGCCATCAAGATGGTCCATCACAAACATCACTTGTGCTGCTCTTGACATAGGACTAATCTCCAGGCATCTACGTACTTCTTCAACCCACTGGTCAACAGTTAACAAGTCCACTGTCAATTTACCAGTAAACCTTGGGCATTTACGCTCCCGAGGTGCATAAACGTAACACATTTGTAGCTTCATTTATTGGGTTCATATTTGATGGCACAGTAGATGGACCCGGCACTGGACCAGTCACAGGAGAACGTTCCTGTAATTGGTCTCTCAACTGTTCATTTGCTGCTTTTAGCTGCTGCAGCTGCTCCAAGAGGGCCTGTATGTCATCCATAGGGTCAGCAAAGGAGGTTTATTATCCCCGCGGGCAGCCCAACCGTTGGCTTCCCCTCCACAGAAGATGTCACTGTTTTTCCTCCTCTCCTCTAACACTCTTACTAAAATAAACCGGGCCACACTAACATAAAAACAAAACACCGTAACTGATATGACCTGGATCCTGTCGACAACGCCAAATAATGTAGCGAGTAAAAGCCACCGAGTAACCGCTAAGGGCCTCTATACTACTTGTGCAAACTTTCAGGCCCAAAGCTCTTACAGGAACGAGCCCAGAATAAACGGGACAAGAGGGTCAATATCAGTCAGATATGTTAAAATTGATTATTTTAAAAGAAAACAAAGGGTTTGCAAAAGGCCTAAAACATCAAAATGGAAAAGGTCACTAACGACCAAAAGATAGTCTTATTGGTGCAACTATCACCTGAGGGTTTGCTCTCCCTCGGCAGTCCCAGATGCTCGTTGCTTTAAAAGAAACAAATCCACCCCAAATAAATACGAGCCCAACACAACACTTATCGCATGCACTAAGTGTTTTAGTTCAGGCAATAATCGGTGGCACTAAAAATCACTCTTAATAAAACTTATTCACTGCAAATCCACACGGAGCACCTCTAAAAGACCTAATTCCCATAAGGTAAGAGCCCAGCTCAGGGATTGCACATTGCCCGACTAATATTGCACCAGCCCAAAAACAAACCCGGCATAAAAAACAGTTTTAAAAGGTGACCCTAGTCTCAAACCAACTTGGGAGAAAAATGCAACGAAAAAGAGAAGGAGGAAAAAACAGTGACAAATTCACATGTGCAGCCTGTCCTCCAGCAGACAACTGTGTTTGCTGCACACCTGGCTTGTCTTCTAAAATCAATACTCAAACCTCTGCTGTAGAGGTTTAAAACAACCATTTGTGTAGAAGACAAAACTTCTCAGGCTCTTCACCTACTCACACAACCATTGTTCACAGCCGCTTGTCAGTACAAATGAGAGAAGAAGAGCACCTGCTGCTACTTCCTCTTTTATACCCTCCCTTGGGTCCCCTGGGTCCTAAAGCCTTCCCATTACATATATATATATGTGTGTGTGTGTGTGTGTGTGTGTGTGTGTGTGTGTGTGTGTGTGTGTGTGTGTGTGTGTGTTATTAAACTCAACTGCAATAGCCTTGCATGATTTGTAATTTAAAATAAGCCCTACATGATTCTTGGCCTTGATGTGGCCCTCCATTTCTTCCATTGTCTAAAACAAACCGTTATAGCTCAACTTTCTTCTGATTGGCTGCCCCTTGCAATCAGAAGAGGTTGTTTCTGTGGTCACAGACAGAGCTGTGTGCAAAGGATATTAGGGAAATCTCCCATTTAACATAATTAAACATAAAAAACTACAAACAGTAATCATTTACTAACTACATAAGCACCTTGTATTACAATGATATCTTCAAACTTAAAAAACGAAACAGAAATGACAGAAACGTTCCTGTTTTTCTCTCAATATCTACAATAAAAAGTACACAACTTTTTCTGTGCTTTTACACATTCCCTCCTGCAATGTAAGCCCAAATATATGGGATCAGAACGATGCTACCTTGAAATGAAACCGAAAAAAATATTGTAACTGAAATAAATGTACTGAAAAATCTTGTATTGAAATTGATAGTGAAAAATAATTAATTGAAACTGTAATTTTTTTGTTTTCGCTTACAATTTTTTTTCAGTTTAAGTTAAGCCTTTGTGTCTTGTGATGTTTGTAACACAGCTAACTAAGAATATCTGACTTTTAAAGAATATTAACTAACACATGTGAAATGTATTGTTTTTTTTCTTAATATGTGACATTGCCTGTGTGACTGTAAGGTAGTGTTTTAGGTGTTGTTACTTCTATTTTTGTTAATATCACAGGTAGCTGTTTAAATGACTTGCATATTTTTTCTCAAGCTCTAGCTCACCATGCAGGACAAAGGTAAGTCCGTACTTAATGTCAACACAAATAAGTAGAAAAGGTTTAAAAATGATGTCGTGAACTGACTGTAGTCTCTTGTTTTTACATAAGGTATAGCCTGTGGCTAAGGGATCAGAGGTAAGGTAAAAACACATAACAGAAGAAAAGAGTAAATTAAACAAATCAGTGATCTGTGAATTCATCCTTTTGTCTTTGTCTTTTTGTCTTCAGGTGCTTTGCACTTGTCCTCTCCCAGCATTCCAGACGGCATTAACACAGAGAGATGCTCCAGCCAGAAGACAGCCTTACCCCAACCCGATGAGAAGGATGGATGACCAAATGACAAACTGGAGAGTGGTGCTGTGTTCCAGCTATGTAAGTTATCACCTCACATTGGCTACAAACTGTCTTGAAGACTAAATTCTTCCAAAAGCTGGTGTAAATCATTGTCCTACAGTACTGTAGGTCTAAGTTTATTTATAGTTATTGTGTGATATGTTGAGTTTAAAATAGCATTTTAACAACATGCTGCAGCTACCTACTATGGAAATGCTGTTTTGTGTTAAAATTACATCTTTCTTGTGTTATTGCTTTGCAGGGCAGCTGAGAGTGGACAGAGCTGCACAGAAGACCAAAGATCCACTCTCAGCACTTCATACCTGACTGGCCACAGCACCACCCCTCTTCACCCAGGGTGAGGAGGGTCCTGACCCCGCCTGCACAGAGGGAGTTGTGAACATGCACTTCTGTGTCGGTGGGTTTAGGAGCCTCCTCACACTCACACGGATGAAGACTGTCACTGGAAGATGTCTCCATTGCATCAACAGGACAGGACGTAAGCATTTGTATAATACCACAGTTTGTGATGCTTTATACATGTTTTTATTGCTTCATTTCAAACTAGGAGATATAAAATAAACCAGTTTTCATAATAGTTTCTGTCTCTTTAGTTGTTTTCTTAATAAGTTATTTGGAACATCATTGCAACCTGTCAGCTTTTTATTGAGGATTTAGAAAGTTGCTGGTGGCCCGAGTGTGTACAGTGGGGTGTTGTTTTTGTCACATGGTGAAAGTGACCTCAAGGGGAGCAAAAAGAACAACTGCACAATTTGGGGATTCACAGACTTTGGTAATCGTTAAAAAAATGAAGAAAAATTGTTCTGTGTGAACAAGAAGCTCAAATATAAACCTTACTGACACACATGATCTGCTATCTGTAAGCAGGAAAATGTTTTCATGAGCCTGGGTGAAGCTAATTTGTATGAGTTTAACCTCGTGGTCAAAAACTTTTAGAAGATTAATACGTTCACCCGCTGATTCTTACTTGGCCTGAATGTTTGAATGTTTGCAGTTTCAGGTCCTACTGATCAGTTTAAGTACTGTAAAAAGTGAGCAGCAATTTAATCGAGTCCTGGGATGAATTGGGACAAAAGGGTAATGTGACAGACACATTAGTTCCCTTCCCTCGTTTAACAACGTGTAACCTGCAATTTACTGCATGTTGTTAGGCTGCATGGTACAACCACAGTCTGCTAACCACCAGTGGTGAGCGAAGGTTTTGAGGTCTTGCTCGAGCTACTGATGAAGTTTTATTAATGCTTGTTAAGTTTCCCAACCACATTTCATCCCGATGGTCCAAGGCTTACATCTTTAAGCTCACAAATATACTTCTGTAATTAATCAGTAACCAATTTATTACTTTAAGTTACAGTGTGAGGGGCATTGATGAACATAAATTAGATTTAACTGGATTATGTGTTTAGGTCAAGAGACACAGACCTTCATCTTCAAGAGGCTCTTCTTAAATGTCTGATCACGATGTTTGTGTTTGTCTGCAGCATCACTGCAGCAGAGAGGGTATAACACAAGGCCACAGTCATGTGGTATTCTGTCCTGCTATTAAGTGAATAAAATACTGAAAAAACATCTAGACACTAAATACAGTCACTGGCCACTTCATTAGTTACACCTTGCCAGTACTGTTTTGGACCTTCTTTCACCTTCAGAACTGCCTTAATTCTTTGTGGCGCAGATTCAACAAAGACCTGAAAACATTCCTCACAGATTTAGTTTCATATTGACATGATAGCATCACACAGTTGCTTCAGATTTGTCGGCTGTGCATCCATGTTGCAAATCTCCTGGTCCACCACATGCCAAAGATAATCTGCTGGATTGACATCTGTTATAAGATGAGTATACTGTGGTCATAAAACGATGGGCATGGTCAGCAGCACGGCTCAGGGAGGTTGTACCTCTGGAGAGGCCCCTTCCTACACCTGAAGATTTTACCAGTGAAAAGAACGGAGGTTTCCTCACAGTGTTTCCTAGTGTTTCATCAACAAAGGAGAATTTATTCCTTAGACTGTGCAAAATTTATTTCATGGTTATCCTGCTGCATTGCACTTCTTTTTTATATTGAGGGAAAACTGTTAATGATTTCTTACGATAAATCTTCGATTACGATAAATGCTCCAAGTGTTTTGAATAACTTGCTGTTGTTGTTTTAACTGCAGTGCTTTACGCCGTGGCTCTGGGCCAATCAGGAAGCCCACACGACGTTTTGCGCTACGCGTGACGTAGCACCTAGCGACTTCTCGAGTGTTGTACGGAAATGAGATGATTACCTTTGGTTCCTTGAATTTCACAAACGACAGAGGACTAAACGGGGATTCAGTGGAAAAGTAAGCCGAAGGTGTCTGACTACAAATCATTTTCAAACAGCTACTAATTCGTACTACTTTATCTAATAAAAGAATAGCGAGCTTACTCGTTAGCCGCCAGGACAACAAGCTCGCTTACTAAGCTATGATAACAACGAGGCTGGGAACGAAACCCGACTCCCTCTTCAGGTTGTTGACTTTTTTCCTCTTTCTTTTTCTGTTCTTACTAGATTATAATTTTATCGAGTGTACGTGGCAGTGTTTTCACAGACACTGTAATTACACAACAAATCTCGGTCAAACGTACAGCTAGCTAGTAAGCTGAATAAAAACAAAACAAAAAGAAGTCATCAAAACTAAGAAGTCACGAGAGCGTACTGTTGGGTGACAAGACAGCTAATGCTAATGCGTATCAAAGAGAAAGAGCCATGATTTAAATAGCCTTAATGCATTTTTAAGGCTATCAATATCATAATTCAGATTTTCGATAGGACAGCCATCGGTAATGTCTTCGGCTGTCTGTCTGATGTGGTTATAGATGTTACAGCCGCACATTTGCGCAGACTGGACGTTTTCCTGGTGATTGATTTGTCACGTTATTTGGTTCTGTGAAAAAACCTGAGGCGTACATGTAGTACAACCTGTTGTTTGGCTAGAAGAAACCGCCCACAACAGGTATGATTGATGTTGTTTTGCAGGTGTTGGAATCCACTGTGTATGTGTCTCACTGGTGCAAAGGCTTTGATTTAACCACAGGGTTTATCTCACATAGATGGCGTCCAGTTAGTAAAGTGCTGTGAATTTGATACGTTGCTTCTGAATACAGCATGCAGATGATAAACACCAAGGCGCACTGATTCACAGATTGTCCTCACTAATGACACCTTTTTCTCTCCCTGTCTGACTCTGTCTGATGTTCAGGTCGCTTTTCCAATGAGGAGAACTCGCCCTTTTGGCCCCGTGTATCACCCTTCCTCGCCATGGCAAAGCTCTATCTGCCTACTTTCCTCTTATTGATTTTTCTGTCCTCCTTCGTCCTCCTGCTGCTCATCCTTCTGACCCCTGTCACCCCCTCACTTCCTTTAGCGCCTGCCTCTGATCCCTCACTTTGGCCGTCACCCTCTTGCAGTCCAGGTCAGTCCTGGGCGGTTCGACTGCACACTGGTCTTGATCACAAGGAAGAAGATGGTGAACACGGTGCCGTGCACATGGATTTCATAGCCAACAAGGTAGAGTACTTCATTCATGCTTTTTCAGATTAGACTTAAGAGTTTGTTATTTGTTGTTGTTATTGTAACCATAATAGGCCATTTCATACACTTGCATTTGAACTTAACACATTCACATTCATTAGCTTTTCATTTCACCAAACCTTTCAGTTGTTTGTTTTTTGCTCCCTGTTCGTATTCTCTTTTTATCCCATGGTCTCTTATCTATGTAGGGATTTGACAGGGTTTGTTTTACAGGTTTGCTGTAAAAATGCTTTAGGACCAAACAGTTCTGTGAAGCCTTCTCACTGCGATACTGCCCACAGAACTGCATACTGTTAGATCTTTTACGTTTTCCTTTTCTTCTTTTTTTTCCATTCACACAACTGATTGCATTTCTGAGCAACATATCCAACAGCCAGCCAGCCAGCTGTTGGCATAACAACAACTAAGCTACAAACACAAGAATGAGTTGGAGGACGCTGTGATTTGGAACATGTGTTTACTGAGTGTCAGGGGATTCATGATAATGCTGTAGTTGAAAATTAGAGATGTGATTTTGTTCACTTTTAAGATGCATAACATAACATTACAAGTGACTCATTACTTACATGTTAAGTACCGTATACAGAGAGCTGCTAATCTTACACCGAGGCATCCTGCAGTTCCTGGTGCTGCTCCTGATTACCTCCAAAACCCAACTAACCAATCACACCTACCCACATTAAGAGCACATGCCAGCCTGTTGGAGTTATATTCCAGTGAATCATACCAATAGTGATTCACTTTCATGATTTTCTCATGCTATGTCAGTTAGCACCTGCCAACTTTGACAGTTCCTTCAGTTTGGATACACACACACACACACACACACACACACACACACACACACACACACAATTTGGACTTCCTCCAAATGTTATAGGATCTATAAAAAGGTTTCTCTGGACCAGCAGTGCCTTACATTAGTCTTACATGAAGGTGGCCACGTTTAGATGCATTGTCCTAGTTTAATTTTGCAGTCGTCACCTGTGTTCTCTCTTGTCACAGGTAGCAGAGCAGGCTGGGCTGCACAACCATGGCCAGATAGGACACCTAGAAGGCCACTACTTGCTGTGCTCTACAAAGCCCGGTGCTAGGTCTGTAGGACGCATCAAGAGACAAGCTCTCCGGCCTGAGGATGTTTTAGCAGGACACCCTCATGTTATGTGGTACTCTCAGGAGAGAGTGCTCAGCCGCTCAAAGAGATCGATGGCCTTCAACGACCCCAACTACCCCAAACAATGGCACCTGGTGAGGATGCATATGACTGACTCTGACTGTCTTTATGATGAAATGTAACATTAACATTTTTAACTAATTCGGAGGCTGACAATCAATTCATATCTTAATTAAAAAGCATTTTTAGCTCTAAATTCTATTTTAACAACTCAATCAGAATGGAATTTAAGCCAGGTAATTTAAGTGTGAATCAATGTAACAATCTGTGTGCGACATGACATTTGGTGTTATTTTTAACGGTTATGCCAAATGCTTCGGAGCAATATCAGACAGCTTACCAAGGAGAGAGAAGGAAAGTAAATTGTTGCCTAAAGTGAGAATGAAGTGCAAAGTGAAAAGCTAAATACTGCCGCTCAGCTGATTGTAACCTTTGAGCTTGCGCCTCTTTTATAGTTTCCTGATTTATAAGCTTATTACTTTGTTTTTCACAGCTGTCCAATATGTGGGTACAAAAACACAAAACAGCCATAGTGGATTTCAAAGAACTGGTTGGCTTCACAGAAATGCTTGTTGTACAATAAGACCCATACTGCCAGATACACCACTTCACCTTTTCTCCCTCTGTTCTCTCGTTTTGATTTTTGTTCTCGTTTTGATTTACCTTGACATTTCTATTTCCACCTCTTCCTCTCATCCTTTTTTTTTTTTTTTGCTCTGCCTGTTTTTGCAGCACAATGCCGTCAGTAAGGGCATGGACATCAACGTGACAGGAGTGTGGGAGCGTAACATTACCGGCCAGGGAGTCACAGTGGTAGTTGTTGATGACGGGGTGGAGCACACCCACCAAGATATTCAGCCAAATTATGTAAGTCGAAACTGTCTAAGCAATTTTTTTGATTTATTCCTATTGCTTAACAATGGGAACTGGCATGGATTTATTTGTTTTGTAGGGAATCCAGTGTTGAATTACTGTAATCGATACTTTTTTTTTTAGTCAGTTCTGCCAGTGGACTTTTGTATTATAGTTTAGCAACTGCAGGCCAGACAAGAATCATCTTGCTGTGGAGGAACTACTGTGGCAGATTTAACTCTAAACAGCATGTTGTAGATCAGAGGAAAGTTATAAAGTAGAGAGAATGTCGCTGTCAGCAGAAGGGAAGCAGTTTTTTTTGTTTTGTTTTGTTTTTACAGTGTAGACAGACTTACAGTCCGCACTAGTAGAAAGGTGATCACACAGTGAAGAGAACATCAAAGTGAATTGGATAATAAGAAGTTCTAGTTGTAATAGTTTTCTTGATTGTCTTATTAACGATTCTAGTAACGTTTAAAAACTGATTTTATGTCCTCCTTAGAGTCCAGAAGGCAGCTACGACCTTAACTCAAATGACCCAGACCCCATGCCTCACCCTGACATTCACAGCGACAACCACCACGGTACTCGCTGCGCTGGAGAGATTGCAGCTGTTCCCAACAACAGCTTCTGTGCAGTGGGAGTGGCCTATGGCAGCAAAGTAGCAGGTACAGACCGGAAAATCTTGATTTTTTTTTTTTCGTTGTTAAAATCTGAAGATGACAGAGTTAATTCTGAATTTATCTCATCTGTGACTTGTTGCTTACTTCTAAGGTATTAGAGTGCTCGATGGCCCGCTGACAGACAGCCTGGAGGCTATAGCCTTTAACAAACACTACCAAGTTAATGACATCTACAGCTGCAGGTCCGACTGTGTTTCCTGTGTAATTAAGCAGTGTTTTAATATGCTGTAATATCATATTAATAAAGATTCTCATGTTCTTGCTGATGTTGCTCATTGTGTGTGTTTTAGTTGGGGTCCAGATGATGATGGGCATACTGTGGATGGACCTCATCCTCTGGGCAAGGTGGGATTATCTATTCACAGAACTCTTTGTCCAGCAGAGGGCAGTAAAACACAACAGCTCAGCAGCTCGGACATGTAGAAGACCACTGCAGATTTTCACTTCATGTTTTTGTTGTTTTTGTTGTTTTTATGCTAATGACCTTTTTGTTGTCCCTGCTCCACAGGCAGCTCTGCAGCACGGGGTGATTGCAGGCAGACGAGGATTCGGGAGCATCTTTATAGTTGCCAGCGGTAACGGTGGTCAGTACAACGACAACTGCAACTACGACGGGTACGCCAACTCGATCTACACCATTACAATCGGTAAGACCCGGACATTCTTAGGCGTGCCTGTGCCCGCCCTGTTTCTGCAGGTTTATTTGTGCCGTATGTGTGGCACATGCAAGTAGTTTTTGTGTTTGTTTGATGCAGGAGCGGTTGACGAGAAAGGCAAGATGCCATTCTATGCTGAGGAGTGCGCATCCATGCTGGCCGTCACTTTCAGCAGCGGGAGGGGCTCTTTGAGGAGCATTGTAAGTCTCATCAAACAAAGACAAGTAAAAGAATTAAGTGCATGAATAGCGGGTCAACTTAGTTTAGCTTCATTTAGCTGGGTTAATAGTGGCCATGACAGTGGTTTTACACCTTACATGTTCGGTGAAATTCAGACTAGAGGTGTGTGCATTCTGAACCAGACAAACAGCTTTAAATCATGTGCACCATGTGTAAAATTCAATTCAATTCAATTCAATTTATTTATATAGCGCCAAATCACAACAAAAGTTGCCTCAAGGCGCTTCATGATACAGAGAAAAACCCAACAATCATATGACCCCCTATGATCAAGCACTTTGGCGACAGTGGGAAGGAAAAACTCCCTTTTAACAGGAAGAAACCTCCGGCAGAACCAGGCTCAGGGAGGGGCGGCCATCTGCTACGACCGGTTGGGGTGAGAGAAGGAAGACAGGATAAAAGACATGCTGTGGAGGAGAGACAGAGATTAATAACAGATATGATTCAATGCAGAGAGGTCTATTAACACATAGTGAGTGAGTAAAGTAAGCAACTAGACAGAGATTGACTCAAAGGTGAGTCTTGGCATTCTTCCAGTGGATGTTAGCACAGTTCGTAGACAACTACAGCATTGCGTGATGCTAAATGTAGCAGAAATTTAAAAGTTTAACTAATATTTGAACTGCAGTCTTTAAAGAAATCTGTGGAGGCAGGCTGTTCTGTATCTCCACTCAAGCTGAAATAACTTGTTACATGATTACAAGTGTAATAAAAAGTTCCCAAAAATTGTTGCTCTCTCCAAAGCCTTCTTTCCACTAGCACAGACTTGGCTTTGCTTGGCTCTGCTTTTCCATTAGGTGATAGTAGCAGGAGGCCAGGGTTCCAACTGTTTGCGTTGCATGCAAATGATGTTACGGGACTTCTGTGCTGCTGTGCGGCACCAATGACCACACCCACATTGAGGTGGTGCTCAATTTTAATCAAAAATCACCAAAACGGAGTAAAGTCGAGCCAAGCCGCGTAGGTGGCACTGGAAAGGAGACATAAAGTTGAGTTGTGTCTAGGTGAGCTGTCAACCTCTTGGCCAGCACACACTTGTGAGCGAGTGAGTGATCGCCAATATAGAAAATCTATATAAAATTTTCAAAATGGTCGTCTGTTTCTTGCCCTAGATTTTTAAAAACTGTTGTGCCGCGTATATTTAACCTTACTGATTAAGCCTGCAGATACCGAACTCCAAGACATGACATGCAGACCAGTATGTTTGAGTTCTCTACTGGAAAGGTCTAAAACTGTAGCGATGGGGACAGCTGTTTGAAAGAGCAGCTCCACATCAAGAGCAACAGGGAGTGTTTTCATCTGAAAACCATGACTAATGTTGACAGGGGTAAGAGCCCATTGAAGCCGCTGACTTGTATTTGCTGTTGTTTGTGCATCACCACGGTAACGCAGTTTGGAGCGGCGGATGTCATCGCCTGAGGGAGAAGAGCTTAGCCAGGAGTGGGCTGCGTGATCCACTGCTGACCACAGTATGGTCACAGGCCAAATGCTGTCCAGACGCTGCCTGTTAGTTCAATAGTCTCCAGAAACTTTTACCAAGAACAGCTGCTGTCACCAGCGCGCTGAGTTGGGATTTATTATTGAGTTTATAACATCTGGACAGTCATGAGAAAAAAAGTAGTGATATCTTAGAAATTACTTCTAAGCTGTTGGCAGTTTTTGCATCTTGTACTAATGGAGGATTGAAGATATTTAAGGGCTTCAACTCTCATAAAAATAATGTAAGTCCCAAATAATAGCTTTGACTAATTAAAACATGATGCTCAGTGTTGGAGATGAAGAAATTCAGTTGTTTGAAATAAATACACCATGACTGTTTCTAAAAGACATGTGGGCCTTATAAAATCTCATATATGAGATAAAAAAGAGCCTCTAATGCTTTGAACAATGGTGACCACGGTTTGGCAGCATATTTTGGTTCTCACGTGTCCATCACATACTGACGTTTACATCAGTGTATCTGGTAGATAGCAGCAGTTGTACTGGCAGCATTTGATTGACTGAATGATTACACTTTGCTACCTTCGCTGGGTGTCACCACAAGGCAAGGCCACAGTCTGCGTGACTTGCCAACAGCTCTAATAACTGTAGGGAATGTTGTAAATAAGGAGGTTGAAAGTTAGAACAAACAATTGGATGTGTAATTATTAGACTCAGGCAATGCATTACCCACTTAAATAGGTGGCGCAAGGATGGCGTCCTTCAAGGAATGATAGTAAGAGACTGGTTGATTATTTTCTAGGGGCAAACAGTTCTTTGTTAATGTTGGCTGTGTCATCTTTGATCAGTGGGACTAAACCCAAAATACTCATGAACAGTTTACTGGTTACTTTGTTTTCTGTTCACTGTTGTCATGTTGCACAGCTCGCTGAGCTTAGCACTCTGTTGGATTTGCGTGTTTAAGGTTTAGTTCGTTCTTGTTTTCATCAGCTGAGAAATACAAGTTGCTGTTCATGCTTTTATCTCATCTTTGGACTGTTGTAATTTACTCTTCGTCTGCCTCAGTAAAACCTCCTTGGATCATCTATATCTTCCACAGATTGCTGCTGGTAGGCTTACCAGATCCCCCAACGTTGCTCATCTCACACAGCTGCTGATCTCAATGCACTCACTCCCTATTAAATTTAGAATTCAATGCAAAGTTCACCTTTAGCACCTAAATATATCAGTGAACCTTTGCAGCTATGTGTCACCAGTAGGACTCTCAGATGTTCTGATCAGGGTTTGTGTCCAGCCATAAAAATTCCTCTTTTAAAAAGCTAACCAGGCCTTAGTATTTTATTTTGTCTTATCGTCTGTTTCTTTTTTAATTGTCTGTGTTTGATGTGAACCACATTGTGATTTTCATCTTAAAAGGTGCTATATAAATGAAACGTTCTTAATAAATTACTTATTGTGGATCAGGAGACACTGCACACTGGTGGCATTTTAACACAGTGCAACAGCACAGAAGACCAAACTACATCATCTTCTTACTAGCTAAACAGAGAGTGTATTGAAAATCATAATGCAATACCACCCAAATCCAATCATAATTGCGTTTTTAAAAACATTTTTTGAGACCCAGTACATGTACAGCACTGCGCTGTATTTGATGTCCATGAGCAAACAGCAAAAGATCAACAGCTGGGAATAGCTGTTGAATTGTACTCCTATAACTGCACATACAGAGGGCTGAACTCTGGTTACATTCGTTCAAATGGGTCAAGATGGCTTTTTAAAAGGGTTTGATAACAGTTTATATTCAGACTCCTGACAGTTTTTACTGCCGTGACACTGTTTATACTGTGCACAGTTTCTCCAAACTATCCTTCCAACACTCAGCCCATCTGTGTGGTTCTTCAGGTGACTTCAGACTGGTCCATGCAGGGGGGCACAGGTTGTACCGAGGGCCACACCGGTACATCTGCTGCAGCACCCCTGGCAGCAGGAATGGTGGCACTCATGCTGCAGGTCCGGCCCTGCCTCACCTGGAGGGATATCCAGCACATCATCACCTTCACTGCCACCAAGGTAAGCCTGATGAAATTCAGAAACTTGGTTATTACAGTACATACACACACACAGTGCTCAGGTAAACTTCTCTCTTAGGGGCTGCTATATTTTATCTTTGTTTGGATATTGAATTTATGGCATTAAGCCTTCGTGCCTTCTTCTCTGTGCTCTTGGGTTGAAAATGTATATCCACGTTTGGAGCCTCTTTGTAGTAACATTTGCATTATTTGGTGTAATGTAAGTGTCGAGTATCTTTTTGAGTAAAGCCCTTGTGTGTTCTGTTGTTCAGCCAATCAGGTCGCCATACCAGCTGTTTACAGAATGATTCAAAATGACATGTCAAAACCTGAAATCTGACACAATTTAGCTCACAGTTCTAACAGTGTTTTGAAATCTTCCCTTAATCTTTTTTTTCAGCAGTGTTTATCAACTCTTGAGTGGATAAAACTCAAGAGTTATTGGCTTATAAAAATTTGTGAGTCTTCATCGCTGACATATAGAGTGCAGTAAAAACAGACAAGTGACAGTGATGATTTCAGTAACATGCAGCTACGGCCCAGCCAACCAGGAATCAAACAGAGAACTCGGCTGATTAGTCCCTGTGTTAAGTCTTCTCAGCACGTGGCTGTCGAGCTCCACAAGTTATTTTTATTATTAAGGAATTGTGTGTGTATATTGTCAGGATATGGTGACAATTTTTTTTTTATTTTAATTTTTTTCGTAGACGTGGAAAGTCCTGCTAATTTTTCTGCACTTCGGATATCGTCAGCGTGTGATGTTGAATGCATTTTGATACATATGAAGCCTCATCTACCCCCATTATTGCTAGTTACTCTTCCGGTAATCATAAATAGTAAAGCAATGCTTTGAGTGTTATGAAGGCCAGATAAAGAATCAGCTTTTATATGGATGGGTAAGCCCTGTCCAAATTTACTGCTGCTATATTTACATAGTTACAGGCAGCAGCCAGTTTAGATGAGACTCAGAGAGCCAGCCTTTGTCAAGGGGTAACAAAATTTTCCTAAGAGCAAAGCTGGCTCATTAACGTGCCAGATCTGATGTATCTCATTTCCCAATACTCCTGGAAGTGGTCTCTGTTGTTTATTTTGTCATTTCTGTTGCTCAATAAGAGCATAAACTCAATCTTGGCTGTGTTTGTTTTGACAGTGCGACAGTAGTGCCGACTGGAAGGTGAACGGAGCAGGATTTCATCACAGCCACCAGCACGGCTTCGGTCTGCTCAACGCGTGGAGGCTCGTCAATGCCGCCAAGGTTCACACATACGCACGTAGAGACACAGCCACTGCTCTCAATAAAGATGTCCACTCCAGGTTAGGCTGAAGATGTCTCTGGTTTCTGTTTCAGGCGTGGGAGTCAGTGCCATTCCTCTTGTCCTATCAGAGCTCTGTAATAAAGGAGGAAACCCCCATTGTGATCTATCCCGATGAGCTCGTCCTTACGTGGGAAGGTAACCCTGCCTCAGTGTCTACTTCTCTCTCAGCTCTGTACTGGACATTTACTTGTCAAGTTTACACACTGCACTCATGTAGCTAACTCCCTCTGCCCCTCCCTCTCTGCCTGCCTGCTCCTCAGACAGGCTGCATGTCCATATTTGGTAATGTTCTCTTTGTTTGTGAGTTCCCTTGGCGAAATTTTTTTTTCCAGATTTCTTTGCAGGGTTTTTTTCCCCCATTTTCTTCCATTTTTTTTCCTGATATAACTACTTTAACATTTCTCACTATTCATTTTGTTCCTTCATCACTTCTTACCGCTCTGAATCTCTCACATTCAGCTATCTGTGTATGTAATCTCTCCCTTGTACAGTTTTTTCGCATATGGTGACCTCATTCTAGCAGAAACATTTCCTTCTCCCTCATCTCCTCCTCTCCTCCCTCGATCTGTATCTTCCCTCTTTTATGGGCTTGTTGATTTCAGGAATACAGCCAGATGTGTGTGCGTCTGTGTGTGTGCGCACAAAGAGCTGCTGACAGTTAAAGAGGTGCTGTACTCCACATTTTCTCCTTTACGTGTCGTTTCAGTCAGTATTGGTTGGGGCTCTTTTTTCTTCACCACTGACGCTGTTCAGACCTGCACACTACTCGGGGTTTGTTGTGGTAGTTTTTATGTGTTTTGGCTGACTCACTAACACGTCCCCTTTAGTTTTTCAAAATTTCTTCTTCCCATGTGAACATTTTCCTCACTTGTAAGCGCACACTGCAACTTGCCCTGACCTGTTCATGGCCAGTCACATCAGGTTTCATCAGGCCAGCTCAGGGCAAGTGGGTGACGTTAGTTTACAGACAACTAGAGTTTGACTTTTCTGAGGGAGAGAGGATGTGTGGGAGCTCGCAGTCTCACGTTCCTGTGAAGAATAGAGGTTTTAGGTTGCTGCGAGGTGAAGGAACGCCAGCGAGTTAGTTGTAAAAGAGAAACACGATGGTAAAAGCTCACAGCTGCTGCGCCATCACATTCTAACCCAGAGCAGTCATTTAGCAGTGGTGGTGTGGTATACTCAAACCTGTCATCTCAGACAAAAGTTTGTTGAAACTTTTTTTTTCAATCCAATCTTACATAATTTTTATAGCTCTACACTGAATTTATTTAGCTTGGCCTCAAGCTCATGATGAGCCCAATGACAAAGATATAAAAAAAACAAACATCATCTGCTTATTTAGAAAAGCATGCAGTCTTTTATCCCAGGATGCATCTTTATCTTCATGTGTCTTCCCTTCTTGAGCTATGAGCACAGGTCAGCAGCGTGCTGTCTGGAGTTTATTACACACTCACCCCCGCACCCTGTTTATTGAATGCATATCACGTTTCTTTAAAATTTCCAGTGAAAACCACTGCCAGACCAGTGCATTCATGGAAAGTCTTCCAAAATCTGAAGTTGATTTGAACTCTGAGCTGTCAGAGCTTCTAGCATTTAAAACCTTTCTCCAAGCTTCTTCTTTGTCCTTTATTTAATTTCCCGCTTTCTTTTCCGTCTTACTTTCCTCGTCTCCACGTGTCTCCTTGTCCTTGCTGCCCCTCCCGATCATTCCCTTTTTCTCTACATCTGTCCCATGCCTCTCCATCTTACCGTCCACACCTCTGTTTACACGTCTCCTCCTCTCTCCTTGGGCCCTCTGCGTCCTTCCCTGCCCCGAGGATGTGTTCAGCCCTACATGGTCAGATGGAGCCATGGCCCATTAGCACTCAGAGCCCAGGAAATGCCAAGAAATTACCAGACACTCGCACTGGGGGGGCAAGAGGTGGTCAGGAAGACTCACTGATAACAGATTCACGTTTGAGGGAAGACTGAAAGTGACTGAGTGTTTTTTATTGATTTGCTCTGTTTTAAAGTCTCTCCAGATTAGGAGTGATTTCATTCATTAGCTAAACTCTAATTGTTTTTAAAGGAAGTGTTATTTGCTTTGTCATAATGGCAGCAAAGAAGTTTTACTGAAATAAAGTTTTGTAAATAATAGGACGAGTAGAAAATTGAATTCTTATCACCGCCGTATTGTGAAGCAGCACTTAAAATGAAGCTAATGAGCCCTGAAATAGAAACTTAAACATGCATTCAGAATGATTTCAAGCATATTCACATACTCTTCATTGTTTACCAGGTTAGAATAAAGGGTCAAACTGTCAAACATACAAACAGCGTGAGTCGCTCTGTCTCCTCTCCATCAGTCTCTGCTGCCGACCTGAGACAGTCTGGAATGGAGACCCTGGAGCATGTGGCCGTTACCGTGACAGTCATCCACCCTTGCCGTGGCAACGTGGAGTTTGTGTTGATCTGCCCCAGCGGTATGACATCAGTCATCGGGGCTCGCCGTGCCATCGACAGGTAGTTTCTGTCTTTGAGCTTTGTAAAACAACACTTTACGGAAAATGGTAATCGTAAAACGTACTCACGTTTAATGTTTCTAATGTATTTCAAGATTGCACTGAAAATAGTTTGTGCTGCAGTCTAATGTAGCCGTGTGTGTTTTGTGCTCATAGAGATAATGCAGGCTACCAGGACTGGACTTTCTCCACTGTGCGCTGCTGGGGAGAGAGAGCCCAGGGCCTCTACACCCTCAAGATTTCTGACCACAGTGAGTTTCTGCCCTGCTTACAGCTAGACTTGTTTGGGTTTTTACATTTTTTTTATTTGTTTGGCTCTTCATCATGACCTCCTCACTCCACTTTTTCTATAGAAGATGAATCTTCTGTCCAGTGTGCCGCCGTGGGAGTGCTGAAGGAGAGGAAGTTGACTCTGTATGGTTCATCTATGATGTTCAGCGAGGTCAAGGAAAGACAGAGGCAAGAACCGATACACAGTCGGTGTAACACTTTTGCAATAAATGAATTCAAACCCAGCCTGAATGCAGATGTTAGGAGTGAACCTGTGATTTTATTAAGACGTTCTGTGAGTTTGATGGGCTGTGCATCGGTTGACAGGCTGGTGGAGGAGGCAATGACTGGGAAGTATCTGCACAGCAACTTCTCTCTGCCCTGCCCTCCAGGCCTGGACCTGCCTCCAGAAATCACCAAGCCCTTCACGTCCAACAACCTCAAGGTAAACAGCGCGGCGTTTACGTTGCACACTCAGACAAGCCGCGTCATGGTTACCATGCTGTTGCCCACTGTGTGCTTCAGTCTTTTGAGTTCTTTGCAGACTGTGTTCATTTTCTCCCTGGGGAGGTGATGTGTGTTTGTTGTTGTTTTTTAACATGTTTCTTGTACAACTTTCATGGTTTTAACCATCAATCAGGGAAGTGTTTATCATAAAGTCTCCAGCGATTAAATATATCCTCAGGCCTTCATCTTTCTTATTTAGTTAAGATGTGCGTAACTTAACTTAGCAGTAGGATGGTGGACATGTGAGAGGGTAACTAAAATCTGTGAGCCCCTGGACAAAAGGGTATAAAACAAATCAAGTATTGATTAATTAACCCTTCAGCTAACCTTTAGGTGTGTGTGCTCCTTCTCCTTTTCCATTCTTTATCAGCTCCCTTCCTTTGAATCACTGATTGACTCTTCCTGTGGTGATTTACATTCCTTGTTTCTATAACCTGTGTCCTCCTCCTCTTCCAGTTCATGCTGTTGCTTGGCTGTTTTGCTCTCTTCTGGTCCCTCTACTACACATTGGAGGTTATGATGGCCCACGTAGACTTCAGGGTCCTTCTCTGCTTGCCCAGGAGACAGGGTGGTCACAGGAGGGGGCGACAAGGGAAAGGAGTGGAGGAGGCACTGATTGGGGATGAGGACGGGGAGGATGAGGAGCAGGACTCAGGGGTGGAGTTGCAGGCTGTGCTGGACTCTGATGTCAAAGAGCCGCTTGCCAGTGGGGAATGGCTGGCAACATAGCACTGAGCCAGATTAAGGGCTAAAACCATCACACTGTTAGTCCTTATAGGACCTCTCAGGCTTACACCTTCATTTTGCCACTCGCCAACTTAGCCTTCCACACTCAGCTTCCAGCAGTGGTGTTGGAGGGTCAAACCAGTGCACTCCTGTCCTTCTTTGCATTCCCCTTAAGAGTGGCCTTCAGTGCGTTTGTGCTGCACGCAAAGGTGTGTGGCTTGTGCACATCCCCTTAATAAAGGTGATCACATTTTTTTCTGCCATCTCTTTAGACATGGAAGAAAAATTTGGTACGAAGGTTAAAATTCCTGTAAAGTAAGTTAATGCACAGGTCTGGTATGACCATCAGATGGACTTAACAGGGTTCCTGGTTTAATTACATGTGTGAAAGTGTTCATTTGCTCATATATGTTTAAAATGTAACCTCAAAGAAGAGCTTGATAGGATACAATACACCTGTGGAAGGAAGAACTGAGATGTGCACTTAAAAAAAAACAAAAACGTGTGTGTGTGTGAGAGAGAGAGAGTGTGAGTGTGACCTGAGCGATTGTGCTTGTGATATGCAAGGTCTTCCATGGAAAACGTGACCTATGGTAGAATGTGAGGCTTCAAGTGGGTACTGTATTTCAATAAAAAGATTGCTTTTTGAGGGAATTCCTTTATGCATTTATTTTTTTAAGCCTGGTGTTGTTTTCTGTGGCTTATCAATCTACTACTGAAAATTTACAAATAAAAGAAAAATACAAACTTGAAATGGGATTTTTGCATTGTGGGATTTGCAAATCAATTTTTTAATAAAGTATAATATATAGACAATGTGTGCCTGCTGTACAGATGTACTATGCTGATGGTGTTTTTACAGTGCTTTTTTTTTTAAAGACTATTAAAAAAGTATAATTTTTTTAATGTAAACAGTGTTTGGAGTGATATTGAAAACCATTACTGTGCAAGTCACAGGCAAGTTCAGTGATAATAAACGATGCTTGATTAAGTTTTCTCTTTGACTGATTTTTGTACTTTTAAAATAGTTTTAAAACCAAGTTCACACACCTCCAGTAAGTCACCTGTAGAAATTAATCTGGCATGGTAAATGTGTTGAGTGGTTTTACACATTTTTTTAATCGAATATGTCATTTGAATTGAGTAACTGACTACATTTCAAGGTAATCTGAAACAATCCTGGGTATTGTTACAGAGGTTTTTAAAGTCTATTATGGCAACATTAACTTGCACTAACTGGCACTGAACACAAACAATAGCATGGATCCAAAATAAAGCAAAAACAAAGAAAAATCAACCAATGGGAATGTCAAATCTCAGAACTGTTTTCCCGTAAAATAAGACTTTCCCATTTTTGAAGTCTTTTACATCGACGCTTACACGCCTACAGATAAAAATGTGATAAGTGTTCCCCGTTGCCATGCTTTCTTAATCTGGGTCATGTAAACATGCATGCATGCATGTTGGTGCATGGGTTGTTTGAAATATTAGTAGGAGAGATCCCACCCCATTTCCAACAAGGGAACCCTTAAAGAGCTGATAACACAAACTCAATTCAGAGATGTATTTCAAAGTCATTATTTAATAAGACAATGTACAAAAATATGAGCGCTGATACAGCAGGCGCAGTGATGTGGGACGTGTACTTGACACGGTAGCAGTAAAAATGAGGAGCATTGGTGCAACATGGTTGTGCTTGTAAATTTGAGAAGAACGCTTTACGGCATGTAAACGAATTCGTATTTCTGTCAGAACCCATCAAAATTCAGGGAGGCAGATGCAACACGAGTTCCTTATCAAAGGAAAGACCGGATCAACTTTTGGTATGTGAAAGGTTTTTGTTTGGTTTGACAAGACACTTTTTGGTCATTTTTCATGGCTACAATTGCAGCTTAAGACTACAAACATTCAGTTGTTACTGGTCCGAAGACAAAGCATAGTTGAACCCTGCATTGATCACCAGTGCGAGCATGTAAATAAGGGCTCTGTGACAGTTATTAAGTTTAGGGAGGACCGAAGGGTGTAAGAGATCGTAAAAAGCACCAGAGGTTTTGGTTAGAAGAGGGGCTAAAGAGGTTTGGGGTACTGATGCAAGTGCTGCTCGCTGCAGACAACAGCTTTAGCTCCATCTCTCTGAAGTTGGACTTAGGATGGTGGCATGGCTGGAGATGGAGTTGGACCAAGCCAGCGGCTCTGCAGTGAGCGCCCTTTCCACTGGCGGCTCAGTGACTTTACAGGATCTGTCGAGGTCTTCCGTAGCTCATGCCCTCCTGACTGGCTCCCTTATTGGAGCCCATCTGTAAGCCAATCACATTTTTGCCAGCCTTCATCTGCTCATCGCTGAAGTCTCGCTTGTTCTCCTGTGCCTTCCTGCAATGCAACATTGAAAAGTGTCACAAAAAGGTGTCGGAGTCATTGTGTTAACAGTGGTCTGTTTAATTTTAGAGGACTCACTTGAAGAACCAGTTGGGGTCTCCCTTGTATGTGCCTTCATCCTTGGTAACGGCCAAGCTTCCCAAAGCTGACAGGGTCCTCTGCACCGCTGCCAAGTCCTTACCTGTCCCAACACACCATATTAACAACAGCATCAGTCAAAATATCAAATATCAATCTCTGAAAGCTAAAACCAATATGTGGAAACAACCAAAACCTGCCGTTCCTCTAATGACCACCTCCTCTAATGGCAACACTCTGAAAATAACACGTGGTGGCTACATTCATTAACAAAAAAACATCTATGGTTGCACCATACAATCCAAGTGCCTAAACCCTCCACCATTAAACAATCCTGAGAGCATGAAACCTGTCTGACCTTCCCAAAGGTCCACGGTCTGGAACATGTCGGTCTTCGTGACGCCGTATTTCTCGGCAGCGTTGAGAAACTGGGAGATCTGTTCCATCTGCTTGAAGGCCATGGGCGAGCTCTGAATCTTCTTCACAGGCTTCTCGCCGGCAAACAGACTGTTAATGAGCTCGCTCAAGACCTGGAGAGAAAAAACGAAACCAAAAAGGAGGGTAGGGAAAGGCAAAGGGGAGGGCAGTTAAAGGGAAGAAGAAAGGAAGGAGAAGCACAAATAAAAGATTTTTATCTTAAAGCAATTTCTAGTAGAAAACATCCGGGCAGCTTGTGCACTCACACATCCGTCCTTGAGCCAAGCCTGGAAGCCCTGTTTGCCGGGCTCTGGCTTCCCCACACCAGCGCCACACTGACGGCTGATCCACTCCACCAGAATCTGCTCCAGCTCTGGGTCGTACTTGCTGTCGATCTTGTCCTGGACCTGCCGACTCAGGCCGTAGGATGGACCTTTGTTAGCCATGCCGGCACCCTGGGGCAGGCGAGATGGATGGAAATGAACGAGAAATACATGCCTTCAAAGAAAAAGGGCTAATGTAGTTATGATCCCTTGATGTCACATAATGATGGGGATCAGTCTCCCTGATCTTAGTCTTACCTGTGATCTCTTTTTATCAAATATTGTCACTTCTATCCTTGTCCTGCATATACGTTTATACCTATTCCATTCATAGTTGCTTTTAGCAGCTCACATGTTTGCACTGCAGTATCATTTAGATTGAGTCTAAAGCATATGCAGAAACATGCATAGTTGTGCAAAGAATTTAAATAAAGCCACATTTACTCAGGAACACACATACACCTCCTCCTGACTATATGCTGTAATCATGATACACCAGTACAAACATTAACACCATGCATGTCAGAAGCGTGTATAGAAGCGTAAATGCTCAGCATTCAGTACAATTATAAACCTTCCCAGGAGCACCAGCAGTAACAGTGCTGCGTCTCCCAGTGCAAACCATTCAGCCCCGTCAGGATGGACGGTGTGCAGAGGGAGCTCGCTATCAGCCAGCTGATTTTTGCATATGTTCCTCTGTAATGCCAGCACACACACACACTCTTTCTTCCTCCCTCTTTTTTTTTTTTTGGCTTTTGCTTGCACCAACGCACAAACACACATACAGCCAGCACTTGTTTTTTTTTTTGTTTTTTTTCCATTTTATGCTTCTGTATTGCCTTTGGGCCAACAGCCAATGAGTGCAAATGAGTGCAAAAACTCATATCAAAGTGCTGTCTGCACCATCCAACCTTTGTTGCCATCTTGATGTCAGGTCACGTCAACTTCCCTGTTCCTGGAGAGGTTTAAAGTCGAAACATTGAAAAGGTTAAACTTCTCCTCTGGCTGGAGTAGAGACTCGTTTCTGGCACAGGGTGAGGAATGCTGTTGTTCTGTTTTTACACAATGCACAAGTTTTTCTGATTGGATTCTTTCCACTGTAGCAGAGGCCTGTAGGGGTCACTGACAGAAGATAAAGTTGGGACTTTTTTTCCTTAAAACGTTCCTTTCTTTCACATTCCCCTTATTTTCATTTGCTCATTTATTCTTTCTCACTAAATGATTTGTGAGGCATGGAAACCTGTGATGGAAACAACGTGCAAACACAATACTGGCACATTCCCACTTTGGAATATTCAACCTACTTTTAGCTCCATGTTTTTGTTTTTTCAGTTTTAATTTCACCCGTCTCCTACTCGTTGCTGGACATGCAGCTGATGAGTGAGCCAGTGTAGCTGTGTTTATGTAAATTGCAGATTATAGGCACTCTATAAGTACTTAGTTTAGTTTAGTTTAGTAAAGGGATAAAAGAAATGTGGATTTTTTTTGGTGTCGTGGATATGATAAATAAAACCATTGTACCATTGTACGAGTACATATCCCCCATGTCTGCATATTAGAGGCTGAATGCCAAAGAAGTGAATGGCTCCCAGCCCAGAACGTCCAGAGCTCGTTACCTCCAGCCCAGTTTCATATTCTCTGCATACTCTGTGGTGCTTTTCCAGACCACAGGAAACCAAACACACATGCTGGGGAGCACGCTCACTTACTTACAACCACAAGTTCAGATATTATATCTCTTCCTCACACACACACACACTCATACCTCTCATTATTCCGCCTGACATTTGCCATTATATAATTATAATTTCAAAGCGATGTGTCTCTGCTATAATTTCAATCTGTCCTTTTTTTTTTTCCTTTTTAAACACTGGCCCTCCTGAAACACTCTGTGGGCTTCGACCACGAATCCTTCACGCTACACTTTTTTCTTTTTTAAATAGGAAAAGTAATAGACGGCATCTTTACCACACTGTGCACTCAGTGCCTTCTCCCACCACGAAGAGGAGAAAGTGTGTGCTGCATAACAACCAAACAAAGCTTATATAATCTTTTTTTTCGAGGTTAAGTAAATCCATTAAGGCTTAGTCTCTATTTCTGGTATTTATGTGCATCCAGGGGCCTGATGTTGTGTTTGGGACCCGGCCCAGGTCCAATAAATATCTGCTAAACAAGCTTCTGTGCTGTCTGGCTGCTTCTGCTTAATTCTACTGCATGGGGAGCTTTTCATTTATAGCGACTTCTAATGCTTTGTACTGTAGAAAGAAAAGGATGGAGATTTTTGTGTAAGAGCAATATGGCAGTATGAACATTTAAAAAATAAAAAATAAAAAAAATATCACCAAAGATGGTCAAAGCCACAGATTTGAAGTAAAGGCGAGCCTCAAATACCTCTTCTCAAAACTCCCAAAGAGCTCTATCCCACAGTCGTGACTTCATCACCTCAGTCCATCCATCTCTCCCTCTCCTGTGTTTTCCCCGTCTGTTTCTCTATCACCATGGCAAATGTGCCTAATGCCAGAACAGGAAACCAGTTTGAGGGCTGTGGCAACTGCGGCAGCCCGAGGGGACGTGGCATCGGACAGCCTCGCCTCCTCTACAGTTAACCAGCTAACCGCCATCTAATGATTTGTATGAATAAGCTGTGGGGGTGCTTGTGCAAGCGGCGCACGCTCTAATCCTTTTGTTTCTCAGCTTTTTAGAGAGTCAGGATTTGGCGTAAATCTGCTGAAGTTTGGGCCGGACATTGTCAGCTGAGTCATCTGGCTGAAGGATGCCATCCCAGCTTGGGGGATGTACTGGTTTTATTTTATTTTTCCAGTTTATTCCAGGGGCACAGAAAAGTTTACTCCGACCTGCCACTTTCTGAAAGCCCTTTGCAGTTCTGATCATTCTCACAAACTTTACAACAGTTGTACATCTGAGCTGATGTACTTCTAGTGACTGTGTCATGTGAGCATTGCTCTCTGGCTCACAGCAACTGTGCGCTCTTACAAAGACGTGATCAGTCCCTGGCTTCTATAAACCTCTGCTGTGTTTATGTGCTGCTGCTGGATTGGCAGCGCAGATAGTGTTATCTCCTCCTGTTGCTGCGGTTCAGAAACTCAGCTACCCACTGGTACTCCTTCCCCTCCTCCTTCCCACTGCTACTGCTGGCTGGCTTTACTGGAATCACTGGGTGTGCTGCCATCTTTGATGATTTGCTCATTATCTTCACTCCAAACGCTGCTCCACATCAGGCAGCAGCTTCATAATGTATTCATAAAGACAGATGGAAACTTTGGACAGCTCTGTAGCCTCATTATATAAGTGGCTGTAAGTGTCTGCTCTGTAACTCATTACGCCTCAGAAGCTCATGTATGGCAGTGGATCATTTGCTTGTACAAATAAAACTATGCAGATGTGGAGATATATGAAATGCTGTCTGGCTTTTATGTCCTTTCAGTTTAAGGAAAAAAAATATCAGTCCCTTAAATAAGATATGCACCGCATTACAGTTAAACGGTGAGTTTATTTGCACAAAGTTTTAAGTTATGTATATAAAACGGTACAACCAGGTTTCCCGTATGAAAACAGCAGTTTTTAATCAGAGAATGACGATTATAAGCAGCTGTACTCAATCACGTGGCGAAATTGGCAAACTTTAATTCAGTCAAATGCGCAAAAATCTTTAGGAAACCCGATAGTCTCTGCATACGTCATAAACCATTGGTGTATATGGATGTTTGAGCTCCCATCTGCTCCTGGATTTTGCATGCAAACAGCCTCTTTGACCTCCGAAGGATGAAATTAGTCATATTCTGTATGTATTCCTTTTGATATGAATTTAACACCCCGCATCTGACCATCATCAACCGGACAACCATCACTTCCAGGAGTTTTACAAGGGAAAAAAAGACAAGCATACTCACTGTGTGAAGCAATAGGTGAGTTCTCCGCTGGTGAAGGCGTGAGTGTGGATGCTTGACTGAGTGTTTGTATATGCTTGGCAAGGGACCTCCCTCTCAAAAATGCCGGCTTAAAAGGAGCAGATGAGGCCAGATGACTTCACTCCTCTACTGAGAGAGTGAGAGAGGGCGGAGGAAGGAGGGAGCAACGAAAGCCAAGAATGAGGGCGAGTGAGAGGGAAAAAAAGGAAACTTCATCCTTAAAAGGGCATGGCCTTTCAGCAGCTCCCTCTCCCTCTGCCTGTTGCGTCTCTTCCTCTCACGTCTAGTCAGAACGCCCAGCCTTATTTGGGTACGGCTGTTCCACGCAGAGAGGAGAGAGACGGCAGCATTGGTTTGGTCGGCGAGAATTCCCCAAATAGTTTCGCCGCATTGCTCTTCGTTCAAAGTGGCGGCAAGATGGCGGAGGGAGAGGATGGAGGCTGGAGGGAAGCGGGGAGGAAGGGTGATGGGATGGAGGTGGAAAGAAAAGAGAGGAAGTGACAATTGGTTGTGGGGGAAATAATTAAAGTATTGTTCTATACTACTGTAGGGACTGAGCAGTGTCAAAAGTGACTTATTTCCACATTCATGTACACTGAGGAGGGAAGGAGGAGAGGAGAGATAAACAGGATGGGAGTAAGAGAAAGTAATCAAACTTTGAGACAGAAAGCTCCATGTAAGTCCAGGGTGCGTGCATGGATCCCACCGCAAACATTCATGACATTTCCATCACTTCCTTTCCAGTACAAGCACATTTCAGCACGATGCTCCTGTGTGCATATGAGAATTCAAAGGTATAGTTACAAACTCTGTGAAGCTGGACAGATCACAGAGCGAGAAGCTAGTTCAGACCACTCCTACATAAAACAAAGCATCTATTCATACTGACAATGACAAAGTTACACTCTTAAACTACATTTAATAAACTCTGCCAGCTGTCATACATTATGTTTTGTCCACATACCCGATAGAAGTAATTAATCGCTTTGCGTCGCAATCACTTTGTCGTGTCACAAAACATCTGTCTTATGATCATTGGTTTCCATCTTTAGCACTCTAATATTCAAGTTACATGACTTTGATCTTCTCCTTTAATCCTGCTTCCATAAGCTGTAAAAATACAAGGAGAGCCAGATGTTTCTGTGTGCTTCCTCGAGTGTTTTATTGGGTGACTATGAGATATGAGGTATGTTAGTCTTTGATAGATGAAGACATAAAATGGCAAAATAAAAACGGATCAAACGCAGAAAAGAAATGCACAACAATGTCTCATATGTGCTTCTTTGCACGTGTCAACAGTGTAGGAATAAATCTTCCACACATGGCTGTGCGGTTGGTACTGGTGGTTTTTGTGCTTTGTGCTCAGTGTTGCAGAGTAATCACATTACAGTTACTAAGCTAGCAGTGATATTATTAAGGCTTGATAGAAATGTAAAAAAATGTGCAGGAAAACAGCTAAAATCGCAAACAGTTTCCAGGCCAGAAACAACTGCTGACAACAGGACAGCTACTGCTAGCATGCATCTGCAAATACAGCATGCTAACACAAAGCTAGCAGCTTGAGGTTTTCGCCTTTGCTCACACTCGAGCACAAAAATCTTTCTCTTAAAAAAAGAGTGCTATGTAAGTGTAAGAATCACCCTTTGAAAATGTACCAACTCATGTGTATTTTTTACATATCTAGTAATATGTTTGTATAAATTACTTTTCATTGAGTAATACTCCCTGTACCAAACCCCAGCCCCAGTAGTACTTGGCGCCATCCCAGTAGGCAGTGCCCAGTTCCTTAAAAGGACGACTTGAAGCTGATTCCAAAAGTGAGTCAGTTCCCATACACCCCAAAGTAAAAAGCTAAGCTGCAGCAGAAATAAATACTTGTGCTAAATTTTGCATCCTAACCCTTCAGGGTGTGGATTTTTTCTGTATATGTTACCTGTTTAAATAGAGGTTTAGAGTTGTGTGTTATCAGACTTGAGCATGCTTTAAGTGATGGGGTCCCGACTTAGCCTCTTGCTGTCTGCAGGGAGTCAACTCAGCGTGACTGGTATCTCCGACGTGGTTGTTTTGCATATTTTGTTTTTATTTCTAAGAACTATAAGTGAGATCATATATCATTTATACAATTTCCTCCAACCTCCAATCTGCAGTAAGTTATGGGATCTTCTCTCACTTTAACGACTAAAAATAAAGTGCTCTGTACATTAGTGAATGAAATACTCAGATGCAATTGAATGCAGACTTTCAGCCTTAATTTAGCAGGTTGAACAAACACATATAAATGGTAGAGGAAAACACTTTTTTTAACACAATCCCTTAATTTCAGGAGATCTAAAATAATTGGACAAATGAAATAACTGAAGATAAAATGTTCAATACTGTTGTTATGCTTCTTTGAAAACCCTTTGCTGGCAATGACAGCCTAAAGTCTTGAACTCATGGACATCCTTTTTAATGCTTGCCAGGCCTTTACTGCAGAGGCTTTCAGTTGCTGTTTGTTTGTGAGCCTTGCTGATGATGATCTTGATTTCATCTGTCCAGTGAATGTTTCCCAGAACTGTGCTGGCTTTTTTAGATGTCTTTTAGCAAAGTCCAATCTAGCCTTTGTATTCTTGAGGCTTATGAGTGTCTTGCACCTTGCAGTGAACCCTCTGTATTTACTTTCAAGCAGTCTTCTCTTTATGGTAGACTTGGTTATCTATACGCCTACCTCCTGGAGAGTGTTGTTCACTTGGTTGCATGTTGTTAAGGGGTTTCTCATCACCAAGGAAATGACTCTGTGATCATCCACCAATGTTGTCTTCAGTGGACACTCAGGTCTTTCTGCATTGTTGACTTCACCAGTGCTTTCTTTCTTTCTCAGGATGAACCAAATTGTAGATTTTGCCACTCCTTTTTTCAGTTTTCACAGCTTAAGGATTAAGGATAGCTTATTTCACCTGCATCGAGAGCTCCTTTGAATGTATGCTGTCGGTTCACAGCAAAATCTTCCAAATGCAAGCACCACATCTCAAATCAACAGCTTTAACTTTGCCTTTGTTGGCATCTTTAAAATATCTTTTTAAAAATCTGGCAGGTTCATTAAGTTTGTTGTTATCGCCATTTTTGTTGTGGTCCCCGTTGTTTTACTTTGATAAACTTTGTGTATTCACTCACAGTGAAAACCTTCCACAGTAAAGACAGATTCAGGGGAGCATTTTAAACCAGTATCACATAGCTTGTACTGTTGTGGTGCGAGAAATTCCAGTATTTTATTTGAGTTTTCTAATTAGCACTTTTATAAACAAGCTAGCTAGCATTAGTGATCCATCCTCTTGTGTTAGTGTGTTCATCGCAAGGTCTAAAAACCAGTAACACCACACACTTCAGAGTCTGCAAACAATTTAGATAAAATGTGTTTCATTAGGAGCAGCTGCGTGTTCAGGCTGGCTTAAATATTCACCATTATCAAGAATTTAATATGCCATGAGTGAGCCTGTTATCTCTGTTTCTGTGGTCAGAAATGAACTTTGACCTTAGTTTGATAATAGAACGAAACTGTTCTCATTCCCAACGCATAACATACCGATGATTTGTCATGTCCCGAGGCATCACATAGGAATGTGAAAGGTAACCTTCTGCATCCCTATGGATTGTGGATGGAGTCCAATAGAATGATGCTCCCGGCAGTAACACACGTTCCAGCCTTGGATTCCAGCCTTGACCCTAACCATAACCTTATCCCTAACCTCAGTCGTATTAGATTGTGTTTTCCAAAGCGATTCATGATGAGAAAGTAAAATAAATGTACATGTGTAGATTCATTCCAAATGGTTCTCATGTTTCTGAACGAGTAACATACCGACAATTTGTCACATAGTGTCAGTATGTTATGCTTTGGGATGAGAATGTGTTGATAGAATAACGGAACTGCATCCTGATGCAAACAGGCAACACTTAACATGTTGTGTCTCTAGCATTGAGTACAAAACTGAAGAAAACAAGAGGCTAGCTGTTCGTCTTTGTGCTAAGTTAAACTCCTCTGAGAAGTAGCTACATATTAGACAATTAATCGTATATTCACAAGTTTACAGCTTTTCACAGCAATAAAAACCTCTTTCATGGTTATTCGTATTATTAGATGAACAATTAAGTAACATAAAAGTTCCAGTTGTAAGCCATTTTCTGTGAATTAACAAAAACTCTGTTTTGTAATTAGAGGACATTCATTCACACATTTATTTCCTACCATCAAAGTCCAAAAGGTCATGCTGACAGATTTCTTTGATTTACTACAGCAGCATTTCTTTCATGTGTAGGATAAGAAATGCTCTTTTTGCACCTTTTTTCTCATATTCAGATATCTCTTGAACTAAATAGTTTGGAGGACTTCCCTTTTCTAAGCTCAAACTGGGCTGTATGTGGTCCATGCTGTAAAATGAGTTTGACATCCCAGCTTTAAAGTAACAACATGGACCCACCACCCTGTGCTTCTGGCTTCTACACAGAAGCTTCCTATTGGAATGACTGGTATGTCCAAATTCTCACAGCATGTGCGTGCATGTGTGTGTAATCTGCTCCTACATCATGTGTTTGTTTAACTGAAGGTGGGCCGTGGCCAGATGCCATCAGCAGTAGCAGCAGCATTGTTATGATCCACTGTCATCCTTCCTAATTTTCCAGAAAAACCTCTCACTGCTTTTTCCATTCATGGATGCCTGTGTGAGTGTGTACGAGTTCTGAAATTAAACACACGTCATCACTGTCAACTAAGATTTTATTATGTCATAACCCAAAAATTTCACACTTTATCTTTATACAGACAGACTTTGTATAATTTATTGACACAGATTTAGATCTTAATCATGGAAATAACTTTGAAGAAGTGATTTTCTTGTTTTTCTTCTAACTATGCACAAACTGTGTTTCTTGGCATATTATGTGATAGCAACAAACATCTTTGTAGTTTTTTGTTTAAATCTAATGCAGGGGCTTTTAAACAATGGGACCTGCCCCACAATAAATCACAAACCTATACCTGGTGGGTGAACACTAGTATTTCGATTTCAATCCATTTAAGGTCCTGGAATGAGAAAGATGAAGTGACCTGGCTCTCCAGGTGGTGCATTAGGCAGCAATGTAGGGGTACAGGATGTAACCAGTGAAGACATTGTACTGAAGATTTGTACAGAGTTTCCTCCCGGACATTAGGTCAAGGTAGACCTGATCGCCCCTCTGCATTTCCAGTGCAACGACCTGAAAAACAGATGGTAAATTGTGTTTCTCACTGTCATTCAAAAATTGTACAAAAATGACACAGTCTCACATTTAACAACTGTATTTGTAGCAACCAATTTACCTGCGTGGCGCTGTCCTCCGTATCCTCTCGATTGTTCTCCCACACACTGGCTCCACGCTTCCCATTCTTCATAAGCTGGACCTGCACAGAAAAGTAAGGTACAACTCATTTTGTTGTTGCTATACAGCGAGACCAGTCAAATGTAATTTAATATTAGAAATTTCAATCTGCTTTGTTTACTTTATGGTAGAGGCGCCCATTCTCTCCCACAGATGAGTAGGTTGTGAAAGAAAAGACGTAAACACCAGGAAAGGGGGCAGTGAAGATACCTGAAGAGACAGTGAGTGTAGAGTTAGTGAGTTAAACTCATAGGAGTCATAGGAGTTTAATCCTTCTTTTTCTGTGTGTCTTACCCAAGGACGGGTTATATCCATTGCCACTGTTGAGAAGGACAGAGGAGAAGGGAACTGGAATATTAATATTGAATGGACCAAAGCAACGTTCTGTTGATCCAGGAACCGTAACGGCAATATTTGGGTCCATTGTGGCCTTGAAGGCAACCTTGATGTTATCTGACAGCGAGAAGGGAGAATTAATACTGAACAACAGAGGTCAATGGCCTCAAAACACTTTGAATTTAATAAACAAGGGTGTTCACCTGTGAGTGACTGTACTCTGCCTTTCAGTGTGCTGATGTCATGCCACAAAAATTTCATCCTTCCTAAGATATCCTCTTCTAATTGGAACATGTCGCTTGCTGCACAGCAGCAGCCCCGCTGTTGATTGAAAGTGCAATTGCAGTCCGATTTTTCACAAGTCAGAGCTCCCTTCCAGTCAACTGGAAAAAACAGAGGAACACCAAGAAGGGCAAACAGATATGGCTTCAGCCGTCGAACTAAAGTTGTAACTAATGTTCATTTATTTGTCAACAAAATAAGTAATATAACATACGTGCTGCCTGTTTCAGCATTAAGATGGTGTCGGACTGGGCCTGCACTGGATCACAGAGAAACAGTGACCCCAACAGGAACAAAGCTGGTAATACAACCATCTGAAAAAAAAAAAAAGCAGAATCCAGTATTTTATCAGACTAGAGAGGCCAAGTACTCCTTTCTTATAGATAGTAAGCTAAACACTGCTGAGCTAATGCAAGCATTTTCAGGCATATCAGCACTGATTCTCACACTTTTAACTGAGTAACTGAACTTTTTAACATAACTGCTGGAACTACTTAAAACTACCTACCTACCTTACCATACAACAACTTAAGTATTGTGTGTAAAGTGAAGAAGCTCATGTTTACTCAGAAAATTCTACTTAGATTTTGCTAGCCTTTAGCCGTGTATTTTCGATCTTCATTCTGAGGAGGAGTTAAATGCTTGAAGCCATTCCCACCAAACACCAATGGTAAGGACGAATGTGCTGTGTTACTTAAAAATGCTGGTTTCATCTCTTGCTAATTGAGTGTGTACAACATGGCTATTACTTTTCAGCCACATTTAGTGTGGTTTAGGCTTAGTTTTGACCTTTTAAAAAAAAAAAGAAAAAAAAGAATCGGATGCAGCTCAAACAAAAGAATCTGGCTCCTGCTCTGAGCTGTGTTATCTGCCTAGCCAATTAAGCTAGCTGCTAGCAAGTAAAAATGCCAAAACTTGTGCTTTCCTCAGAAAAACCCCTAAAGCTAGTATATACCTAACTTACAGAGCCAGAAACATAACTCTAAGAACATAATGTTTATGTCGGCTAGATGTCTACTTGGATTTTTAGTCCTCTGTGTATGGATTCTTATTTCTTAAGAGTTTTTTTTGTCATCTAGGCTAAGTCCAAGTTTCACATTAATATTTCAAAATTTTGACTTACACAGGCGTAACTCAACATTTTTAGATGTTTCATACATTTTAATTTCAAGATTGTCTCAAAAAAGTTCCACCTAACTCTGGCTGGCAAATTTTTTCAATATTAGCTTTAAAATATGACTGACTTTGTAACTCATACCAATTTTTTGGACTGCTTTTTTAACCTAAATTAAAACGGGTAAAACTGAAATGTAGCAGAAAGCAGAGTTAATGAATTTGATAATATACATCAATCTGGTACCTGTGATACTCTTTATCAAGGCCATAAGTCAGTAGTTGAAAGCTAGAGTGTTAAGTATTTTGGTTATCTTACTGTAATCATCATAACATGTATATTAGTGTCTGCATATAAACAATTTCCTTTTTCAGTCCCACATACAGCAGTATTTTTTTTTTAAATTTTATATGTTTCAAATAAAGGTTAATTATATATCATCCCCCTGCGAAAGCAATGTAACGTTCTTCATTTGTATTTGTTTCACATTTTTATAATGTATATGTAAGGACTTAATCATAAAACTTACTGTTTTTCTGGTCCTCTTCTTGTTCTGAAGGACTGGGCCTGTGTCAGGTTCTTGTGAATTTAAGAAAGTTAATGGCGGAGGATGGATTCAGCTTCTTATTGTTACACTTTGGGTGATCCAGCCCATGAGGGTGTGAATGACAGTAGCTCCACCTTTTCACATGAACACACACACAAACACACAAGTAGACATTTGACAGCTAAGCACTAGCTATCCAATCCCTGCAACGGTGACAGCCTCAATTGCCTCTGTAATACAGTCCAGTAGATCATTTTCCTCTAGTTTAAAAGAACAAAAAGTGTTCTCACAGCACCTTTTAGCACTTATTGTGTGGACAGTAATACTCGTTTTTAGGACAGCAGTATCTGGTTGCCATTGTTCAAATGATGCCAGCTGCTCAAAAATGTAGATAATTGTCAGGTCCCCAAGAATATAATAACACTGAGATAAGAAGACAAATGGAGCTGAGTTTTATCTGATTTAACAAAAACAATATACAGTATTGCTTTCCCATGATTGCTTTCTCTTTAAGTATTGTTGGAAACTCAGATAGTGGTAGTAGCCCAGTTTATCATCGATATGAGATGTTCATATCAATGTTATGATCTGGTGTTGTTGAGCAATATTTGTTCAGTATTCCAGTAAGTTAGAAGGCTGTTCACAACATCATTTTTTATCTTGATTTTCCGTGATAGATTCAACAAAGGCCAATGTGTTTGTTCGAATTTGAATAAAATGAAAAAAAAAAGTGGGAAACACTTTAACCTGGTTCAGAGAATTGGCCTAATAAAGTCTTTTGTTGTGCGAGAATATGTTAGCTGACATTGTCATAAGATATTGCATTCTGTTGAGGCCTATAATATGTGCCTAGATGTGTCTATGTGTAGATAAGAAATCACGATTGCCATTATTTGGGAGTAGTTTGATAACATAGACACTTCATTTGTTATCTCACTTAGAAACTTTGTTTGAGTATGAAATTTTGCATTACAGAGGTTAAACTCTGCTCTCCATGTGGTAGAATGGTGAAGTTGTTTTAAGTGAAATACTTGGAAAATAAATGAATGAACTGCACCAAAAACATTTGGTGCAGAAAATCATGTTTTTTAACCGACCACCATTATTTATAGAAATATACAAACATTATACAAACATAAGTGGTAGTACAGTGTATATAAGGCAAATCTGAGTTATTGAGCTTGAAAATGAATATTTGGTTTAACCACCTAGTCAATCGTTCTTATAATTTCTTTAAGCAGTCTTCAGGAAAAGCTCTCCAGACGTCTTGAAGGAAAATTCAAACCTTTAGATCTTGGCTTCTTTTCATTTGGTTCTCTGTCAAGATGATTCCACATTGCTTCAATAATGCTGAGTTCCAGGCCCTGGAGAGATCAATCCACTCTTTGTCTGTTATCCAAGTATTCTTTTACTGCATTGCCAATGTGAGTAGGGTTATTGTGGTGCTGAAGAATTAAGCTGTTGCCAATTAGTTGCTTTCCAGATGGTATTGCATTGTTTAATACCAAAAAAAAGAAGATTTATTCATAACACATGTGAAAAGACCCAGAAAAACTGAGTTGACGATAAAAACGATAACAAAATAACGCTGAAAACCGATAAAAACACTGAAAACCATACATTTCACACCTGAGCCTCAACTCTCGCGGCCCGGTACCAAACGACTCACGGACCGGTACTGGTCCGAGGCCCGGGGGTTGGGGACCGCTGCTCTAGGCTATAAATAGACCTTGAACTAAGAATTTTCACCACCACTATCTTAGTGTTTTGAAACTTGACATGATGAATAAGCAGTGGATCTGACTGCACTGAGGATATATCCCGGCTACTCTAATTGAACACAATTTATTAAAATAAATAATAGTTTTGATTCACAAGGACTTGAAACTAGCGACTGTGTCTATAAAATCACTTACAGAGAGTTTATCGAAAAAGGGTTCCAAGAGGCATTTTCTTAGACTTCTGTACACCCAAACTTCTATGTAACCAGCTGGCCACTAGTGACTACCTGACAAGGTTTTGTACGGTAAATGGCCCAATTGCTAACCCATTGTTAGCTATAAAAATGAATTGCCCCATCATATGGAGAAGCAAATAGACAAATCTGTGTGTGCTTAATACAACATCATCCTTAGCATGAAGTTTACAAATAACGTGATTGTACCAAAGTGTATATATTGAAATCATAGTTGGATATTTTTTTACGCATAAAAGTTAAAAATTTAAAATTAAAACATTGGCCCCATTAACAGGAGTTTGCTGTACAGCAGATCCTCATTCACCTCTACTGTTTGTTATTAACCTGAAACCAGGTGTTTTGTTCAAAAAGACGTGGCCCTATTTTATAATAAGGTTTTTCATGTGTTGACAACCACGTTTAAAAATGTCCGTACTCCTGGAAAAATGTATTATATTTTTCTTTTGTTCACCACCTGTGTGTACGGAGTCTCAAATCAGTTGACCTGGTTCATCGCAGAGTTTCATGTTCTTCTTATCTGATCTTCTTGATGCCAGGGTATCTTAGGTGTTTTATGTCTGTTTTCCTGTCCTTGAGATGATTCATGTAGCACCTGGGGACAAAACTGGCATCCAGTGTTATAACCTCAGATGTGATTTCAAACCAGAGATTGTTTGATACGGGTGTGAAAATGTAGCCGAGTTCATTTAAGTATAACAAAACCATCCAGAAAAAGACTGCTTTCTTTTGGAGTAAAACAACTAGTAAAAAAAAGGTCCCACTGCTGTTTGTTTGAAAAGTATAATGAAATACTACTAATTCTTTGAAAAGTTTTCATTTCTTTTATTTTTCAGATTTAATAATTCAACTTATTGTGACAGAATGTATAAAAACTGCCCAGCAAATTTAACTTCTTAACATCTAGCTAGAGGCAGTTTTAGACCTAAGACACATTTTGGCCTAATTTTTTAGCAAGTTTTAAAACCCTATTGATCACGAGTCACGGCTATTCTACTGATGACTTTTCTACTGATCACGCTATCAAAGACTAGTGTGGATATTCAGTCTATTAAATGTCTTTGTGATTCAACTCGGGTATCATCCATCCGTCCTGCTTATCAAGAACCTGGTCGTGGGACCAGCAGCCTAAGCAGAGAAGCCCAAACCTCCCTCTCCCCAGCCACCTCCCTGAGTTCATTCAGGGGAACAAAGAGGCATTTCCAGGCCATTTGACAGATATAATCTATTCAGCATGACTTGGGTTTGCCCCAAGGCCTCTTTCCAGTAGGAAATTCCCAGAGCACTTCACCCAGGAGGCGCTCAAGAGGCATCCTTGTCATATGCCCCAAAAACTTGAGTGGGCCACCTCAGCTGGCTGTGTTCGTTGAGCACTAGTAGCACTACACTTACCATCTTTCAATTGACTGAATGCTTCACCCTGAGGAAGAGGCAAGCCACCCTTGTATCCATTGTTGTGGTCACTATCGAAAGCTTGTGACTATACGTGAGCATAGGGAAGTAAATCAACCAGTAAATCAAAGTTTCATATTTATGCCCAGGTCTCTCTTTACCACGACAGAGTAGTGCAGCATCACTGCAGACGTAGCCGCAATCTGTCCGTCAGTCTTCTCCTCTCCTCTGATCTTTTAATAAGACCCTGAAATATTTTATGATTTAGGATTCTCCATTTTGGGGCAGCAACTCGTTCCTGACCTGGAATAGGCATGCCACCCCTTTTCAGCTAAGAATCATGTCCTCAAACTGGGAAGTGCTAATTCTCATTCCTGCCGCTTTACACTCTACGCTACGTACCGCTCCGGTGCAACCTATTTCATTTACACTCAACATGCCCAGCGCCCCAGCTTTTGAAGTTCTGCCTCAGGTCGGTGTTAAAGATCTCACAGACTGGGCCTCTGCCAGATGTTCCAAGTGCACCTTCACTATACATTTGTATAGTGTCCAGCATCCTTCCCCAACTTACCACCAGTTGGTATGGACACCTTTATGGACAAATCACTATTTGCAAAGAAGTCTTATGACAGAACACTAATCAGGTTAACATCAGGTTGGCCATTTTCTTTCAGACCCGCCTTCGGGTCTCACTATTGTTACCGATGTGAGAATTGAAACCCCCCTTTAAGAATCACCAGATGACTCTAGACCACTTTGGTATACAGACCATGGCTGACTCAGTGACTATAAGGTGCCCAGGTCAGCATGTACTTGTACAATTTAACATGTAAAAACATGGTGAAAGTCCTTCACCCGAACATCGTTCTCTGAACCCCTGAACAGGTGACAGGTATACGATCAGGTTTAAGGTGGTACCTGATGAAAGATTAGTTGGATGCATCTGACTGATGTTATCAAGTAAATAAAATAAAGTATATTAAAATGGACTGAAATCCACCATATACTAAATGTTAAGACATTCATCTCATTGATACTGTATGTGTCATGTATGTCTGTCACCAGAGTGGTAATATGGTTTAATAAGGCTTCATATTCATGCTCACTGTGACCAAGATTGTAAATAAAGTTTTTTTAATTTAATTGATATATGGGTGTTACTAAATATAGTTCAATATAAAGTTGGTCTGTGGAAAATATCAATACCTAAAAAATAAACAGCATAGTACCGTCAGTATTTCAATAGTTTAATTTTCCAAACAATCACCCAATTCTTCAGGTAAAACAAACCTTTTGATTACAGTTCATGTAATTTTACAAGGTGCATGGCTGCTGATTGTATATACACATTACAGGCCATTACTGAAACAAGAAAATGTTTGTTTTTTTTCAGAACAAAGATACTCTTATAGTGTCTTGGTTTAAGCTTTCAGATTGTACAAGCTGAATCAAAGCACGATGAATTTAAAACCGGGACTTTCTCAAAAAATCCCCAAACAATAGACTGATACAGAAAATTTCACCTAGCAGACTCTAACCTTAAAAGTGGAGCAAAACTTGCAATAAAAACCAACCATCCTCCAACTTATTCAGTAACATAAAGCAGAAAGCCACTGAAGGTGTTGTAGTAGCTTTCATCACAGAGATAGCAGCCACGGCTTAAGGTAACTGTCACCATGTCTCCAACTTTCAGGTGCATGGCCACAACTATGGTGGCGCTATCTTCTTGGTCATTGTTATTAAACTCTGTGGCTCTTGCCATCACTTTATTGTTAACCTGCAGATTGGCACAGGCAGCCAGCATGTTGCCGGGAGACCCTGCGTCACTGAAGATGGTGACTGCGAGGCTGTAGACGCCTGAGAAGGGAACGGTGAAGACGCCAGTGTTCATGTTGTAGGCTCCGCCCAAGTTAAGGAAGGCATTTTTGTAGATGACGACCTTGTTCGTTTCGCTGAAGGGACCGTAACACTTAAAAATCTCATCGTTGAATAGAGAGACAGAGAAGGCAACGCGGCTGGCTGGAAATGCAAAAGGGAGATGGTGTGTTAGCAATGCAAAAATCTGGTTTTGCTGTTATGTCCTTTATAATTGATCACTTACCTTCAACCACCTTGAGACTTTCTTTTGTCTTTTGGAAATCCTTCTCCAGCTCAGTCATGCTCTTGTTAAAGTAGGTCTTCAGCCTGTTCACCTCTTGCACCATCAGGCAGCAACCACAGGAGAATTTGTCCGTGCTGCATGCTGAACACAAAGACACATTAACACACTTGCAGCAGAGAATATATGAGCACACACTTTTTGTGCAGTCACAGTTCCTCACCACTGCCTGCGTTGGGGTCGGGATCTGGAGCAATCCGGCCGCCATCGTTGGGTCCGTTCCAGGAATATCCGTTTTGAGCAAACGCTGCATTCAGCAGACACAGCAGTACAAGAGCTGTGGAGAAAAATGTGAAAGAGATAAACCAATTAAGAAAGAGAAAGAGCTACTTACTAGATACCTGTTTTGTGTGTAAACGTAGGCTCACCTCTCATGCTGACACTAAATGATGGCAGCTTCATGAATGAATGAAAGGTAAGAGAGACTGGTGAGCTCAAAAAGGGTCATGGATATATATTTTTCACAGCGCTCCTCCCTTATTGTCTTCCAACTTTGACAACGCCCCTTCTTGGGTTTTTTTCCTGTCCTTTTTACCTGTGCAACTGATAAAGCTGTATCATCACCACTTGATCTCAGCTTTAAAAATCACACAGAAGCAGGTACACACCCTGACTCTAAGGCTTTGTTGTGGATGCCGGTGAGGTGTCATCTATCATCTGGAAAGAGGTGTCAGTGTGATCTCATTAGCAGACAAGGTGTAAAGTGCTGGTTGATAGTCTAGTGTACTTTTCTATGCACAGTTCTAACCTGCCTTTAAAAAAGCACTGTCATTTTACATGCTTGTGCTTTCAGTGTGATAGATAAGTTGACATATTTTTGGTCCAACAGAAATGTGTTAGAAGGGCTTTATACACATGGCATACATCAGAATCAGAATACTTTATTGATCCCTAGGGAAAATTATGTTGGTTACAGTGCTCCAGTACAAACAGTTAACAAAAACAGGCAATACAACAAGTAAGAAATAGCACAATATATACATACATAGAAGTCCCTTACTAATAAATATCTGAATAAGAAAGAAGAGCATGTGCAAAAAAGGGTGTAGCTATTGCAGTTTACAGTGTGTTAGGTGGATGAGTTGTACAGGGAGATGGCTACAGGCAGGAATGATTTCCTGTGTCGTTCAGTGGTGCTTTTGGGTAATCTCAGTCTCTCACTGAACGTGAGAATATATGTATATAGTAGGAAGACTGGAGCAACGTTCTACACTGCAGGGTTATACTGTGTATATTATACAGTATAGTGCTGTGATAATTTTTACATTAGGAAATAATCTGTGTAGATTAGAGTGAAATGAAAGTTTCCTGGTGACAAATGAAGCTGCCAGTACTCGTAGTTTCACATGATTTGTTACATTGTATAAACAGCATCTTAATTAGCTACAGAATGTATTCAGAATTACATACACCAATAATATATTTTAATGCTGCACTGTTTGTTGCAATTTAGGACACAATTAAACCTTGCTTTAAGTCATCCATCCGCTTCCGCTTATCCTTTTTAAGGGTCTCTGGTACGGACCAGCTGTCCCTGGATACCCTGGACAGGTCGCCAGTCTGTCACAGGGCTAACACATAGACAAAGACAACCATTTGAACTCACATTCACACCTATGGGCAATTTAGACTTTCCAATTAACATATCCCCACTAAGTGCATGGCTTCGGACTGTGGGAGGAAGCAAGAGGACCCACGCAAACATGAGGAGAACATAAAAACTCCCAACAAAAAGTGGTATAATTGAACTCAGGACCTTCTGAGGCAGCAGTGCTAACCACCATGCCACCATGCTGCCCATTATTTAGAAGGCATCCATCCATCCTATCAAATTTAAGATAGAGGGTAGACTCAAGTGAGTTGTCTACTAATTGCATCAGTTCTTGGTCCTCCAAGGCATCCTTGGGCAAACACACATACCCCCAACGTAACCCTTGACGAATCTATTAGAGTGTGCGTAAATTGTGCTCAACTTGAGGAGTAGTAAGCCAGTACACAAGTATCATTTGATTTGGGCAAGAGGTGGATTTCACCCTGCGCTGGTTGCTAGGCCATCACAGGACTTATTGGGAATTTCATTGGTGTGGAATAGCATTTATTTCAGCTTATCTTTTTATTTCACAAAGAAGATAATGATTATAAATCCTTTATTTTCCACTCAAATTGTGAACAGCACACTATGCTAGTACCACCGTTACAACTTTGCTTTATTTGTTACAGAATGGATCAAAAAATTATAACAAAGGCATCTGTGTGTTTTTAAAGATCTGATTTATTTCATCATTTTTATAGGCTTGACAGATTTCACAGACAAGTAATATAACATTTATAACTAAATCAAAATCAATAACAGTTATAGCCAAGACACTTCAGCAGTCTAAAAAAAAAAGATACAACTGTAGTAATTCAAGGGTAAATCCACATAAGAGTGTTTAAGAAACATCTCTTCAGCATAATGACATACAATCTCAGAAAGAACAAAACAAGTCACTGATGTCACCATAGAAAATTTTCATCTAGCAGGCTTACATTTTGGCTGTATTAGGCAAACGTTGGTACAAAGCACACAGTGGCTACACTATGCCAACTTAATCAGAAGCATAAAGCAGAAAACCAGTGAAAGTGTTGTAGTGGTTGATGTCGTCGCTTAAGGAGCATCCTTGGTGCAGCCTGGCAGAAAGCTGGTCCCCGGCGTTCAGCTGCACAGCCACGACAACACTGGTGCTGTCTTCAAGGTCCTGACCACTTTTTTCAATGGCGTCAGCCACATTTTTGCTGTTAACCTGCAGAGTGACGCAGTTGCTCAGGGATACGCGAGCAGAGCTGTAAACCGTGACGGAGAGGCTGTAGACACCGGAGCGGGGCACGGTGAAGATGCCAGTCTCCACATTGTAGCCGTCTCCCAAGTTGATGAAGACATGTTTGTACTTAATTATGTTATCACTGGAGAAGGGGCCATAGATGACCATGGCTGGGCTGTTGTTTAGAGCGACGGAGAAGGCGCTGCGGCTTCCTGGAAATGCAGAGAAGAAATAGCTTAGCGAAATGAGAAATCTATCAGCTTCGACTTTTAGTTTATTGGCCACTTGATGTCACTCACCTCTCATATTGTTGAGGATCATTTTGGAGCTCATGAGCTCGTCCTTCAGTTTGTTAATGCTCATGTTAAAGAACTTTTCCAACCTGCCAATTTGTTTCTGCATTAGACAGCAGCCGCACGACGCCTGGTCAGTAACACACACTGCATACACACACAGATGAGTAGGTTTTCAGGTAAAAACATGCAGAGCTATATTGAGACATAAATGCAGACCTTCTTATTTAACAGCCTCTCACCTTGGCTTTGAACGGGGGCTTGCTGCGGTGGATTCTCCGTTGGTCCGTGCCAGGAAAACTTGTTGTCCTGACCGAAAGCTGCATGCAGCAGACACAGCAATACAATTGCTGGAGAAAAAAAAGGGCATCAGACATCTTTGTTATTTTGAAATGTTGAACTGACTCTAAACCACTACTATTTTCTACCTTTTTTCAATTTGTGGAATTGACGAGCTTAATTGGAGACATTCAACATCCCAAAATGTAAAAAATTCTTCTAATATACTTTTCATTTTCACATGGTTTAGTTTCCTAAATTTAAAATTCTAACATGCAGTCTTTAGTCCTTTTTTTGTATTTCTTGCCTACTAGAGTCTGAATATTTTGAACCTGAGCTAAATCCATTAATGTTCTTTGCAATTAAAAAATCTTCCTCCAAAAGCTTATGTCAATGTAGATACAGCGTCCATCTAGTCTCACCTCTCATGTTGATGCTGATATATGGCAAATGATGATGCTTCTGAAGGGTGGAAGTTTGCACTGACTGATCATGACACGAAAGTAATGGATATATAGTTTTCTAAAAGCCCCTCCCTTGTAACCTCTTTTCACACGACTCCTCCTCTCTCTAGTTTATTTGTTGTTCATCCCCTTTCCCTCTGTGACTTTATAGCTCAAGATGAATCTTTTTTTTTCATCACTAGAGGCTCTCATTTTCTCAAATCCACACATTGACAGACAGCTTATGTGTGAGTGCTGCTCCAGGGTGCCTTGTTTGATGTTACACACATATCTTTGCTATGAGCAATTTTTCATTTCTGCTTGTGTTTTCTCATAAGACGTTAGACATCATGGTTCATAGAGATGCTCAGCTGAAATAGTTTTTTTTTCTAGTCAGATTACTAAAAATTGTCTTTGCACTCTCCATGTTCATGATTGAGTTAAAAACAAACAACAAACAACAAACCTGCCTTTTTGGAAGGAAAAACTGTGCTGATTGTAAGCAGGATTTATTTCATTTAGCTACTGCTGAGATCAGCACGAACCTCTGACTGCCAGTAGTCCTACAAGGAAGCTCATCTGCATGTTGTTAGAGCCAGGTAGAAAACAGCAATGCTTTGAGGTAAATCCTAATGCCAATGCTAACATATTTATGATCAAACATTTCATTAATCATGTACACCATCTAACCATGTTAGCATGCTATCACTTTCTAATTAACCCTATAGTTAAAGTACAACTAAAAGACATTCATTCATTCACATAAACCAAAACTGGACCTTATGCTGATGAACTATTTCAGTCCAGACCAATTTGTTTGGGCGGATCAATATTAGAGTGCTGCACCACTATAAGCTGTTGAATTATTTAAATAATTATATGCTGTGGACTATATACTTGGTCGCTTTGGAATCACATGATTGATACAATTGCCATGACTGTGTGGCTGTAATTTGCTTAGTAGAAAGACTGAAAAAGAGGGAAATATGTTTAATTGTGTTTGAAGACGTCTATGCAAGCCATAGACAAAATAAAAACAAGCTTTTGCTTTCTTTGCTGAAAAACAGGCTATTCAGTAAAGAGGGCCCAATGTGGAGATTTTGATGGCAGAAAAATTAAGACACGTGTAAGCCCCGTGTGACTCAACACAGAACCTGTACGAGCTGATTGGGTGGCCAGTGGCCACTGCGTACCTGCTTAACGCCCAGTAGAAATCTGTATAGAGGCACACAAGTAGGAATACAGTGGAACCACAGTGTGTCTCATGTTTAAAGCCTTTCTGTTAATCTCTGCTAATTATCAGCTTCCAATAGCTTTATACTGAGCAAACAGGGGTATTGCTTTCTATGCTGAAATGAAAGCTTACAATTACTTATTACTTATTATAATTACTCATTAGTATTTACAACAGCTGAATGTTGTATGAAAACACCCATTTAAACTGTAAACAACCCATTAAATTACAGTCTACCTCCAGATATGAATCACTGTATTTAAAATTCAGTGCTCTTCTTTATAATGATCATGTGCATTAGCGCATTACAGTGACTTACGATTCACTTTCCCCTTACTTTTGGCAGATTGGTTTTACTTGTCTGCCCTAATGCTTTTTCATGTGTCACCTGCAGACTTTCTTGGGCTTTCTTTGACCTGTGATGAATCTAAGAATAATAAAACTACTGTACTTCAATAACAGTTAGTTATATTTTTCCTTAACTCAGTCAGTAGCGTACAGCAGAAAACCAGGGAAAATGTTCTCAGGATTCTACAGCCACCTAACAGTTAGCCTGCAGATCAGTCACCTTCATCCTGTCAATCAATTAATCAGTCAGTCAATCAGTCAACCATCAATCCATCCATCCACTTTGTTCATGTAAGTAGGGAACCTTCTGCTCACAGTAAGGTTAATAATGGAGCTCCACAGGGTTCTGCCCTAGGACCAGTTCTGTTTATATTATACATGCTTCCCTTAGGCAGTATTATTTGTGTCATTTTCTGTGTCTAAATTCAGATTAAAATGACAGCTGGCAAAGAAGTGAGATATGGAACTCAAAACATTTACCTCACAGCAGGTGCGTTTCCTAAAGTTGCATCTTTTTTCTAACCATATCTAGTCTCACCTCAGATAATCTTGCTAACAGCACGCTAACATGTGCACCTCCCAGGTCTTTTGTTGTCATTGTAGGTCAGGTATCACCTCTCCTCTGGGACAAAAAAAGGGAAGTGTTTTTACTTTGTGTCCACAAGTACATGCTTAGTCATTTTGCACTGAATATACTTTTGTGTTCGTATTAATGAGTGCAACACTAGCATCACCAGGTTTAACCAATAATACTGTAGTATATTTTTATATATGGGAACAGTGCCATTCTAAAGCATATGTTGTTATCTTAGAAGGCTGGGATTTGTTGTATCTATTTAATGTGTCCAACTTTTTCAATCAGGGCAGGGTTGCAACAAACTGTTGCCAAAATGTGTAAAATGAGATCTTCCTTGTTTTCCTGTGAATAGTGTTTGATTACTAACTAGTGCAAAGCAAGATAATTTCTGAATATCTGCACTGAGAGAGAAAAGACTTACACAAGAGTTTCCTTCGGAAGAGTAACAAGTCAGTAAGGAAGAACCAGAGTTAAGCCTAAACAGACCAAACACAAATCAGGACTTTTCAGCTCATCGTATCTGTGTGTGGAGAAAGATCTAAATAAATATGGGAATACCAAATATATTGTAAGTGCAGAATGGAGGGGAAGCTCTAGGCATAAAGGTCAGTGAGATATAGAGAAGATGAGCATTATATTGGTTATGTGTTTGGTCACATAAGAAGGAAGAAATAGACCCAATGCGCTATAAGATACAGTCAGTCAACTCCTTAAAAAAAAATGCTAAAACAGATCACAGAGGTATGTGTTGCAAGTTTATTAATCTTTTATTTACTTACATAGACATATTTAAATTAATTTATATTATATGAATCATGATTGGTGCAAAATCATTATGTAAACAAGAACTGACTGAACTAGTTCTCTCCAGAGCAAGAAGGCATCCTTGACATCCTTTTTAAAAACCTTAAGCTGTTACATCCTTGCAGCCAGATAAACATCTTTAATCAAAAACATCAGATAATTACTCGTGCACATCA